>NW_020837956.1:13258428-13563052 GCF_003676395.1 Aethalodelphis obliquidens | reverse complement strand
TGGGATCTTCCCGGACCAGGGCACGAACCCGTGTGCCCTGCATCGGCAGGCAGACTCTCAACCACTGCGCCACCAGGGAAGCCCTAAAATATTTTTTAAGTCATTAGTTCACATTGATGTTTTCAGTTTACATTTAAGTCTTTCCCTATTTCTGAAAACTTTTTAGTTCATTTTCTTTTTTAAGCTGCCCAATTTTCTTTCTTCTGTCAACCTTTTAGCTATATTGCTCTATCAAACCATGGGTTTAAAAGTGTTATTTATATCACAATGGTATATAAAGCTTCAGAAACCTCCCTTTCAGAAGTTAAATCTTATTCCAGTTTTGGTTAAAATATTACCCCATAATAAAATTCATTGTTCTTCCATTTCATGTGGGCTTTAAGAGAATACATGAGTTTGAAAATTAGATAATTCTGTTAGGTGAGCAAGGTTGTATAGCACCTTATGGGCCTTCTTGATTTTTTTCTTGACTTGGTATTTTCATTTTAGTATTAAGTTCACATGATAACCTTCAGATAGTATCAACAGACACATTGCTGATTATTTGAAAAGAAAATAAAAAGAAACCCCAGAAATCTACCCACAAAGAGCACCAGCACAATAAAAGCCATAATACCTAGTACCTTAGATGATATTACTTTATAAATAATAGAAGATGGTCATGAAAGCAAGACCACAGACAGATACAGGTTTTTGAGGTTTTATTTAAAACTTCTTAGACTTTAATTTTCATGAGCCAAAATATAGACTTTGCTTTTTGTTCATTTACATTTTTATTTTTACCACTATCTACTTCCTCCAAGTCAGGTTTAGCGTTGAACTTCAATTTTTCAAGGCCTTGAGAGAAAGACAAATTCAGATATTCAGGATATGGTGATTCTGTATCCCTTCATGTTGTAAAAGTAAAAATTTGCAAAAAAATTTTTTTTGTTTCAGATTTTTTTTTTTAATGAAATGCTACACATACAATTGAGATCCTCTTGTACTCATTTCAGAGGTAGCCATTATCTTGAAGTTGGTGTGCAATCTTCCTTTGAAAGTTTTAATGCACTCCTACATACACTTGTTTACATAAACAATGAATAAATGGCCTTTGGTTTTAAAATTTTACATAAATGGCATTGTAGGGTACATAACACTTTGTAATTTGCTTATGCATCAACTTTTTAAGGAAAATTTTCCATATTGTTATACATAAACTTATTTCACTCTTTTCAGTTGCTATGTTGCATTCCATTGTATGAATAATATGCCTTAATTTAGTTCCCTCTTGGGGGGGTGGGTGGTGGTGATGGGATGAATTGGGAGATTAGGATTGACGTATATACACTAATATGTATAAAATAGATAACTAATAAGAACCTGCTGTATAAAAAAATAAAATAAAATTCAAAAAAAATTTAGTTCCCTATTGATGGATGTTTAGGTCACCATTTTTTTGCTTTTATAAACAATGCTTTATTGAACACCTTTCTTCATAATTCCTTATGTACATGTGGAATAATTTGAAAGTATATACTTAGAAGTGGAATTGCTGAGTTATAGACTAAATACACTGTTATTTTCTATTACTTAATTATCCTTCAGAGTATACCAATTTACAATCCTATAAACAGTGTATGAGAATTCTTATTTTTCCATACAAATTCTTATATTATCAGACTTTTTAGTTTTAGCCAACCTGATGGTGATGATGTGGTAAGTAATCATTATTTCAGTTTACATTTCCCTGAGCATTAGTAAGATTGGGCAGCTTTTCATAGTTTATTTGCCATTTAGCTCTTTTCTTCTATGAATTTCTTTAAAAAAAATAATAGTAAAGGAAGGGAAGCACTAACAGTTGCAGTCCCTTTTATTCATTTGATGAGAGTGTCTTCTCTGGGGTAGGTACTGTATAGACTCTCAAAATACAGCAGGGCATAAGATAAAGGCTCACAAGTAAAACAGAGTTTTAACAAAATGTGACACAATGTTAAAGAGGGATACTCTCAGTCTATTTCAACCAGAGCCCCAAAGGCCAAGAACAAACAATAAGTGTGGGGTACTCTTGCATCCTAGAGCCAGATGCTAAACCCTCCTGTTTCAAGCTGGGGTGAGGGCTGGTGGGGGGGGCCCTTGAGCATAGTTTTAGGCTGCAGAGAGGAAGCCAATATAGAGAGTGAGTAAAAATACCAGAGAGGAATTAAGTCAGAAATGAAGACAAAGGGGAAATGAAGGAAATAACCCATGAAACAAGGTGTGGCCTGACCCTGTTAGCAGCAGTACAGCTTAGGTATTGAGCTAACATGTTGAGGAAAGAGAACAGTATCACTTGTAGACTCCAGGGAAATTTTATTAACCTCAAGATAGTATTTTGGTAAAAATGGGAACTGACAATATAAAATCTCTAAAACTCCCACTCCAAGTAAGATAGTTCTAGCTTAGGAAAAAATGTTACATAGCTTAAGCCATATTCTACATTACATTATTACATTACATTACACTATTCCTGGTCAGTGCTTCTATTACTATAACATTTATATATATATATAATAGCCAGTGGGTTATTAAGAAAGACAGGTAGAACAAGCTTGCAAAATCATTCATTTCTAAAATAAATATTTATTGATCACTGACTATGAGCTACACTCTTGTAGGTGGTGCAGTGGCAACAAACAAGTCCCTGCACCTGTCGAACTTACGTTCTCTTGGCTTTTGCCTCCAATTTGGAGACATTTGTCTATAGAAGCCTCACCTAGTGATCTTGCTTCTTGCGCTTTGTTCACAACTTGAAGCGCACTATGTTCATTCCTCCTACTAGTGAGTCCACAGGTGAATCTGGGTGCCCCTGATTCTTGGGACCAACGATAAAACTTAGATCTTTAAGTGTCCTCTCCAATGCCCAGGACCAATAGATACAATGCATTAAATATTACAGTAATTCTATGTGTCATATAAGGGAAAGAAAAAGATCCCAGTTCTGTGCACAGATATTACAGAAGAAAATGAAAGTCAACTCCATCAAAAATTTGTTCCAGATCCTGTTCTAAATGTTTTATATTCATTATCTCCTTTAATCCATACAATAACTCTCTAAGGAAGATGATACTGTTAGGGAAAGATTAGATAATTCCTTCGTAAAGGGCAGAGTCTATACACCGTGCTACACTGCCTCTTTTCTTCCTCATCCCCAGTTAAGAAAGTACAAGGTGTCAGAGTGCTCTCAAAACATTATCCTAGGAGATAAAGGGAGGGGGGATAAGGCCAATATGTATGTGAAGTGCTGGCAGAACTCAGACTTTACCTCCCAAGGTGACTGGCTACCGAAGTACCATAACAGTCACCTCAGTTCCATTTGAGTGCCCTTGAAGGCCTAACCTAACCTAAGGAGGAGTGTGTGGGGTCAGACATACTGTATGTCACTGATTATAAGATGAACCTTTCACATTTTAACATCTCCTAAGTCAAGATGTATCTTACCACCAATTAATAGATCATATCACTGTGTCATAGTTTAATTGACAACATTTTTTCCTTTCTTTTTTTTTTTTTTTTTTGCTGTAAGCAGGCCTCTCACTGCCGTGGCCTCCCCTGTTGCGGAGCACAAGCTCCGGACGCGCAGGCTCAGCGGCCATGGCTCACGGGCCCAGCAGCTCCGCGGCATGCGGGAGCCTCCCGGACCAGGGCACGAACCCTTGTCCCCTGCACCGGCAGGTGGACTCTCAACCACTGCGCCACCAGGGAAGCCCCATTTTTTCCTTTCTTGCAGTTAATGGTGGTTTTGATTCTGTGAAATACGGGGTAGATACCTTTGTGGGTGTAAGGACCAGAAGCTGAAAGAGTTCCTGCCTTATCACCCTAGTTTTCTCAGGGAAGGACCATAGGTCATCTTCTAGAATGGAAGGGAAAGTACACTGAGGCATGTGAGGAAGGAGATTGAGATTTTTTTTTTTTTTTTTTTTTTTGCGATACGCGGGCATCTCACTGCTGTGGCCTCTCCCGCCGCGGAGCGCAGGCTCAGCGGCCACGGCCCACGGGACCAGCCGCTCCGCGGCATGTGGGATCTTCCCGGACCGGGGCACAAACCCGCATCCCCTGCATCGGCAGGCGGACCCCCAACCACTGCGCCACCAGGGAAGCCCGGAGATTGAGATTCTTGACTCCCCTCTTCCCCATACCACCATCCTCTCCCATCCTCTGTCAATTTCCAAGTCTTAGGGCTTTGGCCTTCTTAAGAGCCTGCACTGATGTGTTCACTGTGATGTCTGCAGTGCTTAGCACAGTGCCTGACACATCATAGATGATCGTTACATATTTATATTAATAAATGAATGAACACATGACCAAAGAAAGTACTGAAGAGACATTGTGGGGAGTGGAAGAGGACATTAACTAGGAACATGGGTAAGGATTACCCTGCAGACTGTTGCTCCAACTGAGGTTCAAGACTGTGTACCAGTTTGCACTGTAGTGTGCATCTTTTCACTAGTTCTTGGCCTTTCATATATAGAAGTGGAGGAGTCAGAGGGCTTAATCGATTCAAATTAGGAGATTTGCAGGGTGAGTGTGATAGAGAGGCAAAAGGCTAAGGATGTCTAGAGTATAGATAAGGAAATAAGTCTTCTAATGTTGCTGGAACACATCTGTGTTTATTTCTTGACCTAAAATGTGTATTTTGTTTTGCTTCTATTGTTTTAAAAACTACTTCCTGTTTGTTATTAGGTCAGTTCAAACCCTTGACTATGTACTGTTTCTTTACTAGACTGTATTTAGTAACTACTGTCTAGTGAGTTAATTTTATTAACCTTTCTTTCAAAAGAAACTAATAGTGGATAAGGAAATTATAGAAATAACCTATGAAATTATTTGGTGATCTTCAAGCCATATTTTTTTCTACCTTTCAAATCACATAGATAATCATGCTATCTGAGTAACTACAAACAGTGAACCTATGTGGTTAGAGTTTAATATTGTAATGAAAGAAAATAATTAACCTGGTGGTAATTTAGTGATGAACATTATTGTTATTTTGCATAATTAGGTATATTTGGTAAATATACAAATAACTATCATTCATATCATGTAATAGATTGAATAATCTACATTCACTACACTCAGATCAGCTAAACATGTAACTGTACTTTATAACTGAATTCAGAGCAGCTCACTATCGCTGATGTGGGAAAATCTGGCTGATGTGGGAAAATCTGAATGTGCCAATTCAAGTTAACTCTGTCAATTCTAGTTTAGAGCTAGTTATTTTGTGTTAAAGATTAAGTCACATTCAGGGTTTCCCCTTCTTCCTCCCTCTTACTTCTCCTCAAGTGTAAGCTAGGTCCCTAAAGGGTCTTAGCATCTAGGCACCAAGAAAGGAGGGACATTCAGTCCTGAGAGCATTCACTGTCCTTGTCCTTATTGGACTCCAGCTCAGGTAGGAAGCTGCTGGGAGGTTCCTTTTAACTGTCACTTTAGGGTTTGTTTATTACCAAGATGATCTAGATCAGAGCTGCTCAAAGTGTGGTCTGTGGGCCAGCAGCATCCATATCCCACCTAGTCTGGGAGCTTGATGGAAATTTGCATTCTCAAGACCAGCCCCGGACCTAGTGAATCCGAATCTCTGGGATTCCGCATTGTGCCCAGGAATCTGTATTTTTAAATGCTCTCCTGGTGACTCTGATGTACCCTGAAGTTTGAGAAGCTTTGTTCTAGAAGATTTTCTAACTTTCAGCTGAGATATCATGACAGGATTATAATTTTAATACTAGCAATTATAGTTATAGATAAATAAGATGTCCCTGAGGCATAGTGAGGAATATAATGATGAGGTATTAGTCTTGATGGGAATAGAGCAGCTGAGGTAAAAAAGGAAGAGGTTTAGGTAACCATAGGACATGGTGAATGCAGAAGGTACCTGGGAACATGGAATTGATAGAAAAGAGAGAATTGGGAAGGGATTGAAGAAGAAGCATGTTTTAAATGCTTACTGTTATGACAGTTTACTAACTTCTTTTGGGCTGTGTCTAATTAAGGTTCTCTTAAAAATAAGCAATGAGGGGGTGATTTTAGGATTAGAGATTTAGATAAGTACTCTATCCAGAAAAATATTACAAAACCTTTAAATATTACTCATGCTAGTATGCAATTTCTTTTCCTTTCAAACGTCTGTGCAGATCTGGACCTTCTTCCCCACCCCTCAGACATGCACACCTAAACACTTTTTTTTAATTGATAATTGTAGATTTATTCAGTGGGGCGAGGAGGGGAGCGATCTGACCTCGTTCATTACCTCCTTTGGGCAGAAGTATTTGTCAGCATTGAGATATTGTTATAACTTCATCATTTCCTTTGGGGTAGCTCAGTGGGCAAGTGCTTCTTTTAGAGGCCTTTAGTGGGAATGTTAAACAACAAACTGGTCTACTTTTGGAAAGAGAAGTTTTTAATAGAAACTTTATAAGCATTATATAATCCATTGTTTCAGTTGCAAAAGGTGTCCTTTTGGAAAAGGTACTCACAGATCTTAATGTGACTTAGGAACAATAGACAATAATCTCACAAGAAAGGGAAGCAAATAATAGATTGCTATAATGAGAGACAGTCCTCCTTGGGCTTCCTATTCACTTACACATCTTGCTAGGTATGCCAAGAATCAAGAATGTAAGGCCCTGACCACCCTTTTTTTCCCCTAATTTATAAAAAAAACCGAGACTTTACTTTTTTAGAGCAGTTTTAAGTTCACAGCAAAATTTAGGGGTTGGTACAGAGATTTCCCATACAATCCCTACCCTCACACATGTATAGCCTCCCCCATTATCAACAGCTCCAGCCAGAGTGGTACATGTGTTACAGCTGATGAACATACATTGATACATACATCATAATCACCCAAAGTCCATTGTTTACATTATGGTTCACTCTCGGTGTAGTACATTCTGTGGGTTTGGACAAATGTATAATGACATGTATCCACTATTACAGTATAATACAGAGTATTTTCACTGCCCTAAAAATCCTTTGTGCTCTGCCTATTCATCCCTCTCTCCCCCCAAATCCCTGGCAACCTCTGATCTTTATACTGTCTCCACTGTTTTGCCTTTTCTAGAATGTCATACAGTTGGAATCATATAGTATGTAGCCTGTATTGGCTTCTTTTACTTAGTAATGTGCATTTAAGTTTCCTCCGTATCTCTTCATGGCTTAATAGCGCATTTCATTTTAGTGCTGAATAATATTCCATTGTCTGGATATACCACAATTTATTTATCCATTCACCTACTAAAGGACACCTTGGTTGCTTCCAAGTTATGGCAATGATGAAGACAGCTGCTGTAACCATCCATGTACAGGTTATGGGGTGGACATGAGTTTTCATCTCATTTAGGGAAATACCAGAGCACTTGATTGCTGGATTATATGGTTAAGAGTATGTTTAGTTATGTAAAAAGCCTCCAAACTGTCTTCCAAAGTGGCTGTACCATTTTGCATTCCCACAAGCAATGAACGAGAGTTCCTGTTGCTCCACATCCTCCCCAGTGTTTGGTGTTGTCGGTATTCTGGATTTTGACCATTCTAATAGGTGTGTAGTGGTATCTCGTTGTTTTAGTTTACATTTCTCTAATGACATATGATGTGAAGGATCTTTTCATATGCTTATTTTCCATCTGCATATCTTCTTTGGTGAGGTATCTGTTAAGGTCTTTGGCTCATTTTTAAATGAGATTGTTCATTTTCTTATGGTTGAGTTTTAAGAGTTCTTTGTATATTTTGGATAACCGTCCTTTTTCAGATGTGTATTTTGCAAATACTTTCAGTCTGTAGCTTCTCATTTTCTTGACATTATCTTTCACAGAGCAGAAGCTTATCAATTATTTCTTTCATGGATCATGCCTTTGGTATTGTATTTAAAAAGTCATTGCCATACCCAAATTTATCTAGATTTTCTCCTATGTTATCTTCTAGGAACTTCATAGTTTTACATTTTATATTTAGGTCTGTGACCCAATTTGAGTTAATTTTTGTGAAGGGGGTAAGGTCTGTGTAGCCACTCTTTATCCAGGCCATTTCTCTGGTTTGTGGTGAGAAGCCTTGAGGAATGAGGTAATGTTCCCCTTCTGGACCAACAGCAGATTTGGTTACTGCTTGCTATAAAAGTGGGGGATTCCTTAAGCTCAGTGTTGCTTTCTTTGAAATGCAGCTCACTGCGAATGTAAGAGTGTCTGGGCCCTATGCATTGCCCTTGTGGGTCCTGAGGTCAAGGAGAACCGACATAAAAAAGCTGGTGATCACATTGCTTAATTTGCTGTGAGTAATAAAGTCCTCGGTCTCTTACACAAAAATCGTGTGTCTTCTGCCAGCAACCATGAAACAGGAACAGATTAATTCATTAGCTTGTATGTTGGGTAAAATCAAATTACAAACTGACGATTGTATGGTGAGAATTAGAGAGCTTTTAGCCTCTGAAGGGGGATTTGTTCAAGGGTTTCCCAAAGAAGGTTGTTAGAAAGGGAACAAAAACAGGGGGTTGTAGTAGGGTGTATAGGATATTGAGAAGTTAAAATATATATATTTGAGGGTATGTTTTATGTCATAGGTGGCTATACACATATACCTCTTATATAGACAGTTCTCCAAGTTGTTTTGGAAAAGGAGAAGGCAATATTCCTTTTCTAATAGCTCTGTTAATCTTGTCTTAAAATGGGTTTAAGTTGTTTCAAGGGGTTATAAACAGTGGCACAGCAGATCTCCATAATCTGTGCAAGTGGCCCATGTAATCAGATGGCACGCTTTACTGCCAAGGTAAATTTAGCTTGTTTCATTTGGGGGGCAGTGACATTTGCTATTTAGGCTTTCTTTCTTTTTTTTTTTTCTTTTTAATATATCTTCAGACCAAAGTCTGTAACCGTAACTTTTCCATATCACGGGAGGATGTAAAACCCTGGGGTAAAAAGTGTTCAGGTGAAAGAAGAATGAGCTAGTAGGCTAGGGGTGTGGAGGGCAGCTAGTTAGAGAGTTCCAAGAAAGGATTGTAGAGAGATCATATATGTTCCTGTTTCCATCCTGCTGTTTCCTTGTCCCTGGATTTGTTGGCTGTCTCCTTGAACATAATGAAGTTAGAATACACATTCCACAGTCACATGAATTGCAGCTTTTCAGAGAGATGAGCCACAGAACAATTTTATTCTAAACTGATGTCCTTAGATTCTAGAATCTGCTCTCATCATATTCTGTGTTATTGCCATGTTAGTTCTACATGCAGCTTAAGCATTCAGCTTCTAACCTGTTCCACCTACACAGGGCGTTTTACGGCTTAAAGATGATGGCTTAGAAAGGAAGGGAGAGATTTACTTTGGATTAAATTCAGTATGGGACAATGCTTAAGGTAAGCCTTTAAAAATAAAAAAACACTTCTCCATACGTTTCATGTGCTAAAGAACATTGAAATACTCATAAACCAAGCTTTAGTGTTTCCTTTAGTTTCCCACAATAACTGAATATCTGGAATATCTGGATATTTATCTGGAATATTCTCTCCAGAGAGGTTCTGCTTTATCCATGGTTAATATTTTAAAACGTGTTAGTCAGCAGGGTATAAATTTATTGTACTTATTAACCCCTTTAAATATAGTAGTTTAATAGTCTCAAACAGATATTATAACTTAATTATTTTCAAAACAGGGAAGTTCTACCTTTACCTTCAGGGAATCCTTCTGTTTTGGTGCCCTCTCAGATGTTTTCCCTTACTTTTCTTTGTGCCTGCTTCCCTGAGTCTTTCAGTTTATCTTCCCAAGGTTTAATATAGTGGGCAGGTACTGTGTAGGTAGTTAGAAATAATCTTTTAGACTTAGGCATTCTTTTGGATACATCTGTGTGGCTACCAACCTCAGCTGTCTTAATTTCTTACGTTGTTTCCATATTGAGAAGGTGGCCATTATTCTTCAGGAGGCTTGGCAGGTTTCCACCTGTACTCCCTATTTTTTTTCCTCATTTGACACTTTTCTCACTCTAGCTGCTGCAAAGAGGACCAGAGCTTCCAACCAAAATGTCCTGCAGATCAAGTTTCTTCAGACCCCCTGTACCCTGGAGCCTCTTCTATTATTCAACCACCAGAATCTCTTGATTTTAAAACAGCTCGTCCTCCTTTCATGCATAGAGGCAGTTAACCTAGAGGAAGGAAAATTGCCTCTTCTTCATCAAATACATCTTCTTACTCATCTTTCTTTGGAAGAAGACATTCTTTATTTGCTAAATTTCAGAAAAACAGTGCTTCCCTTCATTCTGGACAAAGTAGAGCTAACTTTGATTCTGAAGAAAAAAGAAGCTTCGGTGATTTAAAATCGCCCTCAGAACATTTTCGCTTTAGATCCAGAAGTCTTTTCTCTGCCCCAAAACTAAATATAATTTCCTGTTATGAGAGTGCTAGTAATTTTTTTGATCCTCAATCAAGAAGTCAATGCATATTTAATCCAAATGAAATTGAAATCATTTCTAAAAACTTGAGTATTACTGATGCTGGAAAATATATAAGCTCTTATTCTCCTGAATATAACACTAAATATTTTATGAATTCTGAAACAAATGCTAATTCCTCAGCCTGTCGGAACACTGTCGCTAACATCTATCAAAGCACAGCGACCATGCTTACTCTTCCAACTATTACTTCCTATTCCTCTCAACAACATGGAGTTGCCAGTGATATTCAGGAAAGAGAGCAGTTAAGGAACAATTCCTTTCATCCTGTTTTTCAAAGTCGCAGTAGAAATAATTCTCCAGCTATGTTGCAACATCATCCCTCTCAAAGTGTAACTTTCCCTGTTCTCCATAATGTTGGATTTACTTCGTTTTATAAAAATGCTAGAAGCTTTACCCCACCTCGAAATGGAGTTACCTCAGATCTCTTTGAAGATGAAAACAATGCTATCTCGTCTAAAGATGAAGACAAATCTTCACCTAATGAAATTCCTAAAATAAGGTCACCTCAGACTTTACCCTCTCTTAGAAGGGCAGCTCAGATCAGAAGCTTTCCAACCAGGCATACTATATAGTCTGTAGAAATCACTGCTCAATTTTCATAGAGGTCTCCTCCCTTACTAAACTTCACTGCATATTCTGAAAAAGAGCTCTACATTGCAGTCTAAATTTAACTTTAATTTCCGTAGTTTTTGAAAGATAGTTTATTAACATAATTGGAGTATGGAAATCAAAGATTATTCATCTGTTTCAGGCTTTTAACAGATTTACTGCTTATAGATTGACTAGTCCCAAATTTCTGAGTGACTATTCTAATACTTTTGTGGTCTGAAAATAACATCAAGCTTTAGATCTTCTAAATGTATTACAGTCTTTGAGAGTTTAACATCTTCTTTTATTCTACTCTAATCATTAAAATAGTATTCCTCTATAATCTATAGAGCTATATTCATCAGTTCACAAATTCCCATTTATATCAGCCTTGCTAGCTATAGCTCATGCCAGACATCCCACTGATAGACAATGTTTTTACTAGTACAAGGATCAAATCATAAGTAAAAACATATTGTAGTGGAAATAGGCAGAATATGTTGAAACCAGATATTTTAATTAGTTTTAATACACGTTAGTTTATATATATGTCTGAGAATTCAGAAAACTCTGAAATCAGAGTTTGTCTTTTTATTTTTAAAAGTGAAAATTTTCAGATTTTTTCCTGAAATTTTTATTTTAAAAAGTGTCTCCAAAATTTTATTTTTGATGTGAAAATTTAAATTTTTTCCATTATATTAAGCAAAGTTTATAAATATATTTATCACAATAACAAATAGAAAATGCATATAAGCAATTAAAAATACTTAGAATATAATTGGGTTTTGTAGAGGAAAGAAATTGGTATTATTTTCAATTATTTGTCATAATAAAATGCCCGCTAAATTTATATCATTGTACTAAGATATTTTTACTTTTGTGTTTTCCTCCTCCTTTTCGCATGTATCATAATTTTTTTTCTATTTTAATTTTTTAGTTGTGGTGAAATACGCATAACAAAATTTATCATCTTAACCATTTTTAAGTTCACTGGCATTAAGTATATTCATATTGTTGTACAACCATCATGATCATCTATCTTTAGAACTCTTTTCATGTTGTAAAGGTGAAATTCTACACCCATTAAGCAATAACTCCCCAACCTTCTCTTCCCCTAGCCTCTGACAACTGCTATTCTACTTTCTGTCTCTGTAAATTTGATTCCTCTAGGTACCCTATATAAGTGGAATTATATAGTATTTGTCTTTTTGTGACTGGCTTATTTATTTCACTTAGCATAGTGTTCTCAAGGTTCATCCATATTGTAGCATATGTTAGAATTTCCTTCTTTTTTAAGGACGAATGGTATTCTATTGTATGTATATACCACATTTTTCTTAGTCATTCATCTGTTGATGGACACTTTGGTTGCTTCTACCTTTTGGCTATTGTGAATAATGCTGCTATGAACGTGAGTGTATAAATATCTCTTCCAGACCCTGCTTTCTCTTCCAGACCTAAGGTCTCTTCCAGACCTTATAATTCTGGGTTATATACCCAGAATTATATGTTACTTCTATATTTAATTTTTTGAGGAACTGCCATGCTTTTTTCCATAGTAACTGCACCATTTTATATTCCTCTAAGAAGGCATAAGGATTCCAATTTCTTCACATCCTTGCCAACACTTGTTTTTTGGTTTTTTGATAATAACCATCTTAATGAGTGTGAGGTGGTATCTCATTGTGGTTTTGATATGCATTTTCTCCCATTGTGTGGGTTGCCTTTCATTGTTGATTGTGTCCTTCGATGCACAGAAGTTTTTAATTTTGATGTTCAGTTTATTTTTTATTTTGTTGCCTGTGCTTTTGGTGTCATATCCAAGAAATCATTGCCAAATACAATGCCATGAAGCTTTTCCTCTATGTCTTCTCCTAAGAGTTTTATAGTTTTAGATTTTACACTTAGGTCTTTGATCCATTTTGAGTTAATTTTTGTATATAGTATAAGGTAGGGATCCAACATCATTCTTTTACATGTGAATATCCAGTTTTCCCAGCACCATTTCTTTAAGAGACTGTTCTTTCCCATTGATTGCTCTTGGCACCCATGTCAAAAGTCATTTGACTGGGTATGTGAGGGTTTACTTCTGCACTCTCTGTTCTGTTTCTTTCATGTATATGTCTGACTTTATGCCATTACACACCATTTTGATTACTGTAACTTTGTAATAAGTTTTAAGATCAGGAAGTGTAAGACCTCTAACTTTGTTTTTTCAAGATGTTTGGTGGAATTCACCAGTGAAGCCAGGTGACCCTAGGCTTTTCCTTGCTGGGAGGTTTTTGATAACTGACTCAGTCTCTTTGCTGGTTATAGATCTGTTCAGATTTTCTATTTCTCCCTGATGCAGTATTGGTATGTTGTATGTTTCTAGGATTTTGTCCATTTCAACTAGATTATCCAGTTGTTGGCATACTATCCTTCACTGTAGTCTCTTATAATCCTTTTTATTTTTGTAAAATTGGTAGTGATATACCCTGTTTCATTTCTGATTTTAATTATTTGATTCTCCTCTCCTCTTTTCTTAGTCAAGCTAGCTTAAGGTTTGTCAATTTTGTTAATCTTTGAAGAACCAGCTCTTGGTTTCATTGATTTTATATTTTTTTACCCTCTATTATGTTTATTTCTGATCTAATCTTTATTATTTCTTTCCTGCTAGCTTTGGGTTTAGTGTGCTCTTTTTCTAGTTCCTTAAGGTGTAAATTTAGGTTGTTGATCTGAGACCTTTCTTTTTAATGTAAGCATTTTACAGCTAGAAGTTTCCCCCTTAGCACTGCTTTCACTACACCTTATACACTTTGATATGTTGTGTTTTCATTTTCTTTTGCCACAAGATATTTGCTAATTTCCCTTGTGATTTCTTCTTTGACCCATTGGTTGTTTAATAGTGTGTTGTTTAATTTCCACACATTTGTGGATTTTCCAGTTTTCCTTCTACTGTTGATTTTTAGTTTCATCTCATTACAGTCAGAAAAGATACTTAGTATGATTTTCATCTTTTAAAATTTATTAAGACTTGTTTTTCTTTTAATATTGTGCTAACAGGACCTACAGTACCGTGCTAAGTAGAAGCAGCAATATTGGACATCCTTTTCTATTTCTGATTTTAAGGAGAATGCTTATAATGTTTCATCATTACATATGAACTGTATCGTAGTTTTTGGTTTATATTCTATTATAAGAAGTTCTATTCCTTGTTTATGCATTTGGTATTTCTTTTGTGCTGAAATGGTGTTGAATTTACTGAAAAAAATTTTTTTGGTAACCACTAAAATGATCGTACAGTTTTTCTCTTTTTATCTGTTATGCTAGAGAAATTTTCTAATGTTAACTGTGCTTGTAATTAGTGAGATAAACTCAATTTGGTTGCAATGTATTCTCTCATGTGTGTTGAAGTTTTTTGGTTGATATTTTGGAGGATTTTTGCATCTATGTTTATATGTGAAATTGGCCTATAATTTTCATTTCCTATTATACTATACTTGTTTGGTTTTGGTATTAGTTTTACTAGCTTCATAAAATGAGGTGAGAAATGTTTCCTCTTTTTCAATTCCTTAGAAGAATTTGAGTAATTCTTTGCATATATTGATAGAACTCACTATATAGCTATCTGTGTCCCCCGCCCTTCTGTCTATCTGTCTCTCTCTCTCTCTGTCTCTTTCTGATTTAATTTATTTAATGGCTATAGGAATATTCCATTTTTTTCTTATAAAAATAACATCTTTTTTGAGATATTAATCATATACCATAAAATCACCCTTCTAAATTGTACAGTGTAGTGGGTCTTAGTTTAAATAATATTGTCTGATATTAAACCAGTTACTTTCTTTTAGTTATTATTTTCTTACTATATCTCAGGTGCATAGAATTGAACTAAAAATTGTCTTTAGCTCATGCAAACACTGATTACTGGTGCATACATGTGCCACTTTTACTCATTTATTTAGTTTGTTATTATAAATAATGTAATAAGCATCTATGAAACCATTTGGCTCCCTGCCTCCCCTCACCTGAGGGTAACTATCATCCTGAGTCTATACTCTATATTGTTCATTCCTTGCTGTCCTTTTTATATAATTTTATTGCATATGTGTATATTCCTTAAAAATAACATTGAATTTTGATTGTTTTATGAGAAGGGGATCATGTTGGATATAATTTTAAGAGCTTACTTTTCCACTTAATATAAGTTTGTTAAGAGTCTTCCCTATTTTGCACATCACTGTATTTCTTTCATTTTGACTGTTGGGTAATATTCATCCACTCTCTTGACTGGGCATTTCAGTTGTTTCCTGGGGTTTGCTATTGTGAAAGTACTGTTGTCTATATTCTTACACCTACCTCCTTTTGTACATGTGCCAGAGACTTGGTTACTGAGTCCTCAGATATGTGAAAGTTCAATATTAATAGATGATGCCAAAGCGCTTTCCCAGCTGGTTTCACCAGTTTACATTCACATCAGATCCGTGGATTGACTTCCTCTCCAACATATAGTATTGTCAGATTTTTAAATTTTGTAAATGAAACAGGTCTCAATAATACCTCTCCATGGTCCTGATTTGTATTTCTCTGATCGCTAGTGAATGTTGAACATCTTTTCTTAGGTTTATTGGCTATATGTATTTTTTCATTTGGGAAAACCTCTTTTGAGATTATTTCTGTTGCATTTATTGTGTTTTTTCATTGAATTTTAGAAAATATTTATGTATTCTTGATATTAATGTTCTCCAGTTGTACGTGTTACAAAATATCTATTCCTGGTTTTTAATTTGTGTTTTTGCATTTTTGAAAATATCTTTTGATTAGCAACAGTTTTTCATTTTAATATAGTCAAATTGGTTAATCATTCATAATTAATAATCATTTATAGCTAATGCTTTTGTATTTTGGTTAAGAAAATTTCTTGCCCCAAAGACTAAAAGTTATTCACCTATATTTTCCATTTAGAGTTTAAAAAATTATTTTTAACACTTAATTCCTTATACCATCCTTATACCTTAGAGTTACTTTTAATATTATAAGACAGAGATTCAATTTCAACTTTTTCCATAGAGATAACCATTTTTTTCCAGCTCAGTCTGTTAACTTCTCACTAATCTGACATGTCACATCTGTCATATACCACACTTTCATTTGCGTATGAGGCTGTTTCTTGGCTCTCTTCTGTTCTGTCAGTCACTCATCTATCCTTGTACCAATAGCACACTGTCTTTAATTATTATAGCTGCGTGATAGGTCCTAATATTTGGTGAGGTAAGTCTTCTCTCCCTGCTCTCTTTCTTAACAGTGCTTTGACTATTCTCGGCTCTTTACCTTTCCATGTAACTTTTAGAATCATCTTATTAAATTCTATGAAATTTCTGGTGAGGTTTATAAAATTGGAATTACATTGAATTAATCTGGAGAGAATTTACTTATTTATAATATCAGTTGTTTCTAGCCATGAACATGATATATTTTTCCATGAATTTAGGTTCTTTTATAAACAGCTTTTAATATATCTTTTATGATATTCTCCATAGAATTGTTACATATGTTTTATTAGATTTATTCCTGGGTGTCTGATATTCTCTGAGATCATTGTAAGTAAAGTATTTTATATAATTTTGTTTTTTAGGCTTTTTGCTGCTAATATATTAAAAATGAAACTCACTTTCATATTTTAATCTTATATGCAGCCGACCTGCTAAACTCTATTAGTCTCATAATTTGTAGGGTTTTTTTAATATGTTCTATGTAAATAATCATATCATCTGCAATAATATGAAGGTTATGTTTGAACAAGGGTGTGAAACAGGTGAGGAAGTAAATTATGTGGATATCCAGTGGAGAACATAGCAGGCAGAAGGACAGCAAATACAGATGTTAAAGCAGGAACATGGCTGATGTGTTCAAGGAAGTCAAGGAAGCCAGAGTTCCTGGAGTGCTGAGCAAGCAGGAGAGTGGTAGGAGATGAGGCCAGAGGTATTGGACTAGATTATGTAGGGTCTTGTAGACAACTCTAAGGACTTAGGTTTTTACTCTGATTTGGTCATCCACTGGAAGGTTTTGAGCAAAGGATGACATGATCTGAGTCAGCTTTTTAAAGGACCATTCTGGCTCCTATGTTGAGAATAAACTACAGTGGTCAAGGACTAAAGCAGGGAGACATGATAGGAGGCCATTGCAATAATCCAGGTAACGTGATGGTGGTCTAGACCAGGGGAGTAGTGGGTAAAGGTGGTGAGAGGTGGCTGGGTTCTGGATATATTTTGAAGATAGAACTAACAGGAATTTCTGAAGGTTGCTTAGGAGAGACAAAGAAGTCAAGGATGATTCTAAGTTTTTTGGTTTGAGCAATTAGAAGAATGAAGTTGCCACTGATAATGTTGTTGAAGAAGTTGAGCATCATTTCACATAGTGTCTTCTTTGTGAGGACTTTGAAGGAAATTTGAATCTTATTATTGGAAAAAAGTGCATTTCTCTCAAGAACTTGCTTCATTTCTATCTTTGTTAGTATCTGTTGGGAACTGTGACTGCTTTAGCTGCTGGAAGATGTAGAACCACATTTGTGTTGTGCCTTTGTAGCAAGGGTATAGATCCTAAAGTATATGTACTTTTTTATTGACCTCATTCACATTTGGCCTTGTTTTTATCTTTTCCTGCCACTTCTGATTTGTTCTCTTATACGTTATATATCCTTATATACCTCCTTAAAATCTTTTTAGAACAGAACAGTGTGTAAATAAATGAAAACAAATTGTTTGCATTGTATGCTACCAAAAAGGAAATGTGGGATGTAGCATGAATTTTTAAAGACTAATCTAAGAGTTAGAACATCGTCTTGAACTACAAATTAACATATGTGTGTGTGTGCATACGTATATATAAAAATACATACATATGTGTGTATAGATGTATATTATATATATATTTAATATATATACCTGAGTGCCTGCTGAGTTCCTACAACTCTGTATCATTCATTCAGCAATATTCAGTGCGTGTCCACTATGTGTCAGGTGCTGTTCTAGGCACTTGATGACATCAATTAATAAAACAAAGAATCCTATTGTCAGGGAGCATGCATTCTAGTGGGGGAGATACTGACAAAGATAGCACGTGTAGTAGGTTAGTAAAGTATATTAGAAGATGGTATGTACTACAGAAAAATACATCAAGCATGATAAGGGAGACTGGAGGTGAAGGAAATATACAGGGAGGTTGAAGTGTGGTGGTCGCAGCATTAAATTGAGTGGTCTGGGTGGGTCACATTGAGAAGATGACATTGACAGAGACTTGAAGGAGGTGAGGGTGTGAGTTATGTCCCCTTCTGAAGGAAGAGCCATTCCATCAGCAGGAACAGCAAGAAGAGGTCTTGAGGTAAGAGTGTCCCTGGCTTGTTTAAGGAACAGCTGGGCAGCCCCCATACAATTGACTGAGTGAGAAACGTGGTGGGAAACAAGGTCAGAGAGGTGACTGAGCTGGGAGAGACAAATCTCATCTAGCCTCATAGACTGTTATTAGGAGTTGAGCTTTTTCTGAGTGCAAAGGGGCACCATTACAGGGTTTCAAGCCTAAGAGTGAAATGATTTGACTTACATTTTAAAAGGATCACTCTATCCATTATAGTATAACTTTACAGAGAGTTGATGATTATTTCTGCAATTTTAGGTATATTACAGCTAATACTGATACCGAAGAACAGAGTTTTCCACTCCCTAAGGCGTTTAACACTCATGTAGAGGAATTAAATTTAGATGCCCTTATTCAGACGGCTGATAATTTACGTATGAATGAGTCCAGGAAAATGGAGAGTTTTGAACTACTTTGTGACCACAAAGAAAAGGTAAGAAATATGTGATAATAACATGCTTGTGTAGTTTTAATTTTTTATTTAATCTACTGTCCCATTCATGTTATGACCATAACAATTGTGTCACAGTTTACACAAGCTAAATGATTGATGTAAATTTTTTTATATCACTACAATTTTTTAAAAGTAAATATAAGAATTTATTAGGCTCTAAGTTCATAAAAATGAAAACCAGAGATATGATTATACAGACTGACATTGATTTTATCAATCTGATATATTTCGTAAATATTTGGTAACAGATAAAGAATAAGACATACTGCTTCTCTGGAGGGAAGAAAAGCTACATTTTAAGCTCGCTATCTTACAGTTACTAATATAACACAGTATTTCACTGTGTCCTACCAGTAATCGTTTTCCAGTGTTTAATGCTGGACTGAATTAGGAAAGCTCATCCTTCCCACCACCACCAAAGGAAAAAAAAAACGGTGGGTTTTGCAATATCACAAAGATCAATAAATCTTTTTCTTTCCCATGAGAGATTTAAGTCTAACCTTTGAGGATTTGGCAACTCTAAATGCATTACCTAAAAGTTTTTAAATCTCCAGGATTGTATTTAGGTAATTTAGGTAAAAAATGTGACTCCTCTTTTGAATGTATGTAATCTCTGATAACTTACAGATATTATCTGAAATGCCCATTGAAGCATCATATTAATAATAGATAACTTAGAAAGGAAAACAAGGAGAGGATACTGCAACCCAGAGAGAATTTGTAAATTCTGACACCTATCAAGTTTCTCATCTTTGTAGGTGTGGAGCTGGTGTCTGCATAATATTCATTGGTTTTAAGATCCAAATGTAACACTACATTACATCACATTTTGTAGCCATGAATATTTGAACTTAAAGTGTGATATGCACATGAATAGATACAGTCATTTCTAAGTACCAGTTTACCTAATTTTTTAAAAGTTGCAGTGGAAAACACAGTCTGGTCACGTTTCTGAGTTTATCTAATGTGCAGTTCTGTCTGTTCAGTTTAGGGATGAAATAGAGTTTATTTGGCGGTTTGCTCGTGCTTATGGAGACATGTATGAGCTATCTACAAATGCACAAGAAAAGAAGCATTATGCTAATATTGGTAAGTATTTTGTAAATATTAATTATCCTCAAGTAGTAATCATTATCTATAGTAAACCACTAATGAATTTTAATTAAAGCTAAATTATCTTAGCTAAAACAAGTATGTTTAATCTATTTCAACATATCTTAGTACTTATATAGTCTAAGAACAGAAAGGTTTGTTTTTTGGGTTTTTTTTTTGTGGTACACGGGCCCCTCACTGTTGTGGCCTCTCCCGTTGCGGAGCACAGGCTCCGGATGCGCAGGCTCAGCGGCCATGGTTCATGGGCCTGGCCGCTCCGCGGCATGTGGGATCTTCCCGGACCGGGGCACGAACCCGTGTCGCCTGCATAGGCAGGTGAACTCTCAACCAGTGTGCCACCAGGGAAGCCCCCAGAAAGGTTTTTTTAGAATAAAAGTACATGTTCTTAAAAAATATTTGAGCATACTAGAACAGGCAACTGAAAAACTCAAATTCCAGCTTTTAAAGTTTATAAAATCACAGAAAGATGAGACATTAAGTGGTAATAATATGAGAAGCGATAATAGCAGTAGTCTTTCACCACAATTAAAATAACTCTCCTTACTCCCTGTAACGTAGAACTCCAGGTACCACAAAGAAATAACTACTCATACTTTAATGTTTTTTTCAAGATTTATCTTGATAAAACAAGATTAGCCTTATTTTAAGGCTAATCTTGTTTAAGCCTTGTTTTAGCTAATTGTTTAAGCTGAGCAATGAGTCCATAGTTGTTCATTATACTGTCCTCTATTTTCCAAAGTAACAACAACAAAAGAAAAACAGCTAGAATGTGAAATTTTATATATATATAAACCTTGACTCTCACTGAGTATCAAACTCTTTCTTGCAAAAAGCCCCCTAAGTTTCAGGATAGTAATTTGACATAAAAACTTCTTTAGTTTTTTGTTTTTGTTTTTTATTCCAAAGTCTTCTCTTTTCCAAGCTTTCCTTCTCTGAGATAGCATGAGGAAGAAACAGCAAGAAGATAATGATACTGCCAATCTCCTTCCACTCTAGTTCCCTGTCATTTTTATTTCTAAGAAGGAAATATTTCCAAGTTCCTTGAAATTACATTTCTTCCGCTTGTAGGTTTCTTTGCCAAGTGGCCTCTGTTCTTTAATTCTTAGTGGGAGGAGGATGGAAGGAATTCCCCTTCTTGTTCTTTACATATTCATCATCAGCTTTGTGGGGCAGTTTTTCTGTAGCAATCCTTCTTGCAGACCATAAACAAAATGGAATTCTAGGGAAGAGATTTATTAACTTGAAGGTAAATAAAAATTTAGCCAAAGAGAACAAACTAACTTATTTTTATATCTACTGAGAAAGAGTATATCTTGTAAACTGTTCCAACATCCATCAATATTAAATATATATTAAATGTATTTTTTTTCTTGAGCACCTCCCTGCCCTGGGCATTAAAGCTCCTCCTATGTTAGAAGGTAGAAATATGATAGGAAAATAGACATGTTCTCAGACTGCAAGGAGCTTATGGCTTTGTGGGGAAGATAGTATTACTAAAATAATCCTACATATAAAGAAACACACTGAAGTAAGTTGTTAGTGAAGAAGAATGTGGCATATTAAGAGAGGGTATAACAGAAAGGAGGATATGATGGCGGGGGTGAACGTTGATGCAGGGAACTCTTTCTTCTGGAAGTAAGTCTCACGTAGTAAAATTACTTGGGATCTGTATTTTTAAATGGAGTGAGAGTTTAACTGAGTTAATGTATGAGATGGTGAAAATGGAGAAAGAAGTAGGCTGGAGGAAATCCAAATTCTCATACCCAAGTACAAGAAAGGAGCATGGATTGAGACAGGATATATTCAAAAAAGAGAAAAGTTTATAGTGTCAAAGAAAAAACAGTGACCCCTCAGATGTGTTCATGCAGTTATAGAAATAAATTTAGCAGAATTCCTATTTTTTTATCCAAGAAATTTTTATTTATTTATTCAAAATATTTATTCGAAATCACCATGTCTAGGAACAAAGTTAAAATGAGGGGTGAGGGAAGGAGAAAAGGAGGGACATGAATATGATCAAGACAGTGTTACACTAAGGAACTTACTGACAAGATCAATATGGAGACAGGCAATTGTAATTCAATGCACAGGTAGTAAGTGCCAGGCAAAGGTGATGGCAAAGAACACTGGAGCTGAGACATTGGAGACTGGAGTTGACGGGCATCGGCACCCAGTGCAAGGGAGGAAGAGTGCTGTTATTGCTCATAACAGTATATTTGAACTCGTATGCCGAGGGAAGACTGGATCACTGAAGAGTACAGAATTCTTTCCTAAACCTCCAGCTGGGGTATACCATTATGCAGTACATCTGTGGACGTGCTGTGATTGGTCATACTTGTCTTCCAAATAAAATATGAATCTTATATCTAAAAGAACATCATTGTAATTTTCAGAATTAAATGACTGATACAAATGCCACAAATAGCTCACAGAATACAATTTTGTAAGGGAGATAGCTTTCCTTTCAGGCTTAAGCTGCATAAATGAGGCTGCAAAACCAATCTGTGTAGTACCCAGCTCCATTATATTCTCAGAGCGATGGAATCACCTCTATGTTAAGCTTGTCGCAGTGCCCTAAAAGCTATTTTTGTTCATTTGGCAATGTAGGGAAAATGTTGATTTAGTTTTTAAAGTCTGTACATTTAAAAGTATTTATGTTTTTCGATCATTCATTACCAAATTACTCTTTTAATATATGTCCACAATGTACTATCAGTTATTATTTTAAAATACTTCCTTTTAGTTTTTTTCCAGTTTATATAGATTTCTATACAGGGTAGCTCTCTTAATGGACAGAGCTATAAAGTACCACCTTAGCAAATTAACAAATAGGAGAATGATTTTAGAATAAAATATCTTTATTTATAAAAATTACCTAAACTAGTTATTTAGAAGAGCATTTTGTATTGGATAATCTCTTCAAGCAAAAAAAAAAAAAAAAAAAATTAAAGCAGGGAAAAGGAGATGGTATAAAATAAAACAGCCACTTTTTGAGAAAGATTTTCAGAATGTGGTTTAGACCAGCGGTCCCCACCCTTTTTGGCACCAGGGACCGGTTTCGTGGAAGACAATTTTTCCCCCGAGGAGGGGGGGTGGTGGGGAGCGACGGGGAGCAGCAGATGAAGCATTGCCCACTCGCCCGCGGCTCACCTCCTGCTGTGTGGTCTGGTTCCTAACAGGCTGTGGACCAGTACCCGTCCACTGCCTGGGGGTTGGGGACCCCTGGGTTAGATAAACCTCTATCCAAAAATTAATGGGTTATTAAAAGTTATTCTAAAACTAAGTAAAATTATTTAGGGGAATTATTTATTTACTGAGCCTGCTCATTATTGTGAAAGATTAGACAAGCGCTCTGGGACATCTTCCCAGATGGGGTTGCTCTCTCCATTCTCTCTTATACTCTCTTCTTTACCTTGTATTTATTTTTTGCACATAATTCGTTTGTTTATATACCTACTGCCTACTGAAATGTGAATCCTTGGAAGTCAAGAACTGTGTCTTATTTGACTTTTTATTCCCAGAGGCTCACATAATATGATACTTAGAAAGCACTCAGTAAATGTTGGTTGAGTTAATTACAAAACAATTTCTATTAACACTTCTAAATAATGACTGAATGACTTCCTTGCACTTGGTTAAATCACTTAACCCAGTGAGTCTCAAACTTGAGCATACATCAGAATCACTAGAGGCTAGTTAACACAGATTGCTGACTCTCAGAGTTTATGATCAAGTCCCTCATGTGGTCCAAAATTTGCTTTTCTAACAAGATTCCAGGTGATGGCTTCTGGTCTTGGGACCATACTTTGAGAACTACTGGCTTAAATTCAATAATTTACCTCCCACCAACTCAGATGAAGGTAATAAGTGTAAGTGCATTTATCTTTCAGGAAAGACATTAGGTGAAAAAGCTATTACTAGAGCACCCATGAATGGACATTGTCATCTATGGTAAGTACATAGAATTTATGCAGCCTTTAAAAAATTCTAATATGCCTCTTTATAAATTGCAATGGATTTTTAAAATATTATTGACCCACTTAACATGTCACATTCACTAAAAAGAATATTTAGTATATAGCACAGTAACTGTTCTTGTTCTGTTTATTCTCATGTATTTTTCAGTATATATATTTTAAATATATTTAAGATAAACTTTCATTGAAGAATTCATAACTGAATCCACCAAGTCCAATAACTGTGCACATGATAAATTTAATTAAATCTAATTTCATATAACATTTTGTTTGAAAACAAATACTAAAGTGATGCCACATTTCTAAATGAAACGCAGAGAGAAGAATAAAAGCACATCAGCCATTATACCTTGATGAGTAAAGGTATACAAATTCCACAAGTCAAAGGAAAGCCATTTCTAATATAAGAAAGCTCAAACAAAGGAAATCTAATTAGTTGGATGGGTATAGGTGGATATCCTTGGGACAAAAAAATTTATTCTTGAGTATGTTTTGTTTTGGATCCTTTGTATATTTACAATTATAAAACAGAAATAAGAAGAAAAATATTGTTTTTAATTAACACTTCATTTTACTCATAGTTGTATTTCTATAGCATTTCTTAGTTTCTTAGTTATTTTTTCTCCCCAGTAATATTGGTACTTTAGGTGCTAGGAAGACATAGTCATAAATTTATTTTTGACCCTTCTCTCAGACCTAGGTTGTCAGAAATCCACCCCTCTTTGGGATTATTTTATTCTTCTGGGATAGTCTTAGGCAAATCTCTCTCAAAATGACTTCTTTTCTGCAGGTACACATTTATCCTCCAGGAAATTCATTTTTGCCCCACCAACTCAAAAGTGCAAACGATTTTTCCAAAGCAGACCTGTTCCTTTACACTGCCACCAGCAGGGGGAGCATCACTCACACACTCTCATCCTAAAACTTCCCTGGGCAGGAATCAGATAACATTTTTTATGTCCCCCAAACTCTAAAGGACATGCCAAAATAAGAATAGGTCTTTTGAAGCTGCCATCACTTAAAATGAGAAACAAGGCTACCCCCTTCCGTCTCGCATGAGAAGGTGAGAGGTGGAACCGAAGTACCCTAGTAGTTCTATTTGCAGAAATCCCCCTTCCAGGTCTCTCTCTGCTTCAGCGAACTCTTTGCCTTCTCTTATATAGCCTGGAGATGGGTGAAGGGCTAAGCCTAGCAGAACCTGTGAATCAGTTCACTAATGTGGGTAGTAGAGTGTCTTGCTTTAGGAGCCGGAGTATACCTAATAAAGTATTGTTCTGTGCCCTAGTGCCTCTGCCACAACTCTAGGAGAAAGCTAATTTTGCAAGTAACATCCTGGTAGGTATCTTTAAGGTCAGTTCTCCAGTATGTAAGGGTCTTGGCTATTATTTCTATAGCCAGCTTTACCTTCCTCACCTAATTTGCATAATACTGATAATAATAAATTAATGTGTTAAAGTACTTCTGTTCTTCCATTTTTAGTATAACTGTAATGAATTTATACTGATCAAGCTACACTTGCTTCATCTCTTTCGATAATGGAGATGTTTGGGTGTTGGTTAGCCAGATTTAGACGCAGAAAGAACACCGAAGCCCTACTCTTAACTCTGAGCCTCACCCTCCTCTTCCTCTGCTGTCCTCTTCCTTCTCCCATACAAACTTCTGCATCCATGGAGAATCACATTAAAAATGTACATTTGATGTTAACCCTCAATTTGAGGACACTTATCAGTGTGAACTTCCAAATTTCCATAAAGGAACAATGTTGAATCTTCTCTGAAGACTTCATAAGCACCTTAAACTTACCTTGTGAGGACAGATTATGCTTAACTCTTACTCAGTGGGCTTCCCAGCCTGTCTTCCACTAATCTGACCACTTCTCTTTTGTTCATCTCTTTTCACTTTTTGTTGTGTACTAATTGCCTTGTTTATAACTGTGGGATTTAACCCCGAGGGTGAATCTTATTCACAGACACACACAGAGTACTGATCCAATTGTGTTTCACATGATTTTTTATTCAGTATCAGTTTTTAATTAAAAAACAATTAAAGTCTGATCAGTTGCTAAAATTTAATAAATTCAAATGTCAATTTTTAAAATTTATTTCATTGAAATATAGTTGATTTACAACGTTGTATTAATTTCTGTTGTACAGCAATGTGATTTTATCTTAATTCATAAAATATATTATGATGTACCTACTGAATACAAGAATTCTCATTCAATTAAATACAGTAGTAGAGGTTTAGGGTGATGAAAAAAGAGAAATTAAGACTTTGACTTGAGAAGCAATGTGTGAAATTTAGGTTAACTGATTCTATAATTAATTGTAATAAAATGTCATGAAAATGTCTTATCCTGCTGGAATTTTTTTCAGTATGTTACGACTTTTTCTCATTCATTCAGCATAAATGACAAGACATGGCCTCTAGGCCAAATGCAGCTGCCTGCTTTTGTAAAGTTTTATTGGAGCACAGCCACACCTGTGCATTTGTACATAGCAATGAAGTTGAGCTGTTGTAACAGAGACTCTCTGATCCCACAACCTTAAATGTTTCCTACCTGGCCCTGCAGCGAAAATTTGCTGACCCATAGTTTACAGGGTTCTGTGATGGTTTATAAGCCTTCAGTTTGAAATAAAAGATGCAATCATTAGAAATAATTATCATAAAGCGTTGATATGGAGGGAATAATTGAAAAACAAATATTATTTTAAAGACTTGTTTTTCATCATCATCTTTTCCAAAATGAAATTGCTCTGTAACTTTCAGGCTACATAAGCTTTCTATATAATTCTGTCGTTTTCGTTGTACCAGCCTAAAATACTTCTAGAATCAAGAGAGCAGAATCACCAATGGATTTGCAGTTTGTTAGCCAAATAGGCCTGACCTTAATTATAAATAATGTCTTACATATTTGTTGTGCTCTACTGTTCACAAATTATATCCCCATGTCTTCTAGCATGTGATTCACAGAACAACCTGTTTCCATTTTATAGAAAGCAAGGCCGTCTGTGTGTGTGGTGCAGTATATGTGTGTCTGGTGTGGTGGTGTGATTAGTAACCAAGGGTCATACAATAAGTGGAAAAACAAAAACCAGATCTTATATTTGTATGTACTCAGTATTTCATCTATTATTTACTCTTCCTCTGCTTTTTCACAGTATAAATAGCATTGGTGCTAAATCAAAAATGCTACTGGGAAACTAATGGAGTTGTTTTAGTAGTTGTTTACTAGTTGTTGAGACAGGGATGTTTGTCAGTTATTAAAATATTCACTATAGATGCAAAGAAAATACAGAATTTTTGTCAACACATAGTTAGAACAACCTCTAGATGGAGATAATAGACCATATTGTGTGTTAATTTTCTTCATAGTTCCCATCAACCTGAGAGTTTACAAAATAAAATTTTAAATTACATTTTCCAAGATAAACAGTGTGAAAAACAACATGTACATGCAGATATAGGTGGGATTGATTGCCAGAAAAGAAATGATGATCCTTTGAGGAAAAGTGGTTCAGGTAAACTTTGAATTTATGACATGTAGGAAGATAAATAATACTTTAGACTTGAAAGAAGCAGACTTCAAAATGATTATGAAAAACATAAGACCCTGGTGACAGATTATTTATAAGGGAAAATGTACATATTTCATATAATGGTTTTCTTAAGTCACGTTTTTTTCTTTTTTCTTCTTCTTCACTCAGAGTAACTGGGAAAGAACATGCTGAGAGAGCTCTGTAAAAGCTAGAGACGTGCATAAGTTGTTCTGATTTTCAAAAAATAGAAGATTGATTCCACCACTATAGATCAGTGAACATAGAATCTTTTCCTTTGATTACAGCACAAATAGTTAGTTGGGTTTTCTGTGAGTGATGAAGTTCAAGCAGACTCAACAGATTTTTCTAAAAATGTGAGATGATCTGTTTTTTCTTTGCTAGTAGATAGAGTAGGGAAATTGAGCTAATATATCTGGATTTAAGGAAGGCTTTAAGGCAAGTTCACTCATAATATTCTTGGGGACAAGATGTTAAAATATGGGCAAGGTTCTTTGTTACCCGTGCTGGCAGAAGGGTTTGAGCCTCAATCATTCAAAAGAATAACTGTTGACAATACCATGATTCTAGAGTTCCAGGTCTAGATCTTAGACACTAGTGTGTTCAGTGATTTTTTTCAGTGGGTGAAGATGTGGAAGGTATGATTATAAATGTTGCAAGTGATGCAAAATTAGGAAGAACAGGGTGTATGATGGATGACTATAGTAATTAAAAGATTTTCACATGTTGAAAGAGATACTGAACAAGGTGAATTAAGAGGGATAAATATGGAAGGAGGGATGGAGAGGAAAATGTCAAAATTTGAGGACGTGAGGGAAAAACAGATGGAAATTAGAATGAAGCATGGAGTTTAGTTAACAATAATATATTAATATTGGTTCATTTTGAAAATTTTCAATATTGTATATCAATATTAGTACAGTTGTGATAAATGTATTGTAATAATTTAAGATAGTAATTTAAGTAGTATCTCCTAATCTAGGTAAGTTCTCAGATCATAATAGGTTGCTTTTGTCATAACTCTTGCTTCTACTGTTAGGAGATTATTGATTTTCTAATGAAAATTAAGAGGTCAAAAAAACTTATAACTGAAAAGTGGCCATTTTGTTGGTTGTGCATAAGTTGTGTGAATTATGTGATCTTTTGTGTTCAGGAATGGTCTAACTGTTCCAAATTAAGAAAACTGTTCACTTCAGTTTTTTATTTGAAAGTTATGTGTATCCACAGAAACAATCAAGATAAATAACACCCAAAATTACATTTTTCATTTCAGTTATGACAATGCAAGTGAAAATTAAGACCTACTTTTGAATTATTTAGGTAAATGAATATTTTACCTCAGACAGAAACACTCTGAATACTTTTGCACAGACAGAAACAGTCTGAATGTAAAAAGTAATATGTGCCCAATTTTTAGAGGAAGCAAGTTGCTGAACAAATATTGTGCCCAATTTTTAGAGGAAACAAGTTGCTGAACAAATATTATACATAATTTATAGTCAAATATTTATTTATGTAAATTTTGTATTCCCAAGGGAAAAAAAGTAAAGAATCCATGGGATGCACTCTTCTAGTAATGACTGCAGTGTCTCCAAGGAAGGATTGAAGGACATGGGGAATTTTTGAAAAAACATATTCTAAAATTACCTTTGATTTTAGTATTTGTTTTTAGTCATGATATTTATTTTAATTTTCAAATGACATTAAGGGAGCCTTGAACTTTTTATTTTTACGAAAGAGAAGCAGGAATCTGTTGACACAATGTATTTTTCAGTTTAATACTTATGTGAATAGACTCTTCTGAGGGTCTCTTTGTGACTCTGATGTTGATGAAGGTGATGGCAGCAGCTAATCTTTCTTGGAACTCACTCCAGGCCAGACACTATTGTAAGCGATTACGTTTTAGATATTTTACCCTCATAGCACACATATGAGATAGATGGTGTTAGTATCCCCAGGTTTTGCTGAGGAAACTGGCCTCATGTTAATGTCAAACATTGGTTATTTATTCATCTATATGAATACTTTTGTTAAATATTAATGAATGGTTTAGAGATTTTTTTTAATGTTAAATTTCATGGTATTTGATTAAAAGTTTACACAATGTCCACTGTTTTTATCCTTTTCAGGTATGCGGTTTTGTGTGGCTATGTATCTGAGTTTGAGGGCTTACAAAACAAAATTAACTATGGATATCGCTTCAAGGTATTTCTTGATATTAAAAATGTTTTACTCTAGCTGTATGTTCCATTCACAAGTATAAATCAAATTATTCAATAGACTTATCTCTAGGAATTTATCTTTTTTACTTAAATAAAATGACAGTCTTTAAATAGTACTGTGCCAAAAAAGAAACAAACTCTTTGGGTGATTAAGGATTATTATTATTATTATAGATCCTGAAGGAGGTCACATAGTAGATGAGTATTATTTTTTTAAAGGTAGAGGCTTAGCCTTTTAGTCATGAGCACACTAACATCATAAACATGGCTGGCACTAATTAGTTAACATTTAATACATATTGATTTGCTGGTAGGAGTAGAATTCAATCTAGGGCTTAAATTTGCCATGATAGAGGAATAAAATAAGTAATGCACATACTCATTATTTATCATGTGCCTGTAGTTGTAATCATTCAGTAAATAACCCCTCAGGGTCAATAATTTTAGGAATGGGCAGAGAGTTCTTTGTTTTCCAGCTCCCTATAACCATTTGACAATGTCAGGGGAGTAGATTCTTCTATCACCTAGTTCTGCTATTCTTTTCTCCATTATACCCACATCAGATGACATTTGTAAGTTTGCCTCTCAATCAGTAAGTATTAGGTAGGCAAGTCATGGGCAGACAAAAATGTGACTTGGATGTTTTCTATTTTTAAGGTGATGTTTTCTGTAGCCTTATTTAATCATAATCACAGTTCTGGTTCTAGTTGTGAGTATTTTGATGATTGAGTTATTGAGAAGCTTAATTGTATTAATAATAAAGATTGAGGAGGGAGACAAAACAACATTATAAAGTCCCTTTGAATTTACTAGGCAGAGTTCTACTCAACACCACCTGAAACTTGGGAGATATTTCTTTTGGATTTTCTTTCAGGAGCATCTAGATAAAGCAATCGAATTTTTACCTGAAGAACCCTTTTTGTATTACCTCAAGGGAAGATACTGTTACACTGTAAGTTGAAAGCTTTTATCTGTAAAGCTTATTTGAATATATTCTGATTATATGATCTATTTTCAGTGACTTATTCTTTTATTGTTTTACCTAGTGCCTACTATAGAGAAAATGATGAAATCAGTACATATTTTGAGTTTATAAATTTATATATTTTATAATTATATACTGAATTACACACAATATATGATTTTATAAATGCATGTATTTTTTTCTTTACTGCCTTTCCATTTCCCCTTGCGGCAGTCACACTGTCTCCCTTTAAATGTGCTTTCTCTCAGATGGTGACCAGCCACCAGTATCCATGCCCCCTGTATTGGTGCACTGCTCTGTTTTGTGGGAGAACTTTTTTCCTTTATCAGAGTTTATTACACATAAATTATGTGCTTGCTGTCCTTTTCTTCAAGAAACTTTATTTAGAAGGGGACATAAGACATATAGAAATAAATAAAGGCAGCTGGTGAGTCTAAGACCCAATGTGTTAAATGACACCTGTTTATGGAAAGTTAACAGAATGTGAAAATATATCATAACAGCTACATTAAAAACTTATCCTGAAGAGAACTGCTCTTTCTGAATGAGAAAATTGGGATAGGCAAAATAGGAAGCTTTTTAATTGTGGCTTGTAGAGGATTAGGGATGAAGCAGGAGGTTTGCTTTTACTGAACACCTGCTATATATGTCAGATGTGCATTTTATATTTTATATTTCTTATCACATTTCATCCTTTTAACAACCCTGTAAGCAGTTTTTATTATGCCAGTTTTAAATCTGAGTCTTCATGAAGGTAGGGGACTTCCCTAAGATTTAAAAACCATTGACCCAACCTCATGAGTCTGGAACTTGAATGTACACTATACAGTTAGGCTTAAAAAGCCCAAGAAGGAAATTTAAATTCCAAATGGAACCTGATCTTCATGCCATAGACAAATGGTAGAAGGTAATACTAATCTTTCCTGGAGGATTGTACTATCACACACAAGCCGTAGAACATTCTTGCAGAGTTGAGCTCACAGTGAAAAATAATAGAATATATACAAAGAAACAAGCCATCATAGATGACAGTCAAAAGAAACAAAAAAAGAGAACAGAAGTAGATCTGAAAGGACTTCAGATTTTGGAAACATGGAATACAGAATATTAAACAGCTACCTACATAATGTGTTTTTAAAACTAAAATGAATTAGGGGAAAAATGGGTGAGGAGCATGAGACTACAAAAATGACCAGGTAGATTTCAAACAATGGAACAATTTTTGATATAAAAAGTATATTATTTGTCATTAAAAGAAAACTCAATGGAAAGATTTGGTAGTAGATAGGCCCCACTAAAGAGAAAATTAACAAACTTTAAGACAAATCAGAAAATGTTGCCTGGAAGCAGCACAGAGGAACAAAGAGATAGAAAATATGAAGGAGAGATAAAAAGACATGGAAGGGAAGTAAGGATACCACGTAGTGGTGAATTTTTATCTCCTTCTTTTGGTAATTAATAGAACAAAAGACAAAAAAAGCATGTAAAAAATATGTAAAACATTGATTGGAGCCTTACATTTAATAACCTTGATCTAATAAAATAGATGAAAATATGTATCTAGCCATTAGAAGATACACATTTTCAAGCATATGTTGAATGTTTACAAAACTGACCATATATGAGGTCATGAAGCAAGTCTTAATAAATTTCAAAGAATTGATATCCTGTAGGTTTTCTGATCATAATGCAATTGTAATAGAAATTCAGAAACAAAACAGCTTAAAAACCATAAATCTTGAATTAGAAATAATAGGACATGACAATAAAATAAGATGCCATTTTATACCTACTCATTTGATAAAATTTTAAATTATCAGCATGAGATGTAAAAATATGGAGCAACAGGAATTCTTACATTGTTGTGGGAACACAAATCAGCACAACCATCTCGGAAACAATTGGGTATTATCTCTGAAATTTGATTGTCTACCATATGACAATGGTGCCTACCCTAGAGAAACTCTTGCAAAAGTGCTTTAGAAGGCATGTACAAGAATGCGTTTAGCAGTCTTGTTTCTAAGAGCAAAAAATGGAAAAGTCCCAAATATCCACTGAAAAAAGAGTGGATGGCTGAACCAAGATGGCGGAGTAGAAGGACGTGCTCTCACTCCCTCTTGTGAGAACACCAGAATCACAACTAGCTGCTGGACAATGATTGACAGGAAGACACTGGAACTCACCAGAAAAGATACCCCACATCCAAAGACAAAGGAGAAGCCACAATGAGAATGTATGAGGGGCGCAATCACAGTAAAATCAAATCCCATAACTGCTGGGTGGGTGACTCAGAGACTGGAGAACACTTATACCACAGAAGTCCACCCACTGGAGTTAAGGTTCTGAGCCCCACGTCAGGCTTCCCAACCTGGGGGTCCAGCAATGAGAGGAGGAATTCCTAGAGAATCAGACTTTGAAGGCTAGTGGGATTTGATTGCAGGACTTCAACAGGACTGGAGGAAACAGAGACTCCACTCTTGAAGGACACACACAAAGTAGTGTGCGCATCAGGACCCAGGGGAAGGAGCAGTGACCCCAGGGGAGACTGAACCAGACCTACCTGCTAGTGTTGGAGGGTCTCCTGCAGAGGCGGGGGGGTGGTGGTGGCTGTGGCTCACCGTGGGGACAAGGACACTGGCAGCAGAAGTTCTGAGAAGTACTCCTTGGCATGAGCCCTCCCAGAGTCTGCCATTAGCCCCACCAAACAGCCCAGGTAGGCTCCAATGTTGGGTTGCCTCAGGCCAAACAACCAAGTGGGAGGGAACCCAGCCCCACCCAGCAGCAGTCAAGCTTATTAAAGTTTTACTGAGCTCTGCCCACCAGAGAAACAGTCAGCTCTACCCACCAGCAGTCCCTCCCATCAGGAAACTTGCACAAGCCTCTTACATAGCCTCATCCACCAGAGGACAGACAGCAGAAGCAAGAAGAACTACAATCCTGCAGCCTGTGAGAAAAAACTACACTCACAGAAAGATAGACAAGACAAAAAGGCAGAGGGCTAGGTACCAGATGAAGGAACAAGATAAAACCCCAGAAAACAAACTAAATGAAGTGGAGATAGGCAACCTTCCAGAAAAATAATTCAGAATAATGATAGTGAAGGTGATCCAGGACCCCGGAAAAAGAATGGAGGCAAAGGTTGAGAAGATGCAAGAAATGTTTAACACAGACCTAGAAGAATTAAAGAACAAACAAACAGAGATGAACAATGCAATAACTGAAATGAAAACTACACTAGAAGGAATCAATAACAGAATAACTGAGGCAGAAGAACGGATAAGTGACCTGGAAGACAGGATGGTGGAATTCACTGCTGCGGAACAGAATAAAGAAAAAAGAATGAAAAGAAATGAAGGCAGCCTAAGAAATCTCTGGAACAACATTAAACGCAACAACATTCGCACTATAGGGGTCCCAGAAGGAGAGGAGAGAGAGAAAGGACCAGAGAAAATATTTGAAGAGATTATAGTCGAAAACTTCCCTAATATGGGAAAGGAAATAGCCACCCAAGGCCAGGAAGCACAGAGTCCCATACAGGATAAACCCAAGGAGAAACATGACGAGACACATAGTAATCAAATTGGCAAAAATTAAAGACAAAAATTATTGAAAGCAGCAAGGGAAAAACAACAAATAACATACAAGGGAACTCCCATAATGTTAACAGCTGATTTCTCAGCAGAAACTCTACAAGCCAGAAGGGAGTGGCATGATATACTTAAAGTGATGAAAGGGAAGAACCTACAATCAAAATTACTCTACCTGGCAAGGATCTCATTCAGATTCAAGGGAGAAATCAAAAGCTTTACAGACAAGCAAAAGCTAAGAGAATTCAGCACCACCAAACCAGCTCTACAACAAATGCTACAGGAACTTCTCTAAGTGGGAAACACAGTCTAAAATAGACTTTAAAATAAAGAATGTTACAAGAGACAAGGAAGGACACTACATAATGATCAAGGGATCAATCCAAGAAGAAGATATAATAATTATAAATATATATGCACCCAACATAGGAGCACCTCAATACATAAGGCAACTGCTAACAGCTATAAAGAGGAAATCGACAGTAACACAATAATAGTGGGGGACTTTAACACCTCACTTACACCAATGGACAGATCATCCAAAATGAAAATAAATAAGGAAACAGAAGCTTTAAATGACACAATAGACCAGATAGGTTTAATTGATATTTATAGGACATTCCATACAAACACAGCAGATTACACTCTTCTCAAGTGTACACGGAACATTCTCCAGGATAGATCACATCTTGGGTCACAAATCAAGCCTCAGTAAATTTAAGAAAATTGAAATCATGTCAACCATCTTTTCTGACCACAATGCTATGAGATTAGAAATCAATTACAGGGAAAAACACGTAAAAAACACAAACACATGGAGGCTAAACAATACATTACTAAATAACCAAGCGATCACTGAAGAAATCAAAGAGGAAATCAAAAAATACCTACAGACAAATGACTGAAAACACGACGATCCAAAACCTATGGGATGCTGCAAAAGCAGTTCTAAGAGGGAAGTTTAGAGCTATACAAGCCTACCTCAAGAAACAAGAAAAATCTCAAATAAACAATCTAACCTTACACCTAAAGGAACTAGAGAAAGAAGAACAAACAAAATCCAAAGTTTGCAGAACGAAAGAAATCATAAAGATCAGAGCAGAAATAAATGAAATAGAAACAAAGAAAACAATAGCAAAGATCAATAAAACTAAAAGCTGGTTCTTTGAGAAGATAAACAAAATTGATAAACCATTAGCCAGACTCATCAAGAAAAAGAGGGAGAGGACCCAAATCAATAAAATTAGAAATGAAAAAGAAGTTACAACAGACACCACAGAAATACAAAGCATCCTGAGAGACTACTACAAGCAACTCTATACCAATAAAATGGACAACCTGGAAGAAATGGACAAATTCTCAGAAAGGTATAACCTTCCAAGACTGAACAAGGAAGAAATAGAAAATATGAACAGACCAATCACAAGTAATGAAATTGAAACTGTGATTAAAAATCTTCCAACAAACAAAAGTCCAGGACCAGATGGCCTCACAGGTGAATTCTGTCAAACATTTAGAGAAGAGCTAACACCCATCCTTCTCAAACTCTTCCAAAAACTTGCGGAGGAAGGAACACTCCCAAACTCATTCTATGAGGCCACCATCACCCTGATACCAAAACCAGACAAAGATACTACAAAAAAAGAAAATTACAGACCAATATCACTGATGAATATAGATGCAAAAATCCTCAACGAAATACTAGCAAACAGAATCCAACAACACATTAAAAGGATCATACACCATGATCAAGTGGGATTTATCCCAGAGATGCAAGGATTCTTCAATATATGCAAATCAATCAATGTGATACACCATATTAGCAAATTGAAGAATAAAAAACATATGATCATCTCAATAGATGCAGAAAAAGCTTTTGACAAAATTCAACACCCATTTCTGATAAAAACTCTCCAGAAAGTGGGCATAGAGGGAACCTACCTTAACATAATAAAGGCCATATACGACAAACCCACAGCAAACATCATTCTCAATGGTGAAAAACTGAAAGCATTTACTCTAAGATCAGGAAGAAGACAAGGATGTCCACTCTCACCACTCTTATTCAACATAGTTTTGGAAGTCCTAGCCACGACAATCAGAGAAGAAAAAGAAATAAAAGGAATACAAATTGGAAAAGAAGTAAAACTGTCACTTTTGCAGATGACATGATACTATACATAGAGAATCGTAAAGATGCCACCAGAAAACTACTAGAGTTAATCAATGAATTTGGTAAAGTTGCAGGATGCAAAATTAATGCACAGAAATCTCTTGCTTCCTATACACTAATGATGAAAAATCTGAAAGAGAAATTAAGGAAACAATCCCATTTACCACTGCAACAAAAAGAATAAAATACCTAGGAATAAACCTACCTAGGGAGACAAAAGACCTGTATGCAGAAGCTAAGACACTGATGAAAGAAATTAAAGATGATACCAACAGATGAAGAGATATACCATGTTCTTGGATTGGAAGAATCAATATTGTGAAAATGACTATACTACCCAAAGCAATCTACAGATTCAATGCAATCCCTATCAAATTACCAATGGCATTTTTTATGGAACTAGAACAAAAAATCTTAAAATTTGTATGGAGACACAAAAGACCCTGAAGAGCCAAAGCAGTCTTGAGGGAAAAAAACAGAGCTGGAGGAATCAGACTCCCTGACTTCAGACTATACTACAAAGCTACAGTAATCAAGACAATATGGTACTGGCACAAAAACAGAAACATAGATCAATGGAACAAGATAGAAAGCCCAGAGATAAACCCACGCACCTACAGTCAACTAATATATGACAAAGGAGGCAAGGATATACAATGGAGAAAAATACAGTCTCTTCAATAAGTGGTGCTGAGAAAACTGGACAGCTACATGTAAAAGAATGGAATTAGAACACTCCCTAACACCATACACAAAAATAAACTCAAAATAGATTAGAGACCTAAATGTAAGACCAGACACTATAAAACTCTTAGAGGAAAACATAGGAAGAACACTCTTTGACATAAATCACAGCAAGATCTTTTTTGATCCACCTCCTAGAGTAATGGAAATAAAAACAAAAGTAAACAAATGGGACCTAAAGGAACTTCAAAGCTTTTGCACAGCAAAGGAAACCACAAACAAGACGAAAATACAACCCTCAGAACGGGAGAAAATATTTGCAAACGAATCAACAGACAAAGGATTAATCTCCAAAATATATAAACAGCTCATGCAGCTCAATATTAAAAAAACAAACAACCCAATCCAAAAAATGGGCAGAAGACCTAAATAGACAACTCTGGAATATCTCAGAGTTGTTTAAGTGACTGAACTTCAGTTACTCTCATCAATCTGGATGATATCTTAAAACTATAATGCTAAGTGAAAACAATAAGTCAAAGAAGGAAATAAACAACATATCTTTTTTTTCAAGTTCAAAAAAAGAAAAATAAGCATAGCAATAAATTAACATTATACAGAAAAGCGAGGGAATAATTTGGGGGGATCGTATTTTCTTTGAAGTATAGTTGACTTACAATATTATCTTAGTTTCAGGTGTAGAACGTAGTGAACATAGTTTTTATAGATTATACCCCATTGAAAGTTATAAAATATTGGCTATGTTCCCTGTGCTGTACAGTGTATCCGTGTAGCTTATTTATGTTATATATAGTAGTTTGTACCTCTTTTCTTTTTTTATTGAGCTAAAGTTGATGTACAATATTATGTCAGTTTCAGGTGTACAAGATAGTAATTCACAATTTTTAAAGGTTACACTCCATGTATAGTTATTATAAAATATTGATGGAATAATTTTTTTTAAATAGAGGTTAATGGCTACCTAGAACCCTAGAAGATGGGATTAGGAAGGAAGACACTTGATGGCATTGGGAGAGCATAGTACCCTTTTAAGAATTCATTTCTGAATCTTTTTAAAAAATAATTAATTAATTAATTAATTTGGTTGCACTGGGTCTTAGTTGTGGCCAGCAGGCTCCTTAGTTGCAACTCTCAGGCTCCTCAGTTGTGGCTCACCAGCTTCTTAGTTGTAGCACGTGTGCTCCTTAGTTGCGGCTTGCTGGCTCCTTAGGTGCAGCACCTGGACTCCTTAGTTGTGGCAGGTGGGCTCCTCAGTTGTGGTTCACCAGGTCCTTAGTTGTGGCATGAGAACTCTTAGTTACGGCATGCATGTGGGATCTAGTTCCCTGACCAGGAATCAAAGCTGGACCCCCTGCATTGGAAGTGTGGAGTCTTAACCACTGTACCACCAGGGAAGTCCCCTGAATCCTTTTAATCTTTTATGTTATATATCTATTATTCATATTTGGGAAAAGTGAAAAAATTTAAAAAGAAAGCAAAAAACAAATGGTAATATGAGGTTTAATTTTGGTGTTCATCGGGTTTAAAAAAAATTATCCTGAGTTATAAATATTTATACCGGGCCCTCACTGTACACTCCTCGTGGGTTAAGGATCCTCGTTCTGTTTACATTTCTGAGATGCTGCATTCTGGGTCAGGTTGGCAGCATGGAAAAGGTGGCAAGAGAGCAAAGGTAGGGTCTTGTAGCTACTACACCCTGTGCAAAGAAATACTATGCGTCATCTCAGGATCAAGAAGCACATGAACAAAGAGGATCAGCGTTAATCCCCACCCCCACCCCGTTTTTCCCTCATTGGACACAAACCTTATGAGTATTTCAAATTGGTTTGGTAACCAGTGCTTTTAGAGCTCACAGTTTGTTAGAATTATGAAAAAAGGAAGGCAAAATATTAATACCATAAAGGTGATATCTCACACTCATCTAACTGGGGAGAGATTATTCATTCAAAAGGTGAACAACTTTCTAAGAGTGATTTGCTCTATATTTGCAGGTCTCAAAACTGAGCTGGATTGAGAAAAAAATGGCTGCTACTCTGTTTGGGAAAATACCATCTGCAACTGTACAAGAAGCTTTGCAAAATTTCCTTAAGGTACATTTTGTCTATCCATTATTTCAGTGTCAAACTGGCTCCTATCTGCACCAGGCTCTCCTACTCTTGCTGTCAAGGAAATCTTTCTCTTCTCCATTTGTTGATTTCTAACTGTAAGCCCAGATTGAGTCCTCATTTTGGCATGTCCAAACTACTTCTTAGATCATAGTTATTCCCTAGGTCCTGGGTGTGGCAGCCCTTACTGCCAAATCCAGTGTAGCTTTCCAGGTCGTGTGAATATGTGCAAAAGCATTCATGCCCTGATTATTAGACTTGGTCCTAAATACTCCTCATTATCCTAATATAGAACCAGTTTCATCTTAAAGAACTAAGAGTTTCCAAGAAGGGGAGTTATTTAAAAAGTCACTCTATGAATCGCAGACAGTTCTATGGAACATTTGTGGGGCATCAGACCAAACCAGTATTTTCATTCCTGTCTTAAAATGTACAATTGCTATGCTGATAAAACTCTAAATAGTAATGTGTGTGTATGCGCACATGAAAATGTGTGATACATCCACCCATTTAACCAACTTCCTGTTGGGCTAATCTCTTCATCTTTCTCTGGAACCAATTATGGAATCTTATAGATACTAAGATTTTTTTTCTTTCACCACCTGCCTACTTCAGGTTTGTAACAATGTAGACAAAACCAGGCTCTGATTTTGGTAACTGTCCAACATATTGTACAGGCTAATATTTTTTGTTATATTTTAGGGATTGATTTTGTAGAACTGAGAGAGAGTTTAGAGATCATATAATCTAAGATGGCAAATATGTTGCATTGCACTTCTCTGAACAGTGAAAAAATAAGTATTCTAAAATCAAGCATGAGCCCAATGGAAAAAAGTATGGGAATACAAGTACAAGGGCTGTAGGTTTCTTATTTTTTATTTAGTGTGATCTTTTTTGTTTTATAACAAAACAAGACCTCAGGAATGTAATTTCTTCCAGTGTCACACAATGGCAGGTCAAAAATAGGAGTGCATTATCATCACTTCACCTTTTTTCTACCATTGAGAATTAGTTCTCCCATGTTAAATTTTACAAGAATAGAGATCATGGTGCATTTAAGATAAATGATTTATAAAAGGTGCTATGTTCATTAGCAAAAAATTTATTTGAATTTGAAACCCATTTTTTCATAGTATCAAAGTTATAACTGGAGGGTCAGGTTTTCAGGACACTGCACGAAAGTTCTTAAAGTGCTTATGCACCTGAAGTATTACACAGATAAAAGTAGTAAGAGGCACAATAATGTAGGGTAAGGATTGCAAACTCTAGAACCAGAGCACCTGGTTAAATCCCAGTTCTACTTCTTACTGGCTGATTAACACTGAGCAAGTACTTAATCTCTCTCTCTCTCAATTTAATCAATAACATGGAGGTTATAGTTGTTGTGAAGTTGTTGTGAACAACCCTTCATAGTGTTGTTGTGAAGATTAAATGAGTTAATACAAGCAAATTGCTTAGAGAATGCCCAGCAACTCGTAAGTGCTCAATAAAAGCTCACAGAGTTTTAACTTCATTAAAATGTAAATACCTTGGCAGACCATCTTTGCGACCTCCCCATTTAGTTATGACTTAGATTGTCTGAAATGCATTCCATGGTGTTTGTCAAGAGGGCAAGAAGGCATCAGGAATGCTTCTCCCCTTATTTACTGCAACACCTGAGGGTATGAGGAGACTAAGGCGTGGAGGAACTAAGAAATCTAGGACGGAGAGGAGTGGAAAAGGAAGCAGCGCATACCTTGGATCCCACACCCCAAGAGAGTCTGCAACCCCCTGGTCCCAATAGGGAGTCACGTCATTGGAACCCAGACTGTAGAACTTCTGCACCCACTCCATGCCTCCAAAGAGGGTTCACAGGAATGAGTCCCCAGAGCCATCCAGTTCAGTCCTGTAGAGATCAAGAGCACTGGCTTTGGAATCAGACAGTTTGAGACCCGAACCTTTTCCTATATGTGTGACATGGGCATGTTTATTTCTCCCAGTCATAAATTTTTCATCTGTAAAGTAGGCATGCATAATAATACCTACTTTATCTGGTTTTTGTGAAAATTACATAAAATAATGCATGTAATTTTCTTGGCCCAGGATCTAGCACATTAAATGCACTAACTGAAAATAAATGTTGTTATTAGTTTGCTCATATAACAGGTGAAATCTGGTCCTCCACAGTCTCAAAGCATCTAGGGAGGTGGTTTTAGACCAGGAGTCATCTGTGAATCCCCTGCTGGAATTTTTTCAAGCTATAGCATGCTTCCCACCTCATCCAAAATTATGGCATGATTCCCTCGGTCAGTGGTTTTTAACCTTGTCTATACCTTAGAATCATCTGGAGAGCTTTAAAAAACGCCAGCCCAGGCCACAACCCAGACTAATTATTTCAGAATCTCTGACTATATTAAGGTATAGTTTATATACAATCAAATTTACCCATTTTCTGTGTAGTTCAGTGAAATTTGACAGATTGATATACTCGCATATCCATCTCCATTTCAAGATATAGAACATTTCCGTCGCCCTCAAGAGCTGTCCTTGCCCCTTTGCTGTCAGTTACCCCTGCCTCGTGCCCCAGGCAACCACTGATCTGTTTTCTGTCACTATAGCTTAGTTTTGCCTATTCGAAAATTTCGTATTAATGGAATCTTCGAGTTTGTACTTTGTGTGTGTCTGGCTTCTTTTGCTCAGCATAATGTTTTGAGCTGCAGTCATTCTATTGAGGGTATCTGTAGTTCTTTTTGTTTGCCTAGTAATGTTCTATCATATGGATATACCACAGTTTGCTCATGCATTTACCTACTGGTGGATGTTTTCATTGTTCCCGGCTTGGGGCTGTTATGAATAAAGCTTCTGTGAACATTCATTTGCAAGCTTTTGTGTAGACATGTTTTAAATCTTCTTGGATAAATACCTAGGAGTGGAATTGTGGGGTCATATGGTAAGGGTTTTTAAAGCTTGATCAGCGTTTTTAAAGTTCTCAAGGTCCTTCATGTGCAGCCCATGGCATGGTTAAGAACCACTGGATCGGTGTGTGTAGTAAATGACAGGTGGGGCAATGTTGGCTACCCTGATGTCACTCACTGTTTGCAGTCACATGATCCCTGAGTCTTCCTTAGTGGTTCCACCAGCTGCAGAGCTGTCTTCTGTGCCTTGATATGACAGAGGGCTGCTGCACGAGGTTATGAGGTGTTTTAAAAACAAAGCTAATTTATTCAGCAATGTTTATTAAGCACATACCTAGTCCAAATGAAGGGAACACAGAAATGACCAACACAGCTCCAGCCTCCAGGGAACTTGGACAACCAACACGAAGTAAACAGGTACAGTATTCTCTGCCAGGTGTTGTGATAGTGTTATAAGAGCATAGCTAGAAACTGCCCCTTAATCAGAACATTCTGTTGAGTAACACTACCTTCCTTGTTACTCAGCTAAGGCCTTTGGCAAAGGTCAGGATCTGCTCCGTTTTAGGACTTAGGTGTTGTTAGTAACCTGCCTATGTTCCTTTGGACTTTTTTTTTTTTAACCATGAGTACAAAAAGAGATGTTCTGATTTATGATCATTCTGGTTAATTTGACATAAGTGTTAAGGTGTATATGCAGAATTAAAACTCCAACATTAAAGAAATAAGAAGCTGCTGTGTGCATATGTTGGGGCAAGTTATCTATATAGGATTTGTTCAGAACTGGGGCAACTACTGGACATAGAAGGTACAATCGAATAAAGTTTCCTCTAGGTCCTTTTTTTTTTCTTCCACTTATACTTAAGTATAATTTGGCATGCAGCACTGTATAAGTTTAAGGTGTACAGCGTAATGATGTGACTTACATACATCACGAAATGATTATCACAGTAAGTTTAGTGAACATCAATCATCTCATGTAGACACAAAATTAAAGAAATAGAAAAAAAAATATTTTCCTTGTGATGAGAACACAAGATTTACTGTCTTAGCTTTCATATAACATAAGCAGTGTTAATTATATTGATCCTGTTGCACATTACATCCCTAGTACTATCTATCTTACAACTGGAAGTTATAACTTTTGGCTGCCTTCATCCAATTCCTCTCCCCTCCCAACACCCTCACCCCCACCTCTGGTAACCACAAATCTGATCTCTTTTTCTATGAGTTTGTTTGTTTGTTTTTGAAGCATAATTGACTTGCTACACTATGTTAGTTCCTGGTGCACAACATAGTGATTCGATATTTCTATACGTTTCAAAATGATCACCACGTTAAGTCTAGTTACCACCTGTCACCATACAAAGATATTATGTAATTATTAACTATATTCCCCACACCATACATTTCATACCTGTGACTTATTTATTTTGTAAATATACAAAAATTGTATTAGTGTGGCTCGAGAAATGCACTTAGTAAACTCAGAGAGTTACAATGGAAATAACCGGACAAGTAGAGAGGAAGTGGGAGGACCAGAACCCATCAGCACCATGGATGGCTCTATAGGACTTTCAAGACTCTGGCCAGGACTGGACTTCCTTCAGTCTGCCCGCAGCCTTGCTGTTTCACTAGCAGGTTCTAGGCCAGATCCACACACTGTTCATCTGCTCGGTCTGAAAGAGGTACACCCAGTCTGGCTTCCCAACCCAAGAGATTTTGTCCTCCTCTTCCTCCCAGGACCCTTCTCTTTGGGGTTCTGTAGAGAGTAAATGGCCTTTACAAGGGATGTGCTCCTGTAAGGTGCTGGAACCCTCCTCAGCACCCTGGGTCTTGCTTTCCCCTCCATTCGTATCCATCCTTAAAATGTACGTATCCTTTGACTCAGCAGCAATTCAACTTCTGGGAATCTCTCCTACACATGTAATCACATGCACACAAGCATATAGGAACAAGTATGTTCGCTGAACATTATTAGTAATAGTGAAAAATAAGTCTAAACGTCTAAGGGAGAACGCTTAATTTAATTATGGTATATGTGTAGTATGAAATGCAGCTCTTAGAAACAATGAGGGAGATCTTGTATGTGAACACAAAAATGTATCTGTGGTATGTTGTGGGGAAAAAGTTTTGGACCAATATGTAGGAAATGGTCCCATTAAAAAGTTTTTTTTCAAAAATCAGTTCCCTTTGGAGGGGGTGGGTTACTCTGCTTGGTAAAATGTCTGTAGGATGCATTTCTCAAACTGTTGGTAGTGGTTACCCCTGGGGGCTGAGATCGTAATTGAGAATAAGATTCTAACCGAGAAACTTTCACTTTTTAATTTTGGAAATGTCTGGATTGTTAGTGTGTTGTAAAACAAACATATTTTTATAAATTTTTTAAAGTATCCTTCTTTTGGGTTCTGTGTCCCTCTGTGTTGGGGGCCGGGTTGGGTTGGGAGCTTCCTTGCATAGACCTTTACAACAGCAAAACCTGGCTCCGATGCAAAGATTGACTTAGGTTCTAAGAAGAGCTCTCTAGTAGCAACACCATATACCTGGCGGAATTCTTATTTACGAGAGATAGAGAAAAGGAGCTGGTACGTAAGACATTAGTAGATGAGGAGTAAAGTACCTTTATAATACCCACTTATTAAAATCTGCAAGGAGGTCTGCTACTTGGACTAGTTATTTTAAGCATCTGCATTTTCTTTGAAAGAACTTGATGTGATGGACCTCAGTTATTATTCAGCTCATATGGAGTGTGTTGAGATCATAAGAAATCAAATATTAATGTAGTGGAAGATGCTTGCCATGTGATGTCAGTCACGTTCTACTCGTGCTTCCCAAAGAGATTGTAGGGACTTGTCCTGGGGAGAGTGTATCACCAGTTGTTTTGTCCCTGAAAGAAAAAAACACAAAAGATAGAGAAGGGGAAGTGAGGAAGATGGTTATACAAAGGATGGTTATACCTTTGTTTTGTATAACAAAGGTTATACAAAATCTTAAAGTATCTCATTGCTTTGTAAACTTTATGACCACAATAATAATTCTATTTTAATGGATAAGCTCAAAAGCTATATTTCTACCCAAAGGATACTTGAGCTAATAAAATGATTCACATGTGACACAACCACCCTAAATTCTTAGGGCAATTTGGTTAATGTCTGATTTATTGAAATATATCTACTTTACTTATTGTTTTAGTATTTCCCTGTTATTCTCTTTTCTGTTTTCTCTGAAAATCAGGTCGAAGAACTACACCCTGGGTTTTCTAAGTCCAATTACATGTTCTTGGCCAAGGTAACGAAGACCACAATTTTATGATCACTTTGACTTCATTACACAAAAATGTGATTAAGCTTCATATTGATTATTTTTTCATTTCTAGTGTTATATTGATCTTGAACAAACAGATACTGCTGTGAAGTTCTGTAATATGGCAGTGTTGCTTCCTTGTGTTACCAAAGAGGTAAGTCCATACGGTGACAAGGAGCACTGTTATTTTATTAGTATGATTCCAGCCTCAAATATGAACAACCGGCTTAGATACATCTGGAAGTTTTTGCTATCCTAAAACATAATGACTTGGATTTAACATGTACTATGACGTTTTAAAAATTGCTATAGGGGGCTTCCCTGGTGGCGCAGTGGTTGAGAGTCCACCTGCCGATGCAGGGGACGCAGGTTCGTGCCCTGGTCCGGGAAGATCCCACATGCCGCGGAGCGGCTGGGCCCGTGAGCCATGGCCGCTGAGCCTGTGCGTCCGGAGCCTGTGCTCCGCAACGGGAGAGGCCACAACAGTGAGGGGCCTGCGTACTGCAACAAACAAACAAACAAACAAACAAACAAATTGATATAGGTAACCCTTCCCCAGGAGACCCCTTGTATCTTTAAGGAGCACACAAATCGTGGGCTAGCAGGTAAAACATTGTGATGCATGTTAGGTGTTACACAGCAGGGAGTGGGAAGGGCCCCACGAGGAAGGATGGAGGACAGCATGATTCTGGGGAGCTGGTGATTAAACTGGGGTAGGCAGCAAACAAACTAGACAGGCTGCCGCCTTACAGCAGGAGGAGGCTGTGTGCAGTTGCCACTGTCAGTCCCCAGCGCACAGCACGTGGTGGCTGTCGAAGGCCGTGAAGAGGACTAAAAATATGCACTAACATTTTCTTGGTCTTTGAACACCATTAATGTAAAAGAAGGTGTCGCATTGCTTCTTGCCTTTTTCCCACTAATTCAGAATTCTGGACGTGCTGTAAGTTTTAGGAGTTTCACAGCATTAACAATTCAGTCTGTGTTCCTGTGTACTGGAATTGCGGGAACAAAAGGAAATGAATAAATGTTTTCCTGCTCCCTTCTCATAGCACATAAACATTATCAACCTGTGAATCGCAACTGAATAGAAATACCTCAGAAATAAGTACTCCTCCTCTGCTGTTGGAGCAATACAGGCTTCAGCGTTTGTTGTGATCTGGAACATAAACACGTAAGACATGCCCACTGCCCTCTAGGAGCCTGTAGCCTAGAAGGGAACATAAGGTATATATCCAAATAAAGGGAGCTCAGGGTAGAAAGCATGAAGTGCTCAGAGAGGTACAAATCATTGGTTATGGACATATTGAAAAGGGGGAAATTATTTTCACCTGGAAGAGATCAGCTAGCATCAGAGGTGGACCTGGAAAGACCTATATAACGTGGAGGTGTGGGCGAAGCACGTCACAGGCGGTGAACAGAAACACAGAGGTGGAGAAGCAAAGGTTTGTTTGCCTGGAGTGGAAGGACTATTCAGGGCAGTCATGGGAAATAAGTCTGGAAAGGGGAAGTGAAACAAGACCTGCGCAGGACCTTCCAGGTTCAGGGATGCCTGTGTCTGTATACAGGGCTCAGCAGCAGCCACCTGCGCAAGGGCTTGGCCTGCTTCTGTGTTTGGGATTTCCTACGGGGTTCATTGTCCTTCTAACTCTAATCCCTGGTTGGCTCCATTGGTGAATAGGAAATACAAAACAGCACTCTTTATCTAAAAGACAGTTTGTGTAACTTTTTCAGCAGGAAACAGATTTTGTCCCTCGCGTTGCTTGCTCCGTGTTAGTGGTTGGGACCCTACTGTCTTTTACATCTCTCCTGAACGATGCCAGTTTGGGTTACATGCAGTCCTTTTAAACTGAGTGTCTATGCATTCTTACTAGAATAGGAGATTAAAATACAATATGATAGTGAGGTACCTGGTTTGATATGCAGATGTTTATGCATGACATTCAGCGCTCTCACAGGCGGTCTAATATTGACCAGCTTCAGGGTTTGATCCTTGGTCCCTAAGTCTTCTCTCCCCTTTCCTTCTCCCTACCTGCCAAACCTATCCTCCATGGCTTCAAATACTACGTACCTGCCAGGGGTCCTCAAATTTGCGTCTCTAGACCTCTCCTCTGAGTCTGGACCTGATTATCCAACAGCCTGCTTGACATCTCTGCTTGGATGACTCATAGACATCTCACACTCAACTAGTCATCAGGCCTTTGCATCTGCTCTTCCTTCATCTGCCCCTCTTAGTAAATAGCACCTCCACCCACCCAATTAGAAAAGCTGGGAATGATCCTTGACACATCCTTATCCCTCAGCCCCCAAACCCAGATGTCTACCCAGACACCAAGTTCTCGTAGTTCTTCTTTTTTTTTTTTTTTTTTAAATTTATTCATTTAAATTTAGTTATTTTTGGCTGTGTTGGGTCTTCGTTGCTGCGTGCGGGTTTTGTCTAGTTGCAGCGAGCGGGGGGCTACTCTTCGTTGTGGTGCATGGGCTTCTCATCGCAGTGGCTTCTCTTTTTGCGGAGCACCGGCTCTAGGCGTGCAGGCTTCAGTAGTTGCAGCATGCGGGCTCAGTAATTGTGGCTCAGGGGCTCTAGAGCACAGGCTCAGTAGTTGTGGCGCACGGGCTTAGTTGCTCCGTGGCATGAGGGATCTTCGCAGACCAGGGCTCGAACCTGTGTCCCCTACATTGGCAGGAAGATTCTTAACCACTGCACCACTAGGGAAGCTCTCTCGTAGTTCTTCTAATACATGCCTTGAGACATCCAACTGTTCTCTCTCTCTCTCTCTCTGTCTCTCTCTCTCCACCCACCACTCCAAGCAGGGCACCACCCTCTTTCACCTGAGCTACGATCATAAGAGCCTCCCAACTGGTCTCACAGCTCCTTGCCCCCTGCCCAGTCATTCTTGGCTCCCAATATTAGCCAAAGCCACAGATTAAACATAACCTTCGCATGTCGCTTCCCTGCTTGAAAACCTTTTGCTTTTAGGATGAAGTTCAAAATTTTTAGCATGCCCGTCAGGGCTCTGATCTAGCTCCTCCCAATCTCTTAAGCTTCATATGTTCCCCTCTCTCCCCTCCTCTACACTGTGTTCTTTCCCGCCTTGCGCCCTTGGGGCACAGTGTTCCCCCTTTTGGAAACATTCCCCTACAAACCCTCCATTCCCTTCACCAGCTTTATTCCTACTCATCCTTCAAGCCTCACCATCAATGTCATTTCTTCAGGAAAGATTTCCTTGACACTCCCAGGCAAGAAAGTACCTCATACTTTTCCTTCATGCCATTTAGCACAGTTGTGATTATATAGTTATTTGTGTGGTTGGTTCATGAAAGTAGCAACCAGGTGTGTTTCATTCATCACTCTCTTCCTAGTGCCAAATGTACTGCCTGGCGTATAACAAGGACTCAGTAAGTACTGGTAGGAAGACTCAATAAAAGTGCTAATAGTAATAATAAATAGAACCGGTAATAAATGTAACTAAGAAAGCTGAGCAGTGTGGAACTATTTATGTAATAAGCACAACAGCCTTAGCAAATATTTCCCGCATTACTTATTTTTTCCAGTGATTTGTATTCCTAGCAGTTTTTTTTCAAGTGGTTAATGTACCGTCAGGAATATCTCAATTTCTTTTTCAGTTAGAAAATCGAATGAGGCAAGTTATCTATAGTACCCACTCTGTCTGTAAAGGTTTTCCAGGTTGAAGTATATCCCATTAGTGATTTTGCTGACCCACTTGTTTATTTCCAAAATATCTAGCATTGGCACTCATTACAGCGAAGGCAGCCCAGCCATCGCTTTTCTCTCCCTCCTGTGAACTTGCATAACATTTGTGCTTCTTTCTGTGGCACTCGTACCCTCTTCCTGGCATCGCAGTCATTTGTGAACGTGACTTCTGTCCTTATCAAGGAGCTTGGAGCTCATCATACTGCACTTAATATCGGGAATGTCAGCCCTTGGGCCTCTAGAGCCCAGATTCATGCACATAAGCCATTTTACAGTTTCAGAATCTGAAATTACAGTATTTTATTATTCATGTGGACTTTTCTTGACCCTAGATAGGTAATGTCAGCTCCTGAGAAACATTTCTTCTTTTAAAATTAAAGGGAGTCCTGTGTCTAAGGCAGTGTGAGAATGATCACTGAGTGAAATAACAACAATGCTGGCAGCCTGAAAATTGTTTGCCTGGAGGAAGAGTCCAAGTTATTGACTCAGAGCACACTGAGAAAGCACAAATATAAAAAGCATTGTGTGATATGTTGTGCTACAATGAGGGATATGCTAATCCGGTAAAGAAAAATACTTTTAAAATTGTTATAATATTTTGAAGTGATATTAATCACTCTTCTAAGGCAAACAGACTCTTATTGGACAGTAAATACAATGTATCAGAAACAACCACAGGGAGAAGATGCCTCTGGGAGGGCAGAAAGTAAAGAACTTCTTTATATTTAGCAAGTGGTGTAGTTGTCTTTGAAATTACCTGTAGTTTAAGTCCTGGGCTGCATTTCCAACCTGTTCTATAGATTGAAAATCATCACTCTCCTTAGTAACCACTCTTAATAATAAAATCCTAATTTTTTTTTTTTTTTTTGGCTGCACCACACAGCTTGTGGGTTCTTAGTTCCCCAACCAGGGATCGAACCCAGGGCCCTGGCAGTGAGAATGCCAAGTCCTGACCACTAGACCACCAAGGAATTTCCTAAAATCCTAATTCTACTTTAAATGTTCTATCTTAATTAAGACCTCATATTTGATTACCTTAATTAAGACATCGTGTTTTCAGGTAAGTTTAGAAAGTATAGTTAGTCCACAACTCTTCACCTGTCTTCCTGTTCTAGGGATGCTACAACTCAGAGGGGTGGCTGGATCACTTACCAAAATCCAGCAGTGTTGTCCAGGGTCTCATTTGTTAGAAATTCATATTTGCCTATTTCTTTCTGGTTTAAATGTATATCTTATGCATTAACTCATCTGTGTTCTCCATGCCTGGAGAATTAATTCTTCCTATACATTAAAAAACAATCAATAAAGCCATTTCAGAGTGGACAGAGTGGACTTTCCCACTGTCTGAACAGACATTTCGTGAATTATAGGCAGGCAATGTTATTCTGTTTACACCCTCCTGTTTCTACTCTTTTGTCTCCTACCTTCTATTCATCTGCATTCGAAATATATTATTTCTTAAGCTTTCTCAGTATGTAATGGCCTTAGCTGTATACTTTAAGTTGATCTTAAAAATACCTTAAAGAAATTTCTTAGCCTTCCTTGTAATTAATTTTCTTAAAATAACTGATGATGTAGAATCAGTTTGGGATCAGTTATTTTTAATCAGTATGCAGTCTAGTAAAGTTGATGTTTGATAAATCATTACCCAAATGCTTAGAGCATAATGATTTAATATAAATGAGTCTCTCTCTTATTTATCTCTGTAGCATAGAGCATTGATGTATTTAATCAAAACATAATATTTTCTGACTCTTTCAGATCAAATAAATCTGTGTTTTTGAATGTGTGTTTGAGTGAGTGAAAAAAATTACCTTTATTCATTTATCTTGCAAATATGGTGATGCTCTGCCAGAGGCTTGGGATACAGTGAGAAGAAAAACAGATCCTATCCTTGCCACCATGAATTCTGTAGTCTAGGGGAGAAGGCAGGCACTGAACAAGTAATAGCAATAAAGTGTGATGAGTGTAATGGAAATAAAATCACAGAGATTTATGAGAAAATAAAACTGGGACTGCAACCTGGACCGGGGGCTAAGAAAGGCCTTCCTGAGGTTTTGATAGGTAACCTGAGATTCTAAGGAAATTAAAATTTAAACCCAATGGTTTAAATCTTTAAGACTTTCTTGGGTATGGGGGGCTTGTTAAAAATATGGATTCCTGTCCTTCTTCTAGAGAGAAAGAAGCTCTGCGCTGCAGAGCGTGATGACAGCAACCTCACTATCAATGTGACTCACTCAGGTTTCTGTCCGTTGAGTTCTGCTCTGCCGGCTTAGTGCTCAGGCTGTCCCTGAGTAAGAAAACAGAGGAAGGCAGGTGGCAGCTGGGTTCTTGGCATTGCAGCCACAGGAAATGATGACCTTTGAGGACATGGCTGTGGACTTTACTCAGAAAGAATGGGCCTGCTGGACCCATCTCAGGGGAAGCCGTGCAGAGACATGATGCTAGAAAACACCAGTCATTGGCTCTCCCTTGGGTGTGAGCTCTGAAATCAGATGTGACTTCCCAGTTGGTTCAAGGGGAAGAGCTGAGGTGGGGGAGGGAGAAGATTTCCCCAAGGCCAGCGTCTAGGCTGGAAAGTCTTAAAAACTAGGACATAACTTCCCTGCAGAATATCTGCAGGAAGGAGCCATCTAATGTCATGGTAAGTTCGTGAGGGTGAGGTCTGTTTCTCTACATTAGAACTGATCCGCAAGTGGGGTAACTGAGGAATGCAGAACGATCTCATGACTTCAGTTTGAGGTGAAAGTGTGCTGTCTCAGCAGAAAGGTTTGGGTAGTTTGAATCTGAGGAAGAAAGGAGTAACCTGAGCTCACAACCATAGTCTGGGTTCTTACAAGAGGACATTTGCATAAATATGGTCAAACATCAAGTGCTTGAAACATAATGAAGGCCTCAAAATTACTCAGATAACTGTACAGTGGACATGCTGCAAAGGAGAAGACTTCTGTACCTGCAGGAGAGTCACACACCCTGTGAAAGTAACCAGGGGGGCAAAGACTTTAACTAGAGGTTATCAATGAAGGAATGAGCATAAAATTCATATGTAGCAGAATGAATAGATGAATGGATGTGGACAGATCTTCAACAGCCTCTCATCTCCTCAGTAGCAGAGATTTCACACTGGAGAGGAGTTCTCTGAATATAGTGAGAATGGGGAAATATTCACTCACAGCTCCACATTGACTGAACAAGTGTTAACGCACACTGGAGAGAAGCCCCGTAAATGTAACGAATGTGGGAAACACTTTAGCCAGAGAGCTACCTTTTGTTCACACCAGAGACAAACCCTTTGCAATCATTATGGAAATGCCTCCAGTAATAATTCATCCTTCAAATGACACAAGTGAATCACACTGCAGAGAAGCCATAAGAATATCATCTATGTGGTAAAGCCTTAGTTGATGCTCTAACCTTAGCCATAAAACAGCATACACTGGAGAGGAACCCTAGAGACGTAATGAATTTGAAGGAACCTTCAGTCCCAGCTCTAACCTTTATAGACACCAGAGAGTTCACGCAGGGGAGAAATGCTGCAGCCTTCAGCCATCTCTCAGGCCTTGGTCTGCACAGAAAACTCAAACAGGAAGGGACACAGCAAGTCTTTACCAGGAGGAGGAAGCCATTTGGGAAATACCAGACAATTCATGCTGGAGACGCAATTCAATGAAATAAACATGGGAAACCCATTACTCATAGAGCAGCACTCCAGGGCACGTGAGGACTTCTACTGTATCAGACACTCTCAGTGTCATGAATGAAATGATCTCACCTTAGTCAGCCTTAAAGTTCTCACACTTGGGAGTTCCTTAAGCCTCAAGTCAATGTAGAAATGCCTTCATCTGGATTTTATATAAGAAAATTCATACTCAGGGAAAAAAAATACTCTATCAAGAAGAACCCTTTAGTACACAATTCAACATATAATTAGACTTCTGCCAAATGACATATTACTGAAAATAATACCATGTAAAGATGTAGAACTGTGATGCATTCTTAGAAAAGTTGAATGCAGATTTTGGTGAGATGTAATAAACAATGTGATAACCCCTCTTCAGTAGATTAATAAGAGTTGTTGCTGAAAAATCTAATACATGGGTATTTGTCTTTAAAAAAATCATGAGGGCTTCCCTGGTTGCGCAGTGGTTGAGAGTCCGCCTGCTGATGCAGGGGACACGGGTTCGTGCCCCGGTCCGGGAGGATCCCACATGCTGCGGAGCGGCTGGGCCCGTGAGCCATGGCCGCTGAGCCTGCGCGTCTGGAGCCTGTGCTCCGCAACGGGAGAGGCCACAACAGTAAGAGGTCCGCATATTGCAAAAAAAAAAAAAAAAAAAAAAAATCATGAAACATTATGGTGAGTAATTGAGGCATTTTCCTTTACTGCATCGCTGTTGATCAGCTGATCAGTTTCAGTTTTGTACGCAACTGTAAACGTATTTACAAGGACTTTGTGTAATCAGAAAATACCTTTTAATGTAACGGAAAAAGCGTAGAATACAAAACATGTGTTCTAATTATTCTATTTGTGTTTAAATATGTACCCACATGGCAAGGGTGAATGGAAACATGGACAAACAAGCACAGTTTATAAGTGATTCAGATATCCCAGGTGATACTGATGGGGGTGGTATACACACCATATTTTATTAAATAGAAATAGAAAGATAAATAGAAAGGTTTGGAGTTGAGAAATATGTGAAAAAGCACTGTATCAAGTGTACAATATTGCTGAAATGTTGAGTTTTTGAGAGAGAGAAGAGATGAGAGCCTTGTATACCTTTTTCTTAAAAGCAAGAGAAAACCATTAGAGGGTCTTAAGCAGCAAGTAAAACAATGAGATTTTTAGAAGGACGCAATAGCTACCATGTGGAGATTGACTTGGATGGGAGGAGAGCAAAATTGGAGTTGGAATACAATTTAGATAACTTCTGCAATGACACAAACATGAGCTGATGACCTGGACCAAGATGATGGCAGCAAGGAGTGAAGAGATGAGGACTGATTCAACAGATTTGTAGGTAGTATTGTCTACAGGACTTGGATATTGAAGATGGAGGACTCAAGAATGACATCTCGGTTTCTGGCATGGGAACCTGACCAGGGCAGGTGGCAGTACCCTTTATGGACACAGGGAATATTGGAGAACCAGATTTGGTAGACAAGGAGAGTTCAGTTTTGGACATTTGGAGTTTGTGTTTGTGAGATTTTCAGATCCATTAAGTGATTGAATATTTGGCATATAAATGTCTGAAACCACAAGTATGGCAGAGATCATCCAGAGAGGTTATATAGTGTGTGAAAAGCAGAGGGCAAAGGATCAACCCTGAGAAACTCCAGTGTAATGGGAGGGAAAGAAACCTACAAATGAGATTGAAGGAAGTGGCCAAAGATGACAGGACTCCAGAATCCAAGGGACGGCGGAAGTGGTCAACTCTGTCAGACACTCTAGGGGAGTCAAGACTGTAATGAGCAGATGAAGTTAATGATGCCTATGTCATTGGTGATCTTAACCCAGACTGTTTCAGTGGAACAGTATAGGAGGCAACAGAGCGCAGAGCACTAGAGGTGAGAAAATCCAGTCAGTACGTGCAGACACTGCTCCAATAATTTGATGGGAAAGAGAGGAGAGATGTAAGGTAGAAGTTAAAGCAGTGCTTGAATTGAGAAATAGTTTTGTTTTGGATGGAAAATCTAGGAGCATATTTAAATAGTAATGAGAAAGAGCCAGCAAAGAAGGAAGGGTTCAAGAAAGACTAGAGAGGGGGGAGATAACTGATAAAATTAGGTCACCAGGAAGTCGGAGACGGTGGGATCCAAAGCACATTAAGGTCCTGTCCTTTTGTCACAGGCTAGATAGAGGAATCGATGGGTTTGTAGTGAACCAGGGTAAGTGCCCCAGGGGGGAAAGGGTTTTAGTCTTTGAGTGAGAGTAGGAGGGTGTGGAATCTAAGGTGGGTAGAAAATAAGTCAAGGCAGGAAAAAGCTGATAGAGAACAAGAAGGATAAAATCGCTCCATGAACCTATTGAAGGTTGAAAATTTGATGTATTAAGCGTAATTGGATAAATGACCCCAAAGGATAGGCAGTGTTCAGAGAACAGGATGCCTATTTCAGAGGTGGAGCAGTTTTAGGTCTGACACAGCCCAGGGTGCACTCGCAGGGGTGGTGGGGAAGATGAGGAGACACCCTTCTAAAAGGCTGGGATACACGGGCCGTGGGAACAGTGAAGTCTCCAACAGTGGTGGCGGAACTCGGTGTGGAGACCAAGGCACCAAAGTCATAAAAAATAAAAGTAAAAGGAGAGTGACCAGGAGTTTGTTAACAGCTATAAGAAATGGTCGAGAGCAATTATCCTGTACCACTGGCTCTAACCACTCCCTCATCCTCTTCCCGAGCCCCTCAGAAATATTCTTTTAGCAAATACATTGCTGGTTATGCAGAAATGACTTCAAAACAAGCCTTCTAACAGGGGTTCCAGGGAGCTCTGTCTGGGAAAAAGGGGAGGAGTGTGAGGTTGAGTCAGGGAAGAGAGACTAGAGAAGAGCAGTTTTGGGGTGAGCACTGAAGAGGATTCATGATCTGAAGGGGGTACATTTGGGGCAGTGACAGAGGAAAGCATGACTGGAGGTGCTGCTTTTAGTTGGTGGGGGGTTTCTTAAGCTAAAAGGCACTGCCAGTGTCCTCTATCCATTAAAAATAAATTAATTAAAGACTTAGGTGGAAACCCTGGGAAGGAGGTAAAGTGGGAGGGGTGTGTGTGTGTGTGTGTGTGTGTGTGTGTGTGTGTGTGTGTGTTGGCAGTTGGATTGGGTGGGAGTTGAAGGAATTCTTTGTGGTGCCTGAGGGCAAATATTGCTAAGCCATGATCTTAATTTTAAATCTTTTATTGTAGTTTAAGCATATTCATTTCTTCAGGCATCTAGTTGAAATAAGTCTCTCATCTACATAAGAAATTGGTTCCTAGATTTGGGAAATTGTTACTGAGCTCCGGTGTCTAACCACTTGTTTAACAGGCATTTATTTAGGGTCTTCTAGGTACCAGGCACTGAGCTGGCCCTAGGATTACAAAGATAAACATGAATTATGGCTTTTTATAAGTTCTTTTAAATAATGCATCACTATCATAGATTCATTAACCATATTTTCTTACAACCTTCAAAAATATTGATTTGATAGAAGGTATACTCCTAGTTGATCAGACACTACAGTAGAATCAGTGTGTTAATGTTTATGATTAAACCTATTAAAGAACTTCCAGTTTTTAAAAAAATCTGGCTAACAGCTACTTCCAAAATCTACCTTGTCCAGTTTTCCTCATCTGTTTATTTTAAATGTGTTAACATTCCTTAAATCCTTTCTGATCGATGCTCAGTGTCTGTTAAACACAAAAGCGCATAGGAGTACCTTACCATCTGAATTTGTTTCTAGTCTTCCTAACTTCCACACTTGTTTTAAGGAAATAACACATGTGGAGTCCTATAAAACATATTACATGATTTTTAATCTTAAATATAAACTACCTGATAAAGTAGGTAGTTTGGATCTTGTAGTGGAATCTTGTCTGGATCTTACAGAGGAATCTCAGATTTCTTCAAATTCTGCTGCTAGGGCCAGGACCTCTTCCACACGTTACAGTTGAAGAAGAAAACAGTGTTATCATTAACACGCTGGTGGATCCAGTGTGTCAGCTTCTATAGAAGGGGCTCACCTTCCTGTATCCACCACTCCAGACCAGCTGGAGGAAGAGCCTGGAAATCACTCCCCACATCACTTATATTTTCAGAGATCTGATTCATGCCTGGTCCTAAGAAATGCACAGTTTCTTTGTAATGGTCTTTAAAAGAGTATTCCCTCATTCAACAAAAGTCTACTTCAAAGTACCTAGAGTATGAGGTTGAATGTGTGAAATCTTTTTGTGTATTTGTATTTTCTTTATAGGATAAAGATGCACAGAAAGAGGTGAAAAAAATAAACACTTCCTTGAAGAGGTAAATAAAAGAACTTGCTCTTCAACAAATCAGATGTGGTCTACTAAAATTTAAATTAATCAAAGTTGTGTTTTTTTATTATCCTTTTTTCTTTTTTGATGTAAGGGTAATGTGCTCAGATATCAAGGCAAAATCACGTTTCTGCAGAAGGCATTCCACTAGTAGCACTACAAAACTAATCATGTTATTTGGAGGAATCTATTTCCTATAATGTCACTACAAAATGATCTTTAAACATGTACGCTTTAAATTTTTCCTATTAAATTATAGTCTTCAGAATAAAATATTTAAGTCAATTCAATAAAATGAACTCAAGTGAGTGTTTTATTGCTGCTTCAGTGGTAACTTTACAAAACAAAACAATTTCATTAACGTGAATGAAAAATGGAAAAAAAGGCGAAGGACATGAACGAGTTGTTGATAGGAGAGGAAAAACAAAAGGGGAAATATAACTAGTAATTTTAAAAATGTGAAGAAAATTACAATAAGATACTGTTTTACCATCAAATTAGCAAGGATTTCTTTTTTTCTTTAAAGAAACGTTCAATGCTGGCAGTGATGCCATGAGATGGACCATTCTCATACACTGCTGCTGGGAGGGCATTTTGACACAAACATTTGGTAAAGTGTATCTAGAACCTTAAAAATATAAAAACTCTTTAATCTTGTAATTTCATTTTATGGAAATAATCTTAGAGAGAAAGTACACTTATGCACAAATGTTCATAACAACACTATTTTTTACAGCAAAACACTGTGTCCAGCAGTAAGAAAGCAGTTAATCATATTTGAATAAAACTGTAATAGAATATTATTTTGACATTAAAAATAATTTCAAAAATGACATAGGGAAATGCACAGACAATCTTAAGTTCAAGTAGAAGACAAATTAGTATACACACATGATCTCAACTATATGAAAATGTGCGTAGAAAATCATCTATTAGAAATACACTAACCTGGTAGTTGTTCATATTTCTGTGGAGTTGTGTTTGATTTCTAATATTTCCCAATTTTTAATAATTAAACTAAAAGGACTTTTTTAACATTTTTATTGGAGTATAATTGCTTTACAATGGTGTGTTAGTTTCTTCTTTACAACAAAATGAATCAGTTATATATATACATATGTTCCCATATCTCTTCCGTCTTGCATCTCCCTCCCTCCCACCCTCCCTATCACACCCCTCCAGGCGGTCACAAAGCACCGAGCTGATCTCCCGGTGCTATGCGGCTGCTTCCCACTAGCTATCTACCTTACGTTTGGTAGTGTATATATGTCCATGCCTCTCTCTCGCTTTGTCACAGCTTACCCTTCCCCCTCCCCATATCCTCAAGTCCGTTCTCCAGTAGGTCTGTGTCTTTATTCCTGTCTTACCCCTAGGTTCTTCATGACATTTTTTTCCCTTAAATTCCATATATATGTGTTAGCATACGGTATTTGTCTCTCTCTTTCTGACTTACTTCACTCTGTATGACAGACTCTAGGTCTATCCACCTCATTACAAATAGCTCAATTTCGTCTCTTTTTATGGCTGAGTAATATTCCATTGTATATATGTGCCACATCTTCTTTATCCATTCATCCTATGATGGACACTTAGGTTGTTTCCATCTCTGGGCTATTGTAAATAGAGCTGCAATGAACATTTTGGTACATGACTCTAAAAGGATTTTTAAATTGAACTTACCTAGCAGTGATTTCTAGATTCCCCACTACCCTTTAACCAGCCTTATCCTGGAAATCAGGTCAAAGCTTAAATTTACTGTTTGCTATCCCAAATGCACGGACACACATACACACTTACGCACTCAATTTCAAGCCTTGACTTAGTGATACCAGTTAATCAATCTGAACTAGTTTCTCCCTCTTGTCTTTTATAATGGCCCATCGAGATACCTAAATCAATCCAACTGATTCTTGCCCAAACTCTGACAATTGGTCTAACACTGAAACTACTAGCTGGAAGGGACAAGAGTTTTACAGGTACCCTCATGGATACACAGTATCCACAAGGCCATGGCTACCTCTAGCTGTCTCTAAACAGCTAGGCGAATGTGCAAGTCGAGACAGGTGATTCTAGCAGCAGAAAATAATGTAGAATCAACCACATTGTAGGCTTTGTAGGAGCAGCTCATTCCAGCAGAGAGTGGTACAAAGACTTCCGCTAAGAATTATGAGAAACAGCGGGAACGCTCTTTGGTGATGGTGGGACTTGGGATCATAATTGAAACATAACAAGATCTAATCAATCTTGTTTTAACAGAATTCCCATTTGGTCCCTGTAGTCAATACGTTTTCAGTGGACAAGTTGATGTCCCTTGATTGAGTGATCAGTTTCTGAATAAGGACTTAACCCAATAGGAGTGTAACATTTCTAAAAGTTACTTGAATCTTTAAAATCTTGTTAATTTCTGAAACATTGGACAGATTTTTCAGTAGGAGGTTAATGGAGGAAATCTCCCTCCTCACCATGGTAATACCATATCCCCTTCAAAGTAACATCAAAGCCGTGTTCTGTGCTCCGTTCCAGGGTCACGCCTGGTCATAGCTAGTCTTCATCAAGTCATAAAATCAAAGCATCTCTGTGTGATGAAGCCAGCTAAAGACGGTTTCCACATTAAATCCACCTCCCCACCTTTCAAAAGCTGAGTAGTGTTTTTGGATGGCAGCATTATATGTAAATTATTTCACTTACTCCAGTGAATTTCACAGAGTGAACCACTGTGAACTCCTTCTGTAGTTGCTTCACTCACCACTCATTCTGCTGACCTGGGAGAAGACAGAATGGCTGCCGAGTGTTTCTGAAACGATTTCTCCTGGTGGGTCACCAAGGCCAAGCCAGTGGTACAGCCTGCACCACAGACAAAGTACACAAACTCCTAAACTTTCAAGAGAGTTCATGCACGGCTTTGGGAAGGGAGAGTTCCGATCCAGAACTTCTTGAATGTGTTTGATTTCAGAAGATAATAAGGTGCATGTTAAAATTTCTCATAAAACATTCAAGAAGTAACGCAGTGTTCCACTAAAATTTTAACAATTGTCATGTCCATGTAATTTGCAATGTTAGTTATCTTTCTAAGTACTGAGTATCCTTCATTGTAACATGAAAATCTCTGTTGTGCCTAAAAGTTGTCAAAAAGCTTTTCATCTGATAATTTTTGCATACTTCTGAATTATAAGTAGCCGTATAAACAGGTGGATGAGACCGTAGAGACAATCGTCTAGACCAGCCTTCTCGTTTTACCGGTAAACAGTTTAGTCTCTGATATCTAAGAGAACTGGTGAGTGGCTGAGCCAGGACGAGGTACCAGGTCTTGGAATCTCATGTCTTCGGAACCCGTCTTTGAACCCAGGGTCTTTTCCATTTAACCGAGTGGAGTCCAATGTGTTTGGCATAGATGGAGGGGGATGGGAGGGAGGGAAAGAGGTCTGAGAATGGTAACACTTGCATGGTTCTACCTGGTCTAAGTGTTTTGCCTATGTTAGCCCATTTATTTTATTTTTTTTAACATCTTTATTGGGGTATAATTGCTTTACAATGGTGTGTTAGTTTCTGCTTTATAACAAAGTGAATCAGTTATACATATACATATGTTCCCATATCTCTTCCCTCTTGCGTCTCCCTCCCTCCCACCCTCCCTATCCCACCCCTCCAGGTGGTCACAAAGCACCGAGCCGATATCCCTGTGCCATGTGGCTGCTTCCCACTAGCTATCTACCTTACGTTTGGTAGTGTATATATGTCCATGACTCTCTCTCGCCCTGTCACAGCTCACCCTTCCCCCTCCCCGTATCCTCAAGTCCGTTCTCCAGTAGGTCTGTGTCTTTATTCCTGTCTTAATCCTCACAGCAACCCTATGAGGAGGGAACTTCTGTTATTATCCCATTTACAGATAGGGGAGCTGAAGCACGGGATATTAAATACCATGCCTAACACAGCATGAGATCTGAACTTGAGCAGTCGGCTCCAGAGTCCGAGCTGTGGTCTGAACCACCATGCAATCCTGCCAACAAATGGGGGGATGTAGGGAGTAAAAGACAGAAGGTGGAAGGAGAGCAGGAAAAAAAAGAAGGAAGGGAAAGGCAGAAATGGTATAAAAATGGGGGGCGGGGTAGAGAAGGATAGTAAGGAAAGAAGGAAAAGAAAAGTAGAGAGCAAAGAAAAATCTTTCCTTTTCTTTTTGGATATTGATACCCATTTTCTGGTTTCACATCATAAATTCCCAACAACCTTTTGTGTATCTTGCCTTGTATTAAATCTGTTTTTATATTTCCACCTTCTCCGCCCAAGATAAGGAAAGAGAAAAAAGGGAGGATGGTGAAACCTGTTGTAAATGACTAGTTCCACTTGATCTGTGTGTGTAGGGAGAGCCTCATTATGGACTATATGACCTACTGTTGGGCAATTAAGAAGAATATTTCACTGCACAAGTAAAGACAAGGTCACATTTTAGAACCAAATATAGTTAATATCTTGATGTTCTATGATTTTTGCAGCTCCCAAACCTATATTTTGCTCTAGATGCCTAAAGTCAAATCATATGTTTTAAAAATAGCTTTATTGAGGTATAATTGACATACAAAAAATGTACAGTTAAAGTGTACAATTTGATATGTTTTGAGATATATGTATATATCTCCATGAAACTATCACCACAAATAAACAGCAAAGTTTGCTCCTTTGCAACCCCTTTTTCCTGACTCTCCCTGCACCTCCCATCTCCAACCTCAGGTCTGTTTTCTGTTACTAGCAATTGCATTTTCTAGACTTTTATATAATTGGATTGTACATTATGTACTCTCTTTTTTGTCTGATTTCTTTCACTCAACATAATTATTTTGAGATTCATTCATGTCATAGTGTGTAATAATAGTTCATTCCTTTTTATTGCTGAGGGGTGTTTTATTACATACACCACAGCTTTTTTTCCCTCCATTCACCTGTTAATGAACATTTGGGCAGTTTCCAGTGTTTGATAATTACAAATAAATATATGAGTATTCATATAAATTATTCAAATTGACATACACTTTCATTTCTCTTGGATAGATACTTAAGAGTAGAATGGCTGAATTATATAGTTGATTTATGTCTAGTATTTTTAAAAACTGTCAAAACTGTTTTCCAAAGTATGATTTTACATTCTGACCGGCAGTGTATGAGAGTTCCACTTTTCCACCTTCTTAACAACACTTGTTATGGTCAGTCTTTTTTTTTTTTTAATTGAAGTATAGTTGATTTACAACATTGTATTAGTTTCAGATGTACAGCAAAGTGATTCAGTTACATATTTTTCATTATAGGTTATTACAAGATATTGAATGTAGTTCTGTTATACAATAAAGTCAGTCTTTTTCATTTTTGCTGCTAGTCTATGTGTGTAGTGATATCTACTTGGGATTGTAATTTGCATTTCCCTAATGACAAATTACGTTGAGCATTTTTTCATGTGCTTAGTTGCCATTCATATATCTTCTTTGGTGAAGTCTCTGTTCAATTTTTTTGCCCAATATTTTAATTGAGATACTTGTTTTCTTTTTTGTTGAATTTTGAGAGTTCTTTATATATTCTGGATAGAAGTCTTTTATCAGATGTGTAATTTGCCAGTGTTTTCTTTCCATGTGGCTTGTCTTCCCTAACAGCGTCTTTCACAGGACAAATGTTTTTCATTTTGATAAAACAATTCATACGTTCACGTATCTTGTTCTTGGTGCTGTATCTAAATATTTTGCCTAATCCAAGGTCATAAAGATTTTCTCCTATATTTTCTTCTAAAAGTGTTATAATTTTTGGTTTTACATTTAAATCTGTGACCCATTCTAGGTTAATTTTTGTATATGGTCTGAGTTATGGATTGAAGTCCATTTGTTGTGTATATGGATATACAGTTGTCCCAGCACCATCTGCTGAAAAGGGTGTCATTTCTCCACTGACTTGCCTTTGCACCTTTGTCAAAAATCAATTTTCCATATATATGTGGGTCTATTTATGTACTTTCTATTTTGTTCCATTGATCTATTAGTAATGATGCCAATACCACACTCTGTTGGTTACTTTAGTTTCCTACTGTCTTGAAATCAGACATTCCTCCAGGCGTGTTCCTTTACTAACTCCTCTTGGCTATTCTAAGTTCTTTGCATTTGCATATGAATTTTAGAATCAGTTTTTAAATTTCTAACATAAAAAATCTAGATGGGACTTTGATTGGCATTGTGTTGATTAATTTGTCTCCTCAACTCAAGGAGATGGTGGGACTCCTTTATGGTTTCCCTGCTGTGCACCGTTGCCTGGAAACTCTCTCCAGACAGTGATCTGGGGCAATTGTAGGGCTTAACTTTGTTCATTACCTGTCTCTCAGGGATCACTGTCCTTTCTTTCCTGCTGACCAATATCTTGAAAACAATTGATTCATATACATTGTCCATGGTTTGGATTTTGAAAGACAGAAATTGTAATTTGGAGAGTTGTAACTGCGGCACTTTCCAGTCCCATAAACCATGATTCTGCATGTAGCAAACTCTAACATATTGAGTTTAGTTTTTTTAAAAAGTTTCTATAATATTCAAATATATCCATTCTATAAAATAAAGCAAGCTGAGCAATTGCACTATGAAATTAACTACTTAATTGGACTTTGGTTAGAACTCAGATAATTTTTTTGTTTGCTTTTATATAGCATTCTTAAATTTTGGCCAATAAAGTTTGCATATAGAGAATTAAAGTATATCTTTCCTCCTTCTTAATTACTTTGTATTGCCATATCCTATCTAATTTAAATTGGGAAACCTGATTGGGAAAATAGTCTGCTGAAACTTACAGGTAGAAATGGCATTACATACTTTGCCTCTGGCAGAGCCCTCATTGGACAGCCCCTTCCAATCGGGCAGACTGTGGTGCAGTGTGGAAATCGTCTGGCGCGTAACACTGTCTGTCCTAATTTTTAAAAGGTTCCAGTCATGAAGATAGTGATTTTCCAGGCAAGCTACCAAATCAGTTATTTATTTTGTCTCTTTGCTTGAAATGCATTTTAGTTCCTTAATGTTCTTCAGTCCTAGGAGCTCAGGGTACCCAGCAGTCGTAAATAATCGCATGTATATTGAGCTAATATGGAGTCACCCAAGGACGGATCCGAGTTTGTGCGCCTCAAGCTTATACAATTTGGAGTATTGGATAAGAAAAAGAATACAGAATTAGGTATGAAAGTAACTTTATTTCGAATGAGAGACATCACAACCGATTATAAAGTTTTAAAAGCTGACAGATGCCACAAATATTACAAAATCGAGAAAAATAACATATCATTATTACTTATTAACTCTGAGGCACACCTCTAGGATACTTTCTTCCTATGTTTTCTCACATACTCTTTGTTCACTTCATCTTAAGACGTTAATTTTGTTAACATCATTTTCTGTAGAGAGGATATCGGATAGATACGTTGGTCTTTCCCCTAGCATGATGGATTGACATTTAGTTTTCATTTCGAATGGTTTAGAAAAGCTCCTCTCAGCCTCGCTTGCTGTTCCTAACGGTGTGCAGTGACTTCCCCGGCTGCGCTGCTTCCCCAGGGTGAGTGCACCTGGGGAGAACCCCAGTCCCTGGAGCACAGTGAGCCAGGCTGGGCAGCCCAGCTCTGCCCAGCCTCGTCACCTCCAGTTCCCAGCCACACCACACCCCAGGCGTGAGGAGGTCCCAGAAAGCCTGGAAGCCCAGATCGTGGTGGGCCCTGAGCAGGGGACCAAGCAGCACCCTGTTCATGTCCTTCTCTTTGGCGTCCAAGTCAGGGTGTAAAGCTCAGTGCAGGCCCCAGGAACGAGCTGTCCCTGGGGCCACTGATGTGGAGGTGGAAGCTGCTCACTGGTCACCCTGCCCGCCACATCCACTGCAGGCCGAGGGGCTCTTCAAGCCTTCCTGGTGCAGGGGCTGGGGTGCTCTTAGGGGGCGGGGAAGGACAAGGAGCGGGGGGGGGGGGGCAAGTGAGTGCCCTGAATAAGAGCAGACTAATACCAGTATCTCGCCATATTCTTCCAACTGCCTGGAGCATAAAGGCCGGAGTCTGCAGCAAGGCCTTCAAGAATGCCCTGTGCCCCCCTGCTCCCACCTAGTCTGTCTTTCCAGCAGGCCTCCCTCACCCCTCACCGCATACATGCACTGTGTTCCAGCCAGACTGGACTGATTGTTGCTCAGACCTGCCTGGTGCTCTTCTGCCCTCTGGCTTGGGATTTTTCACCCTCGAGGGCCACCTCCCCTCCCCCGTGCCCACTTGCGGAAATCTCTCCCTGCCACTCCAGGCCTGGCTCAAGTGATGGAAGTTCTGCCACCAAACCTTCCTGAGCCACATGACTAGATGTGCTCTCTCCCTCCTCAAAATAGCAGGGCACTTTTGGGCTTCTTTCTTAGCCCAACCATCAGATCTTCAGCCAGGCGAGGCAAGGACCATCCATCCCTCCCCCTCGCGTTGCCTGTCTAGCTGTAGGGACTCGTGTAACAAGTGTTAAGCTAAATCAAACACCTCAAGAAAGAGAAAAACACTTCTCATATTCCCAAGGTTCCCAAAAGAGAAAACGGAGAGTCATTTCTATCCTCAGATGTGATGTGACAGGGAGAGAGCAGAGAAAGAGAGAGAGGAGAAGTGAGCAAAGGGAAGGGAGAGGCAGAGCAGGAGATGGAGAAGCCTGGCAGGTCAGGGGCCAGACAAGAGACAGCAAGCCTGAGGCAATGCGAAGACCAGCCCTTCCACTGCAAATTCAAGATGCTCTCTTACTCGCCTAAAAGCAATACAGACGTCTTTTTTTAATTTTAATTATCTTGTTGGCAAAGCCTTCCTTCAATGAAATACAGACCACATACTAGGGTTAGTCATTGTGACATTTCTATGACTTAATTACTTTTTTTATTTTGAAATTTTAATTTTATTCCATTTCTAGACTTTAGTTTTCAGTCTGTTGTTTTAGCAATAAAGTAACTCCTGCAATACTCTAGTGTGAAGCTTAAAATGATTTAAAGGACCATCCCTGACAACCTGGTAGGGGTGAGTATTGCTTTCGGGGGATACTTAGCCCTTGCGCTCATTGTTAACAGATTGGAAAATAAAAACATAACCGAAGATTTTTATTGCTTGAGAGACCTGGTCCTACAACGTATACTTATAGTGACAGCACATATATCATGTTTCTAACATTTTCAAAGTTTTCTTTTAAATGCCAAATAAAGCCTGCTTTATATTCGTATTAAACTTTTAATTTTTCTAAGTGTTACCATGCCTAATATTTCAATGAACGCTTTTTACTTGCTGAGATGGGTTGAGAAAGTGCTGCCATCCTTCTCTGACCATCGAGGGGACTGGAACAAAGGTTAGATTTGCTGGAGGTCACATACCTAGTTCACGAGAGAGCAGGGACCAGACCCCGGTGTCCTGACTCCCAGCCCGGGACCTGTGCAATGAAGAAAGAAATCATATTCGGAGCCATAATCTTAAACCATGTAAGATTTTATGTCCTTCAGGAACTAACTCTTTGTTTCCTTTTCTTTTGTTTTCATTTACCTAAAAAGTGCTTAAGGCAGCTAAACAGCTTGACTTCTACAAACAAAGATAGACTTCTTGAAATTTGTATAATTGTTAACTTAGCCAACATCATACATGTGTCTCCCACAGTGGGGGAAATGGTTCACTGGACGGGAAAACAGTATTTAAGATGGGCTTTGGAGGGCTTCCCTGGTGGCGCAGTGGTTAAGAATCTGCCTGCCAATGCAGGAGACACAGGTTTGAGCCCTGGTCCAGGAAGATCCCACATGCCACGGAGCAACTAAGCCTGTGTGCCACAACTACTGAGCCTGCGCTCTAGAGCCCATGAGGCACAACTACTGAAGCCTGTGTGCCACAACTACTGAAGCCCACACGCCTAGAGACTGTGCTCTGCAACCAGAGAATCCACTGCAATGAGAAGCCCGCACGCTGCAACTAGAGAAAGCCCGCGCGCAGCAACGAAGACCCAATAAATAAGTAAATAAATAAATAAGATGGGCTTTGGATAGGGAGTTTAGGATCTGTACAAGACAAATTCATGGGAATGGCCTGGAAAGGTGCCTTTAGGGTACAATTTACTCACATCTGGTTGTGGTAATTTCTCCAAAAGACGTTGCTCATAGTCATACTTTGTTTCCCTTTTAATTTTGATGTAAATATGTGAATTTCCACTGTTCCGTAATTGTAATTTGTTTCATAACATACTTAATGGAGATTATGATCTTATGATCTATCTCACAGTTGAAAATTCCCCCTAAACGTGGACTGCTTTAATTGGCTCACAGAGTTGGCCAAAAAATTGCAGTGTGAGGGGAAAGTTTATATGGATTTTCCCTGACTCAGCTAGGTACGGTCAGCACTGGGCTCCTTCACAAAGGAGACAGCTCGCTGGGGCTGTGGAAGCGAGAGCTGCACATCCCCTCCTGACCTCTCTCCCCCATCTCGGGCTGGACATGCTGTCAGAGCAGGGACCCTCCTTGGGACACATGGGCCCCGGGAGGAATGCTCTCCTGAACACAGTTAGCTAGACCCCAACTGAAGTTCTTTTTTTTTTATTATTTTATTTTATTTTTTTGCAGTACGCGGGCCTCTCACTATTGTGGCCTCTCCCGTTGCGGAGCACAGGCTCCGGACGCGCAGCCTCAGCGGCCATAGCTCACGGGCCCAGCCGCTCCGCGGCATGTGGGATCCTCCCAGACCGGGGCACGTACCCCCGTGTCCCCTGCATCGGCAGACGGACTCTCAACCACCGCGCCACCAGGGAAGCTTCCAACTGAAGTTCTTGATCAAGAGAGGAGACAGTGAATGGAGTCAGGTCTCAAAAGAATCATCCAAACAAGCAGACTGTGCACCACATCTGCCAGCCTATGCGTCAGCCTCAGTCCCCTACTGGGGTATAAATTACACACAACCAAATGCAACCATTTCAAGTGTACAGTTCGATGAGTTTAGACTGAGGTTTATGCCAGTGTCACCCCTACCACAATCAAGGTATAAAATATGTGCATGACTCCAGAAAGTTCCCTCGTGTTCCTTCCCACTCAATCTCCCACCTGCACCCCAGGGTCAGGCAACCACAGATCTGCTTTCTGTCACTATAGGTTACTTGTTTTTAACAATTAATGAATAAGTGAGCTCATTCTTTAACTGAGCACATTTTGGAGATCCATCTGTTTTTATTAGGTGTATCAATGGTTTATTCCACTTCGTTGCTGTAATATTGCATAGCTGGAATATGCAACAAATTGTTTCTCAATTCACCTGTTTGGGGTTGTTTGCAGTTGGGGTTATTATGAATGAAGCTGATATGACTATTCAGGTACAAGTTCTTCTAAGGACATGTTTTTATTTGGAGGGTGGGGTAAAAACCTAGAAGTGGAATTGTTGTGTCACTTGGTAAGTGTATGTTAGCTTTACAGGGAAGTGCTGTGCTGTTTTCCGGACAGTTGCACCATTTTGCATTCCCATCAGAAATGTCTGAGAGATCCACTTCACATCCTCACCAACACTTGTCATGGTCCGTCTCAGTCTTTAATTTTAGCCATTCTAATGGATGTGTAGTGGCATCTCATTGTGGTTTTAATTATGACTAATGATTTGAGCATCATTTCATGTGCTCATTGGGTGTCTTCCTTCCGTGATTCAATTGCTCTGACTAGTTCCATGACACTAAATTCAATAATCCCACAGCCAAAAGCATCCTTGTCAGCTGCTGGCAAGTTTTTACTTTTTCTTTCTTGCCTTAACATGGGCAGTACATTAAAAAAATTCTGACAGAAGCTCTGATTTCCCCCCGTCCCATGGTGAGATCATCCAAACAGACCTTCAGACATCTCCTGCATCGAAAGTTGAGCAGGTAGATTTGAGCCTATGGCATTGGAACATTGCTGGGAAAAGGGAGCTGTAAACCACGTGTCCTTCCCCCTTCCTCCCTTATTCTTCTCCACTTAGAGGAGCCCCTCTTGATACAATCCCAATGACCAGTCCTGAGTTCTCTGACCTCTCACAACACAGTGTATGCTACTTATATTGTTATTTGTTTCTATATTTCTTTGAATTTTTAACTACTCCATATGCACATGTATTCATTCCCTAAATACATTAAAAGACACCTCATCTTATCTTGCTTCTGTGTTTCCATGGTGCTCAATAAATCCTTTTAAAGGTAAATTAAATTTGCAAGAGAGGGAGAGACGGAGACAGAGATTGAATTTAGTCGATTTCAGAGTAGTCATTTCATGTGAACCCAAACTTTTCATCTCTACGACTTTACAAGATTCCTCCCCACCCACTCCCTACTCTTGTTGACAATGTAAAACAAACCACAGTTAGCCTGGGAATTATCTTTACGAAATAAATCAGCATATTGTTTTGAGTTTTTGCCCTGCATGTATTAATTTTAGAAGAACACATGTCTTGGTTCAGTAAAAGTTTGCAGAAAGCCAGACATCCCATAAAAAGAGTTTGTTGGTTGGGATGTTTATCCCTCCAGCTATCTTCTCCCTCTTTATGACTACAGAGAACACTGGTGTTTCTTTACTTTTCAGAGTTATCTACTCAGGAAGACTTCTGGCAGTGGCCCTGACAGGAAGTACCACTGTGCTGAAGCAGTGGGTCTTTATGAGGACTGGTTCCTTCCCGCCCTTTGACTGGTCTGCCCATAGGTGTGTCAACTCCCACCCTGCCTCTGCCAGAAAGGGGATCTTTCAGTCAGGACACTCTACCTGTGCCAGGTGTGATCCAGAGAGGCTGGACGCAGGCCACACTGACTCATGCTCCATTCCTGCCTCTGTCATCCTGCGGTGCCTGCATGATGGGGAGTTGGGGGCCTGGGGGAACCCAGCATATTGCTGCTTCACTACAACTGTCTTACACAGTGGAGGACATTCAGAGGGCTACAAAGATCAAAGGTTTTCAGAGGAGAACTAAAGCCTTCTAATGACTGAGCCTCAGTTAACCTGTAAGACAATCAGTATTCATAATGATGATCCTTAAAGCCTTCAAGATCCAGAAGTGCCTTCTGCATTAAAAAGGAAAGAAGAGTTCATCATGTGTGGTAAATGTTAATATTTTAATATAATTTTTTTAATTAATTCATTTATTTTTGGCTGTTTTGGGTCTTCGTTTCTGTGCGAGGGCTTTCTCTAGTTGCAGCGAGCGGGGGCCACTCTTCATTGCGGTGCGCGGGCCTCTCACTATCGCGGCCTCTCTTGTCGCGGAGCACAGGCTCCAGACGCGCAGGCTCAGTAGTTGTGGCTCACAGGCCTAGTTGCTCCAAGGCACGTGGGATCTTCCCAGACCAGGGCTCGAACCTGTGTCCCCTGCATTGGCAGGCAGATTCTCAACCACTGCGCCACCAGGGAAGCCCTATAAATTATTTTATTATAATCTTCTAAGCCCATTGGTCTCCAAACTCTTTAACTGCATGCTTGAATTAGCTTTTAAAAATTGGCATCTCCCAATGTATTTACATTTATTTATGTATAAATTATATATATATATACACACATATATATTCTGCTAAAATGTTCATGATAAAGCACATAACATGTAGAACATTTTAAAGGGTGAGATTACCTCCTTTCTTGATTAAAAAAATTCTTAGCAAAGTGTAAATAAAGGGGTACTTTCTTAAAAGGATAAAATGTATTTATCTGAGCACATTATGCTATTAACACAGAATTTAGAATGATTTGCACTGAAGTCACGACCAAATAAGGATGACTTCACTACTATTACTTAATATTGTTTTGGAAGTACTAGCTGTAATTAGAAAAGACACTTCAATTACAATAGAACATTTGAAACTAATATATTAACAGGGCTAATAAATATCATTATTTATGTAGGTATATAAACTTGCGTGCATGAAAAAACCTGAGAGAATTAACTTCAAAACTATTTTCAAAAATAAGAATTTACTGAGATAGTGCAGTAAAAAATTAATGTGTAGAAATCAATAACCACTACAAATATAAATAACAACCAGTTAGAAGATGTAATAGAAAGTAATACCTCCTTTACCATAATCACAAAACAAAATCAAAACTCTAGCAGTAAACCTAAGTTTCATGCCTGATAAGCAGAAATCTAAGAATTCCAAGGGTTTGAACAAATAGAAAGACATAGTGTATTTTGACTAAGAAGACAGCATACTAAAAGTTAGCAAAAGTTCCTCAATCTATAAGGTTAGTGTAATTCCAATTAAAGTACTAAAAAGATTCTTTATTGTGTTCTAAGATTCAAATGGAAAAACAAACAGCAAGCATCCTTGTGGAAATTCTGAAAAAGTCAAGTAAGGAAGGGCAACTGTACCACCCAGATGTGAAAAAATGTACTATAAATCTATAATAATTAAAGTGGTATTGTGAATAAATAGATGTACAGATCAGTGAAACAGAATATAAATATCATAAATACATCCAAATACACATGCAAATTTAATATGTGATAAAGGTGGTGTGTAAAATGGATCATTCAAAAATGAACCCCTGGCCATCAACAGATGAATGGATAAAGAAGACATGAGATATATGTAATGCAATACTACTCAGCCATAAAAAAAAAAAAAAAGATGAAATCTTGCCATCTGTGGCAGCATGGATGGACCTTGAGGGTTTTATGCTAAGTGAAATAAGAGAAAGACAAATACCATATTATTTCACTCATATGTTGAATATTAAAAAACTTATAGGGCTTCCCTGGTGGCGCAGTGGTTGAGAGTCCACCTGTCGATGCAGGGGACGTGGGTTCGTGCCCTGGTCTGGGAAGATCCCACATGCCGCGGAGCGGCTGGGCCCATGAGCCATGGCTGCTGAGCCTGCACGTCCGGAGCCTGTGCTCCACAACGGGAGAGGCCACAACAGTGAGAGGCCGCATACTGCAAAAATAATAATAATAATAAAAGGATAAGTAGAAAAAGAGAGGAAAAGGGAGGGAGAGAATAGCCTAGCTGGGCACACACCCAGGGGACCCTTGTCGATGGAACCAACTTGAAGATGAAGAGGTGCCTATGCTAGACAACCATGGAGATCTCATCACGGAGAGATCTGATGTGTCATCCTGGACCATCCATCACCTGCAAGACATCCACACCAGGAGCCCAGTGTGGCTCCTGTGTGATCTTGATCTGCTGTGCCCAGCTCATAGGGTTCACATAAGAAGGACGTAAAATGACACATGTGGGTATACTTTGCAAACTTTGATCAGAGGTGATTGTTCACTTTGAGTTGAGTCTTACTTGTAACACGCACTCACCTCGCTGTTGTCACCTCTTATTTCCAAAGGAGCCACAGACTATGTATACCCAGCAAGAATCCAGATACCCTCCCCCAAAGGAAGTTAAGGTTAAGAGCCATGGAGTAATCAGCATCTTGCTGCTGTCCAAATGCAGGTCCTGGGAAGGAGCGTTTACCCTGAGAGCCCCCTGCTTCATTTGCCTTGATCTTGGCAGGCAGCAAGGCGTACCATGGAACTTGATGAAAGACACGGAGCTCAAGCCAGAACAGGGCAGGAGCGAGGGCTTTCCTGGATGCGGAGCGCACATCAAAGCGCTGTTCTGTGCTGACATATGTAACTCTTTAGCGGTCTGATAACACACACACACACACACACACACAGACTGTCAGGTTCCTGTGGGGAGAAAACAGAGCCAGAAAGATGTGCTCTACTGAGCTGACACATGCGGTGTTCTTTCTGCAAAAGTCTGAAGGGAAAGCAACTAGGCAAAAAATCCACTGTGCTGACCGCAGTGCAAGGACAACCAGGGCTGCCTCAGGGATTCTGGTGGCTTTATTATCTATTTCTAGAGAAAGAGTAGGAAAGGGTCAAGCACACAGCACATGGAAAAGGCACTGCTTTATCACTAGAGTTCATTTATTTCCCAGAAATGTAGGCTTTTGGGAAAGGTGGCAGGAGAGAGAAAAAAATCCTGGATTCAGACTCATTCAAATCCAGACCTTACTATGTGCCTGAACTTGGGCAAGTGACTTAAGCTCTCTGAGCCCTAGTTTCTTTGTTGTAAAATGGTGATAAAAATTCCTACTCTGCAGGATTTTGTTATGAAGATGAAATAAATGTGCTTAAAATAACGAGCATGTAGAAATGGAGAATATCTCTCAGCTTCCCTCCTGGAGGGACAGAGAATCTTCTGGCTCTATATCTTGCCTAGACGTTTCCACATTGCTTTCTCTCCCCACATCCCTGCAGCGCCACTGATACTGCTCACATATAAGAATCTGATAAGTGCTGGCTGACGATTCTGGTTGTTTAATGACTGTCTCCAGAGCAGGCCCCACCATTAGTTCCCTGCCCAGAATCCCAGAAGTGCATGGCAGCATCCAAGGAACGTCTCGTAAGTCCTGGGAGAGGAGCTGTCTTTCATTCCTACACATGTTTTATTGCCCCAATGCTGTGCTGCACACACACTGAATGGTGAACACGTGCCAGTTTTCTTGGCTTCACTGGGTCTTACAACATAGTTCCCAACCCGGGTGAGACTTTCCTGAATTCACATTTTTTATCTGGTGGTATTTTCTGTTTCCCATTGGGTCTGGAGAGCTTGGCAGAAACTCAAGGATGAAATCCCACAGACTGCTCGCAGAAGATACGGTGTGAAATTCTTTGCACCCCCTGGCTCTTTTAATCCTCCCACAGGGTCATTATGCCCATTTTACAGGTGATGAGACACAAGTGCCCTGAGGTTAAATATCTCACACAACGTGACAGGGCTAGTGACCACCCCAGCTGAGGATCATGTCCAGCACTTTCAGGAGATGGTGAGAGAATGAGAGTTTTAAGAAAATATAAAAATGCAATACTTTCAGGTGTTTGTAAGCTTCAGAAGCCTCTGGAACCTGGCAGTTGTTGACTTTCTTGCAAGCCTGATGGTCCAGGACTCTCCCTGCCTCCCTTCCCTCTTCCCATCTCTACTCTCACTCGACCCCTTCTTCTCCTTCTTCCATTTCTTCCCCCAGTTGGACCCTCCCAAGCCCAGGGGAGGACCTTGGGGACTTCCAACTGGAGGGTCTCGTGTTAGTGGCGGGCACCCGTCAGCAGCGCCAGGAGCATCGGGTGAGGCAAGGTGGCTGCTGATTCTAGTCTTTCTTTGCACAAGGCTCTCTGCCCTTCTCTCCCTTGGGGTGTTTTCTGTTTCTCCCAACAATCAAATAAGCTGAGTTCCATGTTACCACTTCAGTGGTCTTGGTACCTGGGGGAAAGAGCCAAGGAGAAAACTGAAACCCGTGTTGTATACACTGTTTTCTAGGAAATTCAGGACCGTCTCCTGCATGGTGCAGGGCTGGTTACCACTGTCTGCGCCGCGGGGCCGTCTGAGCCTTTAGTGTAAGAGCCTCAGCGTTTGGGGACAGGATATGTGTCCTTTCATCTTCCTGAGCTGTGGTACAGCCAAGTAGAAGCCACACATCTTTGTATCCACAGCATCTATCGATAGAATAAAACCTGCCACATAGCAGGCACCCAGTGAAAGTCTTCTGGAATCAGTATGGAAGGTGAGTTGATTATACTGGGTGCTTCTCAGAAGCCCATAGGGTTGGGACCAACGGGTACATCATGGACAGGTAGGAGAAGAGGCACCTTGGTGTCCCCTGATCTGGAGTCCACACCTAAGGACATTTCTTGGCATCTCTCATACCAGCCCTGCCCTGAGAGGTTCTGCCCCTCCTCAGCACTAGGAGGGCCAGGCCCATGTTTCCCGTTAAGGTAAGCCCCCTAGATGCCAAATAGGGCGTGGAGTTCCTTTGTGCTCAGCTTTGACTTGAGTTTCCTGATGATGAAAATAATTATACTTTGTAAGCAACCATTAAAAGCCAGATGCTATTCAATACTTCATATATATGATTTTAATCTTGCAAAGGACAATCTTCACTTTAGAGCTGCCTTTTTAGGATTTTAGTCATTGGAATTTTTCTTATTTTACAAATGAGAAAACTATTGCCCAGAGAGGCTAATTAACTGGCCTAAGCTCACACAGCTAGAGAATCACAGAACTTTGATTTTAACTCAGGGCTGTCTGGTTTCAAAGTCCATTGATTGGCCATGGATGGAGGCTGACATGCAGTCTTTCAAGTTTTTCTTGAGCACCCCTGGGGGCACTGCATTTCCTTACTTCTTTGTTGGAAGCCCCGACTTCCTTTACTAAGAGGCATAGTCCCTCCTATCTACACACCCTGCTCCTCTGATATATTATTTCCATTTTGATGGAAACATGCACCCTCCCTTTCACTCCTATTTGTAACTAGAAGGTCCGGCCTCCACTCAGGGAGGAATTAGATTTGAGGCCAGATGAGGGAAGATTCCTCTTCCTTCCTTACTAGAAAATCATCCTGTGTCTGCATCTCAACCATGGGTTCCCTGAGGGTTCAGGAAGAACAGCAAGAAGGGATGCTGGGCTGGTCCTGCCTTCCCATGGCCTTAACGTCTCCAGTGTCACCATCTGCCCCAGGATGCTAAAGATCAGGCCTTGCTGTGAGGATTAAATGGAACAAGGGACATGAGGGTGCGCAGCACAGTGTCTGATCATACACACTGCAATCCCTGCTTGCCCCCTCCTCCCACTCATTAGCATCTCTGTGTCTCTGCTGGACCATCCTACCGTCCTCCCGGGCAGGCTCCCCTCTTTTCACTGCAGAATAATGTTCCAAGCAGGAGGAAGACCCCTGGGCTCTGGTACCCAGTGGACAAACAGAAAGAAGCAGGCTTTTTTCCTCTCTTTTTCCTGTTTCTTTTTTTTTTTTTTTTGGCCACGCCGTGCAGCTTGCAGGATCTTAGTTCCCCAGCCAGAGATTGAACCCAGGCCACCGCAGTGAAAGTGCCAAGTCCTAACCACTGCACCACCAGGGAATTCCCAAGAAGCAGTTTCAATTTGGGGGAAAGGCTATGTGGGCTGGGAAGACAGAGAATGCCAGGCCTAAAGCCCAGGGATGAGAAGGCAAGCTGGTAGTAAGATTCGGGATCTAGTTTTTTCACTGCATATGAATGACTGTGTGTGTGTGTTTGTGTGTGTGTGTGTGTGTGTGTGTGTGTGTGTGTGTGTGTGTGAGATTCAGGTGGGGGTGGGTGGGAAGAGAGAGGGAGAGAAATAATAGCTATAATTAATAGGCATCATTTTTGAACACCTATAATCTAGGTCTAGGCTTGAGCTCTGGCCCATTAATAACCAGCCATGTGACCTTGAACCACTCATTAAACTCACTAGGCCTGTATGATCTTATGCTTTACTGTTGTGAGAGAGGTATTAATATTCTGTGCTAATGAACAGACTGGTTGAAGTCACACAGCTAGTGTGACCACTATGATTACATACTATGTCCCAAGCTTCATAATGAGCATTTTTATGTACATTACTTAATTTCTTACTACATTACTTAATTTTCACAAAAATGCAAGAAAATGTTAATAGTCCCATTTTACTTGTTAAAAAATAGAGAGGTTTAGAGATATTAAGTAATTTGTCCAAGATCTCATATCAAATGAGCAGAAGACTTAAGGTGGAAAATGGAACAAATTATAATACCAGAGAATAATAACAATAGAATAATAATAGCGTCCACTATTTATATGCCTTTTGTAGTTGGCCTTGCAGTAAGCCATTTACATGCATTTTCTCACTTTGGCAATTGTGAGTAAAGCTGCTATCAATACTCGTGTGCAGGTTTTTATGTAGACATAAGTTTTTGGACTTTCCTGGTAGCTCACTGGTTAAGAATCTGCCTGCCAATGCAGGAGACACGGGTTCGAGCCCTGGTCCAGGAAGATGCCACATGCCACGGAGCAACTAAGCCCGCGTGCCACAACTACTGAAGCCCAAGCACCTAGAGCCCGCGAGCCACAACAAGAGAAAGTCCACGGGCAGCAACGAAGACCCAATGCAGCCAAAAATAAAATATAAATAAATTTATTTTTAAAAAATGTTTTCAACTCATTTGGATAAACAGCTAGGCATGTTGTTGCTGATCACGTGGTTAAGAAGGCAGTTTGATAAGAAACTGATGAACTGTCTTCCGAAGTGGCTGCACCATTTTGCATTCCTACCAGCAAAGGATATAAGATTGTCTGACCCAAAGTATTTGAGCACAGCATCTAACGCATCATTGTCTGACCACTACATTATGTTGTCACAGGGAAAACCCCAAGGAAACCAAGCTTAAGCATAAAAATAAGAATAATATATTTTTTAATTAAGCAGAAATATCAGCAACAGAAAAAGGGGGAAATTATTTGAAGAAATAATGGCCAGAAATGTTCACAATTTGATGAAAAACATTAATCTACACATCTAAAAAGCTCAAGGTAGAGACTTTCCCGGTGGTGCAGTGGTTAAGAATCCACAAGCCAATGCAGGGGACACAGGTTCAAGCCCTGGTCCGGGAAGATCCCACATGCCGTGGAGCAACAAAGCCTGGGCACCACAACTACTGAGCCTGTGCTCTAGAGCCCACGAGCCACAACTACTGAAGCCCGCGTGCCTAGAGCCCATGCTCTGCAACAAGAGAAGCCACGGCAATGAGAAGCCTGCACACTGCAACAGAGTAGCCCCTGCTCGCCGCAACTAGAGAAAGCCTGCGTGCAGCAACAAAGACCCAATGCAGCCAAAAATAAATAAATAAATAGATTAATTTTTTTAAAAAAAGCTCAAGGTAAACACAAAGAAATCCACACCTAAGCACATCATGGTCAAACCATTAAAAACCGAAAACAAAGAGAAAAATCTTGAAAGCAGCATGAAGAAAAAGACTCATTACATACAGAGGAACAACGATGAATATCAGATTCCTCATATGAAAGAATACAGGTCAGAAGGAAGTGCGATGACATAGCCAAAGTCCTAGATGGAAAAACTGTTAACCAACAATTCTATATCCAGAAAACTATTCTTCAAAAATGAAGGTGAAATACATTCCCAGTTAAACAAAGACAGAGAGAATTTATTGCTATCTGATCTTTCTTGCAAGAAATATTAAAAGAAGTCCTTCAGACTGAAAGGAAATGACATCAGATGGTAACTTAAGTCCACATGAATAAATAAGGTGCTCTAGAAAAGCAAATACCTATTTAAAAATAGGTTTATATAAAGGTGTCCACACATCAACTTCTATGGGAATGTCCACAGCAGCAGTATCTCTAAGAGGTTAACAGTGGAAACAATCCAGTTGTTCATCAACTGGTGAATGAATAAACAAAATATGGTATATCTATACAATGGAATGCTATTCAGCACTAAGAAGGAATGAAGTACCGAGAAGGCTCAGAACTGATTTATAAAAGCCTGAAACTGAGCTCCAGCTGTGAAGACAAAACTGATGACTCAAGTTTGGAGTCTACACAGATGGGAAAAATAACAAACGATAGAACCACTGGGTAGCTATAAATCCTTCCAAGTGGAAGTTGCTACCTCTGGGGCTGATCTGCATACGAAGCAAGTAGTAGAAACATCTAGACTACACCCTGGCCAACCCACAGAGGCGATGGGGAAAGGGGGCTTTATTGGCACCAAATCCATTGCAACTTAAGATTCTGGGGCAAGTACAAAGCTATGAGTTGGCAGCCTGAGGTCGCTCAATGGTTGGCAAAAATCAGAAGACAACAATTAGTTTTAATACATGGCCGTGCATCCCACCCCCGGTGCCTTGTCAGGGAGTGACCCCTACGGTCAGTTCCTTTCTGCCCCGCCTCACCCTTTCCTCGCTCCCTGTTGGACCATCATGTCCAGCAAACACACATGCCTAAGTATCGCCTACTTTGAAAAAATACCTCCCTCTACCATATACCTCCTAACATGTAACCCCTCACATAGCCTCAACCTTTCTGATTCTCCTCGAATATTCCTGAAAAAGCCAGCAATATAACCAGGCCAGCACATTATTTTCAGATCTCAGATGTTTTTGTGGAGCCTTAAAAAGTCCATCGAGAGTTCAGAGGAAGATGGCGGAAGAGTAAGACGCGGAGATCACCTTCCTCCCCACAGATACACCAGAAATACATCTACACGTGGAACAACTCCTACAGAACACCTACTGAATGCTGGCAGAAGACCTCAGACCTCCCAAAAGGCAAGAAACTCCCCACGTAGCTGGGTAGGGCAAAAGAAAAAAGTCCATCGTGCTTCTGCCCTGCCTGCCTGGGATACAATCTAGTCTTTAGTTGGGCAGAAGAGCTGGCCTGGATATCCTATCATGGCTCAGTTTCTAACAGAGTTCCTGGTCATGTCACTAAGAACTTGGAATTGAGAGAAAACATGATTCTGCGTGAACTCCACATATATTTCTTAATGTAAGAACAAAGGACCATTTCAGAGTATGGCTCTGAGTGATTACTTTAACCTCCTCATCTACTGAACTGACGTAATAACATTCAATTTTATTGAATTATGATGATTTATGTTATTATCTGTAGGATCTATATAAATCGAAAATCAGGCAATAAAAATAAAAAGACCTTAAAAAGTTGGGAGCACTCTGTGAAGGCAAGGTATTGCTTAAAAGACATGAGCTTAAGAAATTGAAATGAGTTCTTATATAATGTGGGGTGATTTTTCCTACGGGTTTTATTTATGGTTTCCTCCTGATGTGCTCTAACAGAAACATCACAATTCAAAATTGAATAGTAATTCTTAACCTGCGTCTAGCTTCCTGGCTACAAGAGACATTCACTGAACTTTGGAACTCAAGTTGTGCCACCCCCTGTGGTTGAGAAGGAAATGAGAGAGCGAAGCAGCATACAAAGAAGGCTCTTGGGTAAACCTTTGCTTTTGAGAACCTTCCACCTGGAAAAATTACCTGGAAAGTGTTGTGAATGGCACATGATTTCTAAATGCCAGAATCGGAGTTGTGGAGAGGGGAGAACACATTGTAACGTGACCTCGTGAGGCTGGCTTGGCCCCAGGAACCAGCCTCTTCAGGAAAGACATCACCAACACCGGTGACAAGGATTAAGACTTACTTGAGGGCATGAAACCTCATTAGCTCAGGCTTCATTAACCCAGAATTTATGCCACTAGACTGAGTCTGGTTTGATGTTTATCTTTGATTTGCCAGTCCTTTCATGCAAAATCAAAATCGCAGGGGGAGTGCTCAAGGTACAGTCAACTCTTCATATACAATAGGGATATGTCTGGGGGCGTTTGTGAATGGTGGTGGGACTTTGAATTCCCTCCTTACGAGGCAGTCAAGTGGATATGAAAATTTTCAGTGAGCTTCATATTCTTAATGATTCTCCATAGGCATTTACAAACCTGCCTAAAGATCCGTCTTTGTCAAACGACTTCTTTCTCTTTTTACTGCCATAACCAAAAGTTGCTGGGTTTTCTGGGTCCATTTTCTACAGACTTAAAAAAAAAAAATCAGTCCTTAAGAATTACAGGGTCTCTGAAGTCAAGTAGAAAACATTAACGCTACTTTGGATTCACGCCCACACTCTGGCTTTGTTATCCACGGGATTCGAATTTGTGCCTCAGTAAAATCGGATGGATCCCAAGTCACTAACTCCATGCTCGCCAAATCTGCAAACGTCAAGGCACTGTTGTAGCTCAAAGCAGTGCTTCTTAATCCCAGTTCTTGTATCTTAATTCATTGTGAGACTGAAAGTCATTTGTTACCAAAAATAAAGAGCCGACAATTACAAATAATGTCCCTTAAAAATAAATGAGAGTGATTGATTTAACGTTATCCCATGAATTGAGATATGCTTTTTTTAGTGAGAGAAAAAATCTTGCCTTCCAAATACAACTGCCAAAGACCCACAGCCTGTCTTACCTAAGACCAAACATTCAACAACAAGTGGCCACTATGACGTATCATTAACCGTTGGGTATTTCAATACAGTTAGCTTAAATGTCCCGGGAAGTTTTGGAGGTTTCACAGGAATGTCAAACACGTGCACGTTGTCTGTCAGAGCAGGAGAGAGCTTCAGCAATGCTGCTGAAGAAAGAGTACAAGCTATTTCCAAGGACTCCAAGAAATGCCGTTTATATACCCACAGACATCGGAAATATTAAACTAAAAGTCAATCTCGTCTAGTTCCTAGAATTGTACCCCAGTAGCATGTTATTGAGTGTCCATACACATACTCCCCTGCTCTTCCTGGATTATCGCCACCCCCAAGCACATCATATTCATTCATTCAACTGATAGCTACTGAGCAGCTATGAGATGCCAGCGCTGGACTGTGCACGGGGTTCCAGCAGGACCAAGGCAGATGGCCACGCCCTTCCGCACCTCAGTGCCTCGTCCAGGATCTTCTCATCTCTCCTCCCCAGTTCTGGGTCTCTCTGGTCAACCCCTAAGCACCCGCCTAGGCCCAGCTCACATGGCACCTCTTCTGTGGAACCTTTTGTGATCCTCATCTCCCCACGTTCTCTAGAAGAATCAGGTATGTCCTAATCTTTATTCCCATGGTGCTTGACACGTATGTCTGTTACAGCATCCGTCATGCTGTGTTAGGGGAGTTGAGTGTTTCTCCTCAAAGAGAAGATGAATGCCTCTGAATCAGGAAATGTGTTTGTTTTTATAACAGTTTTATTTTTTAACAGTCTAATGGTGCTTAACAATGTTTAAGAAACATAAATCGGTTGCTGAATAAATGGTGATTTGGCTGACCTGAACGTACGTGAAATTATACTTGAATTACTGTGCTCTGCATTTAAGAACTCTTCAAAAACACGTCTCAGAGTATCTCCTGTGACTGTATGAGGATGAATTTATTTGATTGTTGCATTTTCTTAGGCTATGTATAAGAATTGTGAAACTATGGTACACCCTCAAACAATATAAAATTACAGAGACCCAATGGTTCAGGAAGGAGAAAATAATTCAGCAAAGACTTCAGCTTCTGTGAAAAACACAATCTGTTTTTCAGTTTTGTTTTAGTGATGTTAGTACACTGTGTGGGTCTGAATTTTGACTGAATTTAACTGCTGTGTTCTCTAGTCTATGAGAAAACGCCCCCATTTTTCAAACAATCGGGAATAATGCCTTTGTGAAAAATGCCTCTGACCTGCTTCTGCTTCCTAATGACCTCACTTAGGGTTTTGGTTTTGTGGGTTTGCGTCCCTCTGTGAGGCAGCGTCAGCCTGCCAGGGCCCTGGCACAGCCCAGGAGGACTCAAGGAAAGGGACATGGGGAAGGGCTTTGTCAACCACGAGTGCTAGAGAAGCATGAGGAGATTATTGTCATTATTAGTCAGTGCCTTGAGAAGCTGAGCGTATAGACCAGGGTTAGCAAACTTTTCTTGTAAAGGGCCAGATAGTAAATATTTTCCATTTTGCAGGCCATGTGGTCTCTGTCACAACTGCTCAGCTCTGCCGTTGTAACAGGAAAGCCCCATAGACATTAAGTAAATAAATAAATGTGGTTGTGCTCCTACATAACTTTATTTCTGGATACTGAAATTTGAATATCATAAAATGTTCATGTATCACAAAATATCAGTCTTCTGATTTTTGCCAACCATTAAAAAAAAATGTAGAAACCATTCATAGCTCACATAGCTGCACAAAAACAGGCAGTGGGCCAGGTTTGGCCCATGGGCCATAGTTTGCTGATCTCTGCTGTGAACCATGGAAGAGTCGTCTACCAAGATGACCAGTGGCCAATAGAGCCCACTGAGACTATCTGAACAGCATCAGAACAAACGCTCAAAAGATACTGAACTTGTATTGGTGGCACTGGAAAGCCACCAAGCACTAGCTCTCAGCAATTTAATGTCTTTCTATGAAAATAACTGTGCTCCTCATGTGCGTTGTTTCTTCGACCTGAGTTTATTTTCCACTGAGAGTACTGGGTTCTCCAACTATGGGTGAAGGTCAGGTTAATATGAGTCAGCCCCTATGGGCTCAGGGGAAGGGATACATGAGCCCAGGTGGAAAATCTCAGGTGTCTGAAATTCACATTCAATCATTCATCATTCCTTAATATAACTCTTTAGGTGAAGATGTCAAGCTTTGTCCTACAAGGATGAGCAGCGTTAGGAGAAGATTCTCTTTGGATTGGAATTTCCAGACAGAAGGGAAGGATTAGAGAAGCAACCATCGAAATTTTGGTAGCCCCACCAGCTTTTCTCAGCTCTGCACAAGCAGAGGATGTCAGGACCAGAAGTCTGTATTTCTGCAGATGTGGGGACTAGTTGTCCCAAAGTGAAGGTGAGTGAGAAGTAAAAGCAGAACTCCAAAGCCATGGAAGCATAGCCGTTAATCTCCTTGTTTGGAGTTAACTTTTCCACCAGAATATTACTTGGTACAGGTTCTCTCCTTTATCTGTCTTGAGGTGTTGAGTGTGTTGTGCTTCAGAACTGAGATTATAGGCACTTTTCTGTTTCAGACTCACCTCCTCCAAGAAGCTTTCCTTGATTTTCTCCCTTGAAGTGGAAAATACAAATCTCTCCCTCCTTTGAATTTCTGCAGCACTTTATCTGTGTCTTCTCAAGGCTCTTGATATGTATCTTCATATTATATTTATCTTCAGACCCACTTGCTGAAGGAAGCAAGGTTTCTGAATCTTCCCTGCACAGCTATCACGGTGCCTTACTCAGTGTAGATACTAAATATTGAGTAAAAGTAAAAATCCATTAAGTTGACAAACTGATTCATCTATAGCAGTGCTGTCCAATAGAACTTTCTGCTCTGATGAAAGTGTTTTTCATCTGCACTGTCCACAACAGTAGCCACTAGCCACATGTGGCTACTGAGCTCCAGAAATACAGCTGGTGTAAGTGAGGAACTGAACTTTTAATTTTATTTAATCTTATTTAATTTAAATTTAAATTGCCACACGTGACTAATGGCTACCTTATTGGGTAGCTCAGGTCTATAGGACAATAAGTAATTTCTTTTTGTGAGTGGATTATTTAGGCAGTGATCACACCATCTGACTTTAAAATATAGTGCAAATCATTTGTTGGGGCTGTTGGGTAGGAAATGCAGCAGGATGATTGGATATTCCACTTGCCAAGCAACATAAAGATGCCCACCCCTGCCGCATTGACACCCCGGGAAGTGGGATCTCGTGAAGAGAGACAATAAACCATGAACCATGAATGAAATTAAAAGATTAATTTTATGTTATATTAACAGGAGATAAGTCCTATGAAAAAGAAACAGAAGAAGAAGAAGAGCAACGTAAGGGAGTTGAGAGTGCCTGGGGAAGGGGCCAGGCTGAGTATTAAACAGAGAGCTCCAGGCAGGCTTTATTAAGATGAAACCTGAGCTCTGACTACAGGGAGGTGATGGGAAGTTTGGGCAAAGAAAGTGAAAAAGGTACTAAACTCTGCAGAGCCAAACGGCAAGTCTGTATCATGAGCTGAACTGCCTGGCACACTGTCACAAAAAAAATGAGCCTGGTGGGGCAATGAGGAAGGAGAACAGTTTTTTGTTGGTGGTGGTTTATATTAACCAAGCTTCCATAGCAGTTTCCAGAACCATCTCTTGAAGTTAGGAATTAAAACTAAGTGGCAGACAGGCTCACCCTGCTTTTTACTGCAATAAGTTTCTGGAAACCACATTGGAAAACACGACAGTGAAAATTCAGCCTTATTCTCTCACTGCTTTATCCAGCCTGTTTCCCCACTTTCTCCCTCAATGTCAATGCCAAGTGCTAGGAAAGCAGAGTGCCAACTGGATCTGCCTGGGGGCTGTGGGAACTGCAGAGGCTTAAATTGAAAGGGTGATTGCTGGGAAGGGCAGTGGAAGACCCAAGGTGCCTACTGAAGGCGAACAGCAGTGAAATGTGAACGGGGGGGCGGGGGGACCACAGCAAAGAGTAGCCCCCGCTCGCCACAACTAAGGAAAGCACGCGCACAGCAGCAAAGACCCAAAGCAGCCAAAAATAAATAAAATTAAAAAAAAAAAAACATGTATACAAAACAATCATACACATTTCGTTGGAACGCGTACCAAAAAAGTACACATTAGGCAGTATTGAGATGGAGAGGGAAAGAAACAAAAGTAGGCAAATAGTAATAAAAGCAGAATTAAAAATCTTTTAAAGAAGCTGGAAGATTTTGCAGGCTGGTGGAGCGACTCCTAACCCCTGGCCTGCAGGGCTCTCAGGGGCTGTTAGGTGCGTGCTGGAATATTGCGTAATTTGTGTAATAGTGTGCTGTTTATTTAACATAATATATTTAGTTGGTTAGCTTATGTAGCCTTTCTATCACCTAAAGGGATCTCAAGTGGTCCGAAACCAGTTCCAGTAGCTCCAGTCACACTGTTTTCGAAGGTAGGCTTCCCGTCAACACACCTGTCTCATTCATGCCTTGGTTTTGCGCGCTCTCTCTCTCTGGCCTGAGAGTTTCCTATTTAATCCTATTCAAGGTCTCTGAGAGCAGGAAAGGTTCTGATTAGTCACATGAGCCAATATCCAGTGTGGTGCACTCCTCCAGTCCTATCAGAGAGGGTTCTCAAATCAGGCATCCGGTCCAACCTATGGATGGCCTTCAGGCAAAAATTCCTGGCTCACAGATTATGGGAGAGAAGTTTTAATATTATAAAAACAAAGCATGACACACACACCCTTCTTTTTTTCTTGCTTGAGGATGCTTCTCTCAGAAGGAAGGAGTATTGTGAGTCTTCCTAGCACTTCACACTGTCATTGTGGCATGTGGCCGAGACAAAGCAGGGGCACTGCTGCTGAAACTCCAGGGATCACAGGAATTGAAAAACAGACGGACTAGCCTGTATACCCAAACATGGGCAGCTTGGTAAGTGACAAGCTCTCTAGTCCAAAGACAGCAGGCTTTGGAGTCAGTTCATCTCCAGGGAACATCCAGACACTGACACTTTTCAACGTAGAATTTTGGTCCGTGACATTACTGCCTCCCTCACGGGACTGTTGTGTGATGATGCATTCACGTGCTTAGCAGGGTAATGAAACACAGTATTAGTTTAAAACATATCTGAGTTTCATTTCTTCCCCTCATACTTGGCCCCTGTTGAAAAGTGTTACTGAAGACCACGTAGCCTCTGTGTGAGTGAATAAAGGAGCTACAAACAAAGCTGTTGGTTACCCATAGCTTGCCCCTACCTGTTTAAACTAGATTATTTTCCTCCAATCTTTCCCATTAAAAATAATTGCTTCCAAATATATTTGAATATATTAATTTCTTTTCTTTCTCCTCCCTTCTCCGAGAATTATAACTAATAGATCAAAACTTGAGAGCAGAGAGTATGTGAGTCACTAAACCAAAATAAGGGCAAGTTAACAGCCAAAACTTCTGTAGCACTCGTGCAGGAAAACTGACCGATTTTGAGGTTATAGAAACAATCTCTATGAGTTTGCAACACTCACACCTGTTTTATGTCCAAAGCTGCATTCATTCCCCACCCTGCATTCTAGTCTTATATTCTACCAGATTGATTGGGTGGAATTCAACTCTGCTTGACATTTTTGCAAACACCTGACCCCAATTACAATTTTGTTAAAAAATATTTTTCCTACGAAAATATTTATTTCATTCATCCTGAACCTTTATGACCATTTCCAAGATCCTAAGTTAGGACATCTGGAAAACAAGTGAGTATTCTCTTAAACCAATTCCTAACTATACCTTTCGGCTTCCAAAATGATGTTCTCAAGTCAAAGGATCAATGACACTGTGTGCAATTATACTTTACAATTACTTTTCCTGATTTCACAATAATGGGAGCTAAACTCTGGAAGAAATAAGGGGCAGCCCCAGATTACTGCACGGCCCTGCCATCTGTGAGGGTGGGGCAGTGAAAGCTTGGGAGTGCCAGCAGGGGCTCTGGGAAGTCAAGTCTTTTACCAGGTTAAAAATGTCAGCAGAAAAATATTTCCACATAGTGTATTAAAGAATACTCTCATCCATTCTATTTTATTGGACATTAACGGCACTTATTAATTAAGGCACACGTCCCTTACAAAATGAATGAATAAATGTTTACCAACCAAATTAAAAACAAAAGCTTTCCTGTCAAAAGAAAAAAAATGAATGAATGAAATACTCAAGGAAAAGGACTGGTGTGCTGCTGAGGGGGAAGAATATGTCCTGCATTTTTTAGAAGAAGCAGAACTATAAGGTCAGAATCTTAAAATCTCAATCTATTCAATCTCTCAAAATTAGAAATTAATTGCCACTTTGCCAGGTGTTTGCCACTGAGATTTAACTTCTGAGTTGGTTCTTATAAATTCAAAAATGTTACCACTTATAATGTGGAATCTAAAAAATAAAACAAGTGAATGTACATAACAAAACAGAAACAGACTCACAGATACAGAGAACAAACTAGTGGTTACCAGTGGGGAGAAGGAAGGGGGGAAGGGCAAAATAGGGGTTGGGGATTAAGAGGTACAAACTACTATGTATAAAATAAATAAGCTACAAGGATATATTGTACAACACAGGGAATATAGCTATTATTTTGTAATAACTTTAAATGGAGGATAATCTATAAAAATATTGAATCTATGTACTACGCTGTACACCTAAAACTAATATAATATTGTAAGCCAACTGTATTTCAATTTTAAAAAATAAGGAGAAATCAAGAATTTGGTAGGAGACTGGATGTCGAAAGCCTATTTAAAAGAAAGAGGCAAGCTGCCTAAAATGTAGAATGGCCAAAGAAAATATTTACAATGCAACATTTTAAGTCAAGCACTTACAAATAGTAGTTGAAATAAATAAATGCATTAGACTGTATTTGGACTGTATTTGCTATAACGTAAAGTAAAACTTCCTAACAAGATTATGAAAGTGATTTTTATTATTTTGGTAATGGTGTCCTATTACAGGTAATTACAGGTGTAGAATTTTTTAAATTTGGCATATCGAACAGTAAAAGCCACATATTAATGCTGTGTCCCCCAAATCTATTTCAGTTACAACTATGTATTACAGTTGCTATGTACAGATGGAAAGCATACATGATAAAATACAGAAACAAGAAAAGGTTAAATAAGAAGCTCTCCTTGAATTTTAAACATCTACTAAAGTATACCTTTGTATTACAAAGTTGTGTCATAGCTAAAAAACATACAAATTAATACATAATGCTGTGCAACTATTTGATCTAATATAGATGTGATATGAAAATATTAAGGCCATAATAGCATTTCACAGGTAAAGGCTAAGTTCTGAGACATGAAAGCTTTTAGATAATCCACAAAACAAACCTGAGACATCTTCCTCTTGTTTTGGAAAAAAAGCAGTTTCCTTACAAAGTCAAAGCTTTAATATATAAATGAAGCATTTAATAAACAATATACTTTAACTATTGTAATAACCTGGATTAGATGTTCTGAGTAAAATGGTGACCAGCAAGTACATTCTTTCTCTGGCAGAAATAATATTAGATTTTCTGATCAAGCTAGTAACCTGATTACGGTAGCCCCCGAATTTGGTTATTTTTGTTTGTTTGTTTTTGGTTTTGCTTTCCTTCCTTTAACTGGGTTACAAACATATTAAATAAACCAGGAAATCTCCCACCTTACTTTCTTCTACCTCAGCCCACTGCCGAAAGTGCCAGATGAACCGAGCCTACGGACCTAAACACCGGCTACAGCACATCTGGACCCGGTTGACTTAAGCAGGCATCCAGATTGGTACATGATTCCTTTTGCTGCCACACCATCTCTCAGAGTAAGCAGGCTAGGGCAGCGCCAGATTACTGTCTCAGCCCTGCAGGGGGTGGGGTGCAGGGAAGGGTGGGTAACAATGTTTTGAAATAGCCAGTACCCCCCAAATTGAAATGTATTGGGTAAGCCTGATTTCCACAGTTGACTTTAGTGCCTTTAAAAATACTGGCACAGTGTTTTCATATTCAAGAGGTACAGCTGTGAGATTTTATTAATTAAAATTATATCAAATTTTTATTAATAAAAATTCCAAATTATAAAATAGAGTTGCTATGTTGTAGATTTTTAAAAATCTACTTGGGATTCAACACTGGCACGTGGAACATCTTTCTTCTAAATACTCATACTTCAGACTAATTAATTTTGAAGGAGTAGGAGAATGTCTAACCATCTTTCTTCCTTTTCTTTTTATTTTCCACTCCTTTCTCTTACCAGACCCCACAACCATCATACACTCCTCCCTTTATAATTTTGATAAAAAGTCTCCTAAAAGCTTAATGAAATGTAACAAGCAGTAAGCTTTTAGGACACTGCACAACTTCTTTTGGACGTTTGCGAGCAAAAGACTTAAAACTCCAAACTTCACTTTGTACATTGTTAATCTTCCATCACTTTTTAAAAAAGGTTTTCAGGTTATTTACATAAACTGAACATACAGATTTTGTTCAAGCTTTATGTTTTCACAGTTACCAAAGTGACTGCTCGCTGGGTTGGCCATCTTAAATAGCACAACTGATCTGACTGGCTCCACTGAAATGCAATGCAATCCTCCAAACAATCTCCCAAGACTGATTCTGACTTTCCAAAACACAAACACCAATGCTATTTTTTGAAAATCATTTAAAAGAGAAACTAGGTCCATTATAATGGGAATTCCCCCCTGTTATTTAATAAAGAACATGCAGATAATTCATTGCATTTTTTCATTATTCCCCAGGCAGACACAGCTTCGATCTCTCTGCCTTTCACAGGCTAATGGTCAGATTTCCAGTAACTTCCTAGAACTCAATAATCAGAATGGCTTTAAAATAAAATTAAAATTTAAGCACGTCAAGAGTTTGGAATTAAAACCTATTAACTAGATCAATTTCAAAAAAGATTCTGTATTGTGAATATAATTTTAATAAGCATGTTGTAAAGTGATAAGGAACACATCTTGCAGATCTAATTTTGAGATTTTTCATTCAAATTTTGGATGAGAGAAGAGACTTTGCTTCAACTTGCTTTCCATGATGTCAAAAACAGTTGATTTAATCAAGTTCATACCATGTATTTGGACCAAAATTGGTTAAATTAGTTGTACTTTTCTATTTGCTGTGACATTATAAAAGACACTTTTCAACCCTTTCTTGACCAAAATAATTAATACTGTTTAATAATAAAATAACTAATACATATTGCTTCTGAATAATTATGTAATATATGTACCCATATTGAACACTACTTGGTGACTTTTTAACCTATGAGATTTACTGAAGTCAGTACATTACAATCACACAACTTAAAGCTTAGCTAAGCTGGTAACTTTTTTTTCTCATGATTGAAATTCTGTACTTTGGCAACCAAGAGCAGTATGACTTCAGCTTGGAATTTTTTACAATTTACACTTTAAAATTCATGAAATCACTGAAACCCACTAAATCAACTGCTATCAATTTCTTTCCAAGCAAATAACTTTATGACTCATCCAGAAAAGTAACAGGAAGCCCATCAGTTGGCAAAAAGATAAATCCATCCATAGATATTAGAGCCTAACCAAGCTATTTTATTGGAAAGGTGAGAAGGGAATTTCTGGTCTTTACTTTTTCCCTTATCACCCCAAATCACATGTCTTACACTGAAATTATTTGCCTTTGCATATTCAACAGTATTTCCTGAAACTTTGCTTAATACGGTTTTCGATGGAGCAGACTTCAGCACATCCATCTTGGATCCCACCCGACAAGGCATGGTTACTAATATGCCTCTTTATTAGGTAGTTCTGTATCTATGCACATGTGTGTTTTAACTCCAAAGAATGCTCCCTCAAGAAATTATGATTACCAACATTCAATATATGTATAAAAATTCTTTGGGTCCTTTAATTCTTTGACTCAAAATAGCTCCTGGAGCTCCTACACAGCCCACTGCTCATGAGATGCCATTCTGAGGACATGTGTACAAAGCACATCATCTGCGGGTCAGTTGGTTTATGCTCATTTTAGAGGCTAATTGAGAAAGTGGCACAGAGGAGCTAGGAAAAAGAAAAGCAAACCTTAATTTTACTCTCCATCCCCCAAGACTTGTGTACTTATAAAATTTCTGCTTGCCTCTGGCTTCTCACTGGCAGTCTTCCTCAGCTTGTAACTTCTGGACAGCACTATCAAGGAGCTCCATGGACTCTCTGAGAGTGACATTGATTTTAAATGACTTGGGTTTAATGGTCAGGCCGTAATTAAAATCCATTTTCGAAGGCTCGTCTGGATTGGCCCTGAAATTGCACTCATGAGCTAGGATGGAGATGAAGAGAAACAGCTGCGTCTTGGAAATCTCTTCCCCGATGCACCGCCGTTTGCCCACTGAAAAAATCATCACACTGCTGGCCAGGTCTTTATCGATGAAGCCATCCTTGTCCAAGAATCGGGCTGGATCAAAGTCTTCTGGGTTAGACCATTTCACTGGGTCATGATTCACGGACCACTGGTTAACAAAAACCACCGTGTCCTTGGGGATGTGGTAGCCCAAGACAGAAGCGTTGGCCGTGGTGGCGTGAGGAATGGTGACGGGCACAAAGCTGGAGAAGCGCATGGCTTCATAAAGGAAGGCCATGACGTAGGGCAGGTGCGGTTGGTCGTCCAGGCAGGGCAGCCGGTCCCTACCCACCACTTGATCCAGTTCTGCCTGTACCCGAGCCTGCACTTCCGGATACCTGTTTGGTTTTTAATGCAGAGAGAGAAAATAAGTCAGGAACACTAATTCTTCTTTCATGTAGAAAGCCCATTACAATTTATTTTAATACCACTCTTCTTTAAACTGGCTATCTGAATCAGAAACTGAATTAAGATTTCCAGCCAAAAAAAAAAATCTAAAATGGTTTCCTAATTTATCACTGCATTACAGGATGGAGTTTGTTATATTTCCTGTAATAAGTCTCCCATGGCTCAAGCTCTCGTTCCCATCGTAAGTCAAAAAAAGGTCTAAGTTTTCTCAGCCTGAAAAAGCACAACAATGGATAAGGTCGACTTCTCCATGGGGCACAGCAGGGACAGTGCCTAGGACCCACAGCACTTTTGAGGGACTCATGAAAATTCATTTCTTATCAGAAGAAAATAAACTTTTAGGTCAACGAGAATGTTTCAATATATAATTTTAATATATTAATCTTTATACCAATGTAGTCATAAAATTTAATTTAAAAAATTTTTATTGAGTAAGATGTCTACAAAGGCAAAAGCCCCGGGGTCCACAAAAATTAAAATGTAACCCTCAAAGTGAGTTCTTCTTTTCTCCTCATCTCCCTAGACAATTCCAGCAGACACACTGTTCTCATTTTATACAAAGATAATTGGTATCCCGAGAGATAAAGCTGCATATCTTCTAAATTTAAAAGCAAATCCCCAATGTTCACGAGATTACGGTACAGATTGTAATACTTATTCACTGTTGCCAATAAAACTAGTACAATCCTTTCGGAAAACAAAGCAAGATCTATAAGGGTAACTCCTCCCCACCCTTTTAAAACCCAGTGATCTAGAAATGTGTTTTCAGGAAATAACTTAGCAGGTACAAAAACATAACCACAATAGCTGAAATTTTAAAAATGCAATCAACATTAAAACACAAGAAATGATTGTACATAACAATCCGTTACTATGGCAAAATGTTATGGAGCCATAAAAAATTACTAAAATCAAGTTTAAAAGACAGGGAAATGTCCACTACAGTGAGTGGAAATGTCAGAAGTCAAAACATTTGTAAATAATTCTTGCGAATCTGAAAAAAAAATTAAGCACACATGTGGTGAAATTATGGGTGATTTTAAAAATCGCTTCTTTAGCTTCATACTTCAGGGGTCTGCAAACTTTTTCATAAAGGGCCAGATAGTATATATTTTAGGGTTTGTGGATCAAACCCTCTGCCTCCCAACTATCCAACTCTGCCTTGTGCTGTAGTGTGAAAGCGGCCATAGACCACACAAGAATGGATGGGCATAGCTGTATTTCCATAAGACTTACATACAAAAACAGGTAATGTAATTTGCCAACCCCTGTCGTATTTTTTCACTAAAAAGAAGAAAAAAGGACTCATTAGCTATACCGAATTGAAAGTGATCCCAAAATTGTTTTACTTCTTTTTGCTGCCCAATTGGGGTACCCGGAGAACGATTTACAATTCGGTTTCTAGTGAAAAAAAGAAAGGCTGTTTCAAAAGATAACATGCTTATCTGGGGATGCAAAGGACTTATTGATCCCATTCTGGAATTGTCTTCTTCCTGACCTGTTATTATTGACTTCTCTTTATTCGATTTCTGCCCCTCCCCCATATGTGTTTCCATGATATTAATACTGAAAAGTGATTTTAAATATAACCAAAAAAAAGAAAGAAAGAAAAAAAAGAAGAAGGATTTGTGAAAAGCAGTTGTACAGTACATAAGGAAATATAGGATTCTAATGCAGTGGATTCTAACAACAAAAGAAGTTGTTTTTACCTTCCAGTTTCTAGGGGCCAGCAAATTCAGCTTCTCCTATCGCTTTCCTGTGCGCCAAGAAATTGCACAACCAGGATTTCTGGTCTCTCAAGGCAATCAAGAGTTGCCTTGAATGAGACATTTACCCCTGGGGTAAGGTTGCCAGATAAAATGCAGGCTGCCCAGTTAGACATGAATTTCAGATAAACAGCGACTAATCTTTTAATATAACTATGTCCTATGTAAATTTTTTTTATTTGCTCAATCTGGGGATACCGGGGACCTGTTTAATTCGTGCGTGTACAAATTTAGCAGAGGTCCGCGACTGGGGTCCAACTAACCGAGCCGAGCCCAAGGATCCTAGAGGGCTGCAGGTGCCTCCCGGATACCCAGTTTGCCTTTCTAGATGCCGCTCTGCGCTCGGTACAGTTACTGCTTCTCCCATTCTTTACACTGACACTTCTAGCGCGGCGGGTTTAGAAACCCAGCACAATCCGCTGGTTTCTGGCCGCTTTCCCGAAGTTTCGGATTAGCAGTCCGTGAGGCCCGACCGCCAATCGGTACCTTTGCCGGTGTACAAAGCCCTGACGAGAGATTGGCTTTTGGCTCCAGGGCCGGGCGGCTTCCGATCCGCGCTGAAGACTGGCCGAGCCGATTAGGCTGCTGTGTTTATTTAACTTTTTTTTTTTTTTTTTTTTACTGCGCTGCCCTTTCCTTCGGAACCGTTCCAAATTTGCTTCTCCTGTGCCAGTGCGGGAGATCGGGGATGATCAGCGGGCACTGAAAAACAACTCTTGCTTTTCCAAGGAGTTTCACACAAATTTGCCCCCCCTCGGAGCGGGTAGCGACAAGATCAGAGATGCGGAGCCATCCGGGCGCCGCTGGGTGGGGCGGGCGTGCGCGCGCGCCCATCTTGGCCAGCACCGCGCCTTCCTGAGTCGCGCTTTCCGGACGCGGTCTCAAATTTGGGAGGTTGGGACCTGGAGCGAAACCCCAAACCCTCCCTGCGCGCTAGTCGCGACCTTAGCATATTCTAATTCCATTCTGCCTTTTACAGAGGAGGGGAGGAAGGCCATCCCAAGCCTCCTGGAGGCTTTACCTGGTGAAGAAGACGAGCAGCCACTGCAGCGCGGTGGAGAGAGTATCCTGGCTGGCGCCGAAGATGTCTGTGACGGTGGCCGGCACGTACTCTTCGTCCAGCCGCGCGCCGCCGTCGCCAGAGCCCGCGGCAGCTTCCTTTCCTGCCGAGAGCATGAAGGCGTCCATCATGTCGCGGGGAGCGGCCCCGGGCCGAAGGCTTTCACGGTGCCTCAGGAACTTGTCTAGGACGAAGCTGCTGAAGTTGCGATTGAGCGTCTCGAATTCACGGAAGGCAGTGCGCACAGGGTTGGGGAAGCGCTGCAGCCAGGGCAGCACGTCCACCAGGCTGCCCGCGCCCACCGTGCGCCCGAACTCCTCGTTGTGGCTGAGCAGCTCTCGGAACTCGGCGTCGTCGTGGCTGTAGCGGCAGCCGAAGCACACGGCGCTCATGACGTTGGCCACGGCCACCACGGTCAGCGGCCGCGGGTCGAGAAAGGCGCCGCCCGCGCTGCCGCGCACCAGCAGCTCCACCAACTCCCGCGCCTCGCCCAGCACGTGGCCCTCGAGCACCCGGCGGCCGCGCGGCTGGCGCGTGGAGAAGGCTCGCATCGTGCTGTACGCCGCGCGCCGCTGCGCCTTCCAGCTCTCCGAATACTGGCCGAAAGCCAGGCTGCGGCCACCAGACACCACGCGGAAAGAGGCGAAGGGCGGCCGGTCGGCGAACGCGGCGCCCTGCTGCACCAGGGCTTGGCGGATGGCGCGCTCGCCGTTCAGCACCACCACCGGGCAGCTGCCCAGGCGGATCTGGAAGACGTCGCCGTAGCGCCGCGCCAGGCGTGCGAACGAGACGTGAGGCGCCGGGCCCATTGACGCCGCATTTCCGATCAGCGGCCAAGCGAAGGGACCCGGGGGCGCGGACCCCGGCTGCCGCCGCCGCTGCCTCAACAGCCACTGGCCCACGTGCACCGCGGCCAGTACCGAGAGCAGCAACAGGAGCATGGTCTGCTGGGCCGACAGAGGGATAGGCGGCAGATGATCGTCCGGGCTGAGGCTGGTGGCCATGCTGGGAAGAGAAGGGCGAAGGCGTGACACTCAGGTAGGCAGAGAAAGGGGCGGGCGCCCTACGCCCCTACCCCCGGCCTCGGGCTACCGTGCACTGTTGGGTAGGGAGGGGGTCGTGCGTAGGTCAGGTCAGGGCTAGCTCACTGGAGACGCCGCTGAAGACGCCTCTTGCCATTCTAAACCCATTCCCCAAAAAAGAAGGGAAGGGTCGTGTTTCTACCTCTCTGTGACCCAGACTCCCCCCGACCCCGCCCCAGCCGCGTAACGGTTCCTGCAATTCAAGGCCTTGATGCCTTTTCTCTCGGGGAAGGACGCTCAAGCCAGCGAGAGGGAAGGGAGGTCGTACGCTCGGGGCGTGGAGGCGCTCCCACCGAGAGCGCAGGGAGGTGCTTAGGCTGTGTCCCGGGGAAACTGTGCGGCCTCGATCTGGGGTGACTGCGAGGAAGAGTGCATCAAGGCTGTGGCGCTCAGTTCCCTCTAAGTGCCTACCACCCCGGCCCCTGCGCCCCCCGTCACCCCTGATCTGCGAGAACCCATCACAAGAGGCCGCAGTAAGGCGGCTCCGCTGACAGACTGACCTGCAAGGCGGCGCGGTTTCCAGCAGCGCCAGACGGCCGGCTCCGAGGACGGATTGGGGCCTTTGTGGGATTCAAGACCGCAACCTAAGTGTCTCCAGGAAGTCGGAGGCCCGCCCTAGACACCTGTTGCCAGGTCTGGGAACTTTAGCGCCCACTCTGGAGTCTCTAGGCGTCGTCAGAGCCGGAGGCGCTTGGATTGGGATGGGGGCGGAGAAAGGTGTCTTCTTTGCAGAGCCCCGCTGCACCTGGGCCTCGGCAAAGTCAGGGTTTTCTCAGGGCGTGGGGATTGAGACTGCGGGTCGATGAACAGAGTCAATTCCCAGCCCCCACGCCCCCCGCACGACTCTGACAGCTGGCGTCGCACAGGCGTGGCCCGTTTGCACAGTCACTCGGGAGAGTCAAAACGCGCCATCCCGCTTCTCTCTTTTTTAAGGTCTGTGTTGGGGAGGAGGCAGCGGGACCTGACGGGGGCGGGGCTTGCGGGGGGCGGGGCGCGCCGGGACAGTCCAAGCCTCTCGGACTACAGCTTGGGTCGCCGCGCGCGCGGGTAGTCACGCGAGGCGGCCCCGGAGCGCCCCGACGGCCTTGGCGCAGTAGCTGGCGGCTTTCCTGGAAGCAGCGGTGTGAACTTTTCGTTTGCCGAAAAACCACTCTTCCTCGCAGTCACCCCAGATCGAGGCCGCACAGTTTCCCCGGTGCCTGAGCACCTCCCTGCGCTCTCGGTGGGAGTGCCTCCACGCCCCGAGGGTACGACCTCCCTTCCCTCTCGGTGGCTTGAGCGTCCTTCCCCGAGAGAAAACCTCTCGAGATCCTTGGGCGCCAGAACCGGGAAAGGAAACCTGTCAGTTTGGAAAAGCAAGTTCGGTTGTGGTAGCGGTTTGCCTTACTGCATCCCGAATTGTTTTATTTTTATTTTAACGTTCTCGCAAGCAAATCGGCCGGTCATGTCAGTTTTGACATGACCGCGGCGAGATCGAGAATCCCTGAAGGACGCCGCTCCCCCGCCCCGGGGCCCAGAGTGTCCTTGGCACACAAAGGCCAGCCAGCGCTGGCGCACCGCAGCTGGCCCCAAGGTTTCCCTCGTAGAAACTCCTCCAGGTGGCGCCGCCCACTGGAGAGCGCGGGGCAACGCTGGCCGCGTCGGAGGCCCTGGCGCCCGGCGGGGGAGCCAAGCTGGGACGAACACTGGAGAGAGGAGGGGAGGGAGGGCACTCTGAAGATTCCTGGAGGGAGGAGGCGAGGGGTGGGGGGTAGAAGAGGAGGAGGCCAATCTCCGCGCGCCTGCGAACTTTATTGGGTTGAAAAATCTCTTCTGCTGTCGCCTCCCCCTTGCGTGCGGAGCTGTGCCTTGCGTGCGCCGCTTCTGGAAAGTCGGCTCCACTCATGTCCCTCGGCGCTTCTCACGGCACCTGACACGCCGAGGCAGCGGCGGGGGCGGCGGCCGAGGGCGGGGCGCGGACCGCCACCACCCTCCGCGGCGCACGCACAGCCGCGCCCGCCCGGGCCCCCACCCGAAGGCCGGATCTGGGCTCGCGTTGCTCTCGGAGTGGGGACTCTCTTGTCAAAGGGGAAGCCCAAGGCGCTTGGGCCGCGGTAGCTTCCCCGGCCGCGGCGCCCTTTCCAGTCGGCTAGTACAAAGTATTTTAAAGACCCGGGAGAGAAATGGTCTTTTCTCCAAGGTTGGGGAACGGACGAGCCCGGAGAAAGGGTGGGTTGTATAGTAGTTACCCAGGTAGGAAGTGTACTTCCGAGCCTCCGGGGTTATCAAGTGTAAGTAAAGAAGTTGGGCGTTTACCACGTAACAGCCCTGCGCTTTTTGAGCTTTACCGGCGCTGCGAATCTCTATTGTTTCCCGGTTTACAGTTGAGGAAACGGGTTCAGAGAGATTATATGACTTACCCAAGATCACACGCACTATAGTAATACATTTACAGTCAAACGATATAATCTTAAATGATTTCTCTTTCCAAGTAAATGATTGAAATGCTTGCATGGGCAAAGTGGGGCGGTTTTCTACCGTCCCACCCTCCCTCCAGCTAGCTAGTAAGAAGTGGAGCCAGAATTTGAACCCACGAAGTCGCACTCCAGATCGATCATACAAGTTTACGTGGAAGGAAATCCTCAGATAAAAGGCACAAATGCCTTCTCTCCTACCCGCCTTAAAAAAAAAAAAAATCAGCTGGGCAGATTTTTTTAATAGTTTCTGGGGTGTTTTGTTTTGTTTTGTTTTACAGAATAGAGGATTCTGAGGATCCTAAAGAAATAGTATGCTAACCTTCTGCAGGTAAATTGGTTTTGAATGAGGGAGGCCTGCTTCATAGCTGACTTTGGAATAACTGGTTAAATTTTAAAGAAAAATAAAGGGGCATCTTAAGAGTCTGACTTATTGAAAGGTTGAAGCCAACATTAAAATATCTTATCTGATAAGAAAATGACTTTTTGTAAAATTCTCCATTCAGTAGCTTTTGAGAGGTTCTCTGGAAATGATTTTACACTTCATGATGGGGTACTCAGTTCCGTAAGGAAGTTAGTTTTTGAGCAACTGAGTAAATAAGCATTGGTTTCCCAGGGCTGTGCTGGCATATATAACCTTTGAAATGAATTTTGTAGCAACCTTACAATATCCAGCTTTAGTATGACCTTTGTCTAATCATTCAAGACTGTCACAATGTATCAGTCTCTTACTAGACTTCAGTAGACAAGAACTGTGTATGGGCTAATGCCAATTTTGAGCTATCGACATTCCTGAAAGCTTTTATCACAGTATCTCTACCAGAGTCAGACGGATGGCGGTGCTTTTAAACCAAGTAAATTTCTATCTTAAAAAGTACAAACAAAGCTGTTCCTAAGATCTCCTGTTTAATTCCTGAATAATGTCATATAGTTTTTAGTAAACTAGATGCATACCTTTCTGCCACAGCAAATAGTTCAAGCAAACCCTCCTCCAAGCCATAATGCCTTGGGCTCAGCACTTGTAGGACATGCCTTCAAAAGACAGAGGAACCAGTTGGGCAAATGCTGTCAGAAAGATAGACCTTACCAATTATGACAAGCCGAAGCCAAAATGACTGGCTATCGTAACGCCGGGCCTCAGGTGTAGACTTCTGTTAGAGGGTCCATCTGGTACCTGATGAAAACGCAGGGTAAATCCAAAGCGGCCTGTGGGTATCCCTGATCCAGCTCATGGTGGAGCCCTCACTCTAGTGAAAATCCACACCAGGCTTTTAAGTTATCTCAGTTCCTCAACCAAAGCCAGTGGCTGAGGCCTAGGGATCTCCTTTCAGTCAACAACACACAATATGGGGATTTTGCCTTCCCAAAACTCAAATTTGAATTGTTTGGTACAAATAACTTTCAAAAGAACAGCTAAGCTAGAGAGATAGTTCAAAGCAGAGGTTTAAAATACCCTGTATTGTATTGATTCCACAGAACAGAAATCCAGCTGAAGCTTGTTTAAGCAGGACAGGAATGCACTGGCTCATGTGCAGGGAAGGATAATGGTGGTACCTCACAGGATGGAAGGACTTGGGGCTGCTCGCCCCACTGTCTAGTATGCTGGTCTCTGTTTGAGCTTCGTTCCAGATACTCTCTTCATGTAGCGGGAAAGCTGGTCATGGGCAGCCTCAAATTAACCACCCCAAGAGAAAGAGAATATGTCTCTTTCAAGGTCATGACCCAGGCCACTGGAAGAACTCTGTTGTTCCAGGTTGGCATCAGGCCACCCTTGTGGCCAAAGGGCTAGTTCTGTCTTCAGAAAAGGAGAGATGGGGGTGGGGGGAACATGCTAGGAAACCAAAGATAACAGTACCCTCAGTCCTCATGCGTCCCACTTCTGTCCATCAGTCCCTTTTGGGTCAGTCCCAAAATAATAATAAATGAGCACATGAGACAGGTACCTTGTGCCTGGAACCCGTAGCCAAGAAAGCTCAGCCTTATGGGTTTCCTTCATGGGATTTCTCTCTAGCATAATCCCTGTGTCGATTTTATGGCTAAGCAATGTGCTCTACCGTGGAGTAGAAGCAGCAGTCTCTGGCAAGTGTGACATGTGGGATGGGCAAGAATCAGCAATCAGACACGTGCTAGGAGGCAGAGAGACAGGAAGAAGGAGACACACCAAGTGGCTGCAGTGACTAAGGACATGGCAGAGGGGAGAGCTGTGGATACTGCACAGCTCCAGTATCCTAGAGCTTAAATATGTGAAGGGGAATTGAGAGGACAGAGGAGTTGATACCAAAACCCTGTGATCCAGCTGACTTGCTTCTGCATCCTTCTTCCTGGTAATACACAGGCTGAGAACCACAGAGCTAAAAATACATCTTATTTCATCTCATCTAAGCAGCTATCATTTATAGGATGCACCATTATTTTCTGTACTACTGTAAAGGCTACAGGACTGCCAATTGTAATTACACCATTTGTTGTAAGACGTATTTTGATTTCAGACACGTTAAAATGGGTTTTTTTAAAGTGTGTTTTAGAGTCAACAAAGCACAATGCATGTGAGCAACGATCCTCTGGATTCTCTGCCTTTGTATTAAGCCATGGTGGCCCTGAGGTTTCTCAGATGGGGTAGTCCCAGGAGCGTGACCTTCCAAAGCCATCTCCCCTGCCTTTTATATTATTTGATATGGATAATTGATGTTTTCTCAATCCTATGTAAAGTGTGGGTAGAAGTAGCTTTGGAAGATTTTGCTAATTTTATCAACCTAAATATTGGGTTGGCCAAAAAGTTCGTTCTGGTTTTTCCATAATCTTATGGGAAAAAAACAGACTTTTTGGCCAACCCAATAAATCTAAGAAGAAGATAGGCTCTTGCTAATTCAGTGTAGCTTAAGACAAGTTTCTTAGCCCTCCTCCCCTTCCAACCTGATTGCCCCATGAAGCTCTTTCCGTATAGTCTGGTATTAGTGAAAGCCACAAAGCTATACTGTATTATTGTAGTTTCCCACCAAAATACTTTCACGTGTATTTATTAGAAGTAAAGGGGCATCAGTGTCTGCAGTGTACTTTCAAATGGTTCAAGGAAAAAAGACAAAGTGGGGGTAGGGAGAGAGAAGAAAATGATAAAGCAAACGTGGTAAAATGTTCATAATTGGAGAAGTTGGGTAAATGAAAGTTCTTTGTGACGTTCTTGCAACTTGTCTGTAAGTCTGAAACTATATCAAAATTAAAGTTACTACAAATAACAAAATAAGAACGTAAGAAAGAAATATCTTCATAACATGATGATCTTTCATTATCCTTTTACTGAGAGTCTCTTAGAAGAAAGGACCATGAAAAGAATCTGGATTGCTATGTCGTTCAATGTCCCCACGATATGTTGCTGTTAGGAGTTCAAGGCTAAGAAAAAGTCTGTGCTCAGTTAACAGTAGTTTTCCTCAGCACTACCTGGTAGCACCTTTACCTTCTTTGTTGCCTTTGCTCTTGGAATGGTTCAAGTGTATCTGTCTTTTATTGTAAGCCTCCTTCAATTCCTTTTGAGAAGAGGAGGAATATAAGATGCAGACAATACCTGCCCTTTAGCTTCATTGTGTCCTTGTTTTAAGGAGATAATCCACTTCCAGTTTGAGGTGCTTCATCAGTGTAGCAAATGGTCCTGTTTAAAGGCTTCTTCCTGCTTCTTTTAGTTTCCTTCCTTCCCTGCCTTTTGTCTTCCCCTGGCTCTTCCTTCTTCCCTCTTTCTTGTCTCCCATTCGCTTTCGTTCTCCCTTTCCTTGAGTCCACTTCTACCTCTTCCTCACCTGCACTGGCTGGGAGACCCCCACTCTTTTCTCTGCTTTCCATTGTCTCCCTTTCTCTCTCCATCCTCCTGCTGATCTTCTGTCTCTCACAGAAGAGTAAAGATTAGGGGCAAAGGAGACAAGAGAAGTGGGAGTGAAGAAAGGAAGAACAGGGGTCAGGGAGCCAGAACAACTAAGGAAAGAAAAGGGGGCAAAATATCAAACACCAAGGCTGAAAGACAACCTCAGTGATCATTTAGTCTAGTCGCTCAGCCACCATCTGAGTCCCTCCTGCGCCATATTTGTGGATGAAGCATTCACTAACTCAGTTGATGCTTTGCTTTAAAGCACTTCATCCCTTCTTTCAAAGCGAACACTATCATACTGCATTCTTACAGAGGATTTTGTCTAACCATATGCTGCCATGAATTAGCTCTCCCACCTTCCCTTTCAAGAATCAAAACCGGTTTGATTTGGGAATCTTTTCCTTTCCAAATGAAATAGAGATGCAGTACTTGACATTCTTGGTGTTTGTAGATATTGCCCTATGTATTCCCTTTAAAACCCCAATCTAGTTTGTAAAAAGATGGTGACGCATGTAAATAAGGCATCAATGACACTCAAAAATGATAATAATAGACAGCACTGTTTCTATAGGAAGGGAGGGGATGCCAGGTCTGTGGTTGCTTTTGCAAATGTGTTCCGCAGGCTCCAACTACCACCCCCGTCCGCTTCCTGAAATTCACCTTTGTAGCAGTGGAACTGAGGGGCTGCTGTCCTCTACTTTGGTCAACAGAGAAAAACTTTACTTTCCTAATTCTTTGATCATGCACAGAAAATCTTTACGCAGATAAAGGATGTCGTTTTTCATTTTATTTCACAAAAATAAATATTTACCAGGTTACCAAGAAAATGCATAAAGCAACAATAAGTACCAGGAAAAAAAAAAAAGACAGAATGTACATTTGGGTTCAGCTAAATCACAGTGTCTAGCCAGGACATGTTGACTGGTACAGCTTCCAGACTTGGGACGGATTCTTGGTTGAGCATCCAGGTTCCAGTCTTCTTTCTCTCCGTTAACTCTTGTTTTTTAGGGTTAGATCTATATTCCCTTACAGGTTTTCTTCTCTTTCCACAAAGGGACAAAAATTCAGGTCGAAAACTGTAGTCACATCCAGGGCTTGAGAAAATAATTGGTGGTTAAATAGCGAAAGCAGTTATTCCTACCCTACACATTCCCAAAAGAGAACACGAGGGCTGGATAATTATACACTGGCTTTTTGACCATCAACCCCCAGCAGGATTTTTCCATCCTACTGCTGAAGTGTTGATTTCTCAACACTGTCCTGTCGTGTTGTTGGACTGCTCTGGTTAGAAAGCTCTGAATGTTAGGAGGTTCTTTCCAACATTAAGAAAGAATCTGGAGTGAATGCTCTTGTCTTCTGCTGAACTTAAAGCTTCCGTTTGAAGTAACATAAACCAAGACTAGTTTCCCTTTCACGCAACAGCCCTTCATGTGTTTGAAGATGGCTCTTGTGCTGCCACTGAGCCATCCTCCCATCAACTAAGAAATGCCCCAGTTCTTTCAATCATTCTTTGAATAACTTGATTTCTAGTACTTAATCCAGGTTATCTGTGCCTTCTAGACAAAGCAGTTCTTCAATATGCCTAAGTGTGTACCTGAAACTAAACACAATACCCCAAAGGTGACATCCTGTCCAGCCCAGAGAGATGTGGTTACTTGCCACAGTGTTTCTTTTAATGCAGACTAAGTTTGGGGACTATTTTAAGGTATCTGCATCCACTGTTGTACCAAACTTGTGATGAACTAAAGTCTTTATCTTTTAAGACTTAAAACCATTCTGAGTCTTTAATTGCACGTATGCAATTGATTTAAAAAAACTAAATATGAGATTTTACATTTATTCCTATTAAACATATGTTGAAGCTTCCAGCCCATGGAGGCCATGTTGATACTGTCATGGGCTCTGAGGGCCAGAGACCAGAACAGGAGCAGGAAAACAATATGGGGAAAGCAAGTCTAGTGGCCAGGTGACCACTGGCCTCTGGACTACTTCTAGGCCAAAAATCTTTGGACTATGCTTTATATTATATATCCACATTATTATACATCCACAGTATTACATATATTTAAATATTTAATATATAATGTTATATATTATACAATTTGTATATATTATTTTTCTCTTTTGTAAATTCTTAAAACACACACATATAGTATATAAACAGACTCTTGTTGCAAAAGATTCAATCAGCATATAAGAACATATAGAAAAATAGGAAAGCCCATACTCCCACCCCTTCTCAGATGTAGCCACAGGAACCATGTGTCTTCCACTTATGTATAGCATATGTTTGTACATATGTATGTATTTTTAATATAAGTGAGATCATACCAAAATTACTGTTCAGTGATTTTTTTTTCAACTTAACAATTGTCTTGGTGACCTCAACAGAAGGTATAGATCTACTGCATGCTTTTAAACTACTGCGTAATATGACTGTAACATAATTTATTTAACCATTTCTCTTCGATGGTCGTTTGTGTTGTTTCCAACTTATTGTAGACTCCTTTGCAGTGACTTCACTTTTCCGTGCAATTCTCTATACATTTGCAAGTGTTTCCCCAGTGGAGATGCTTGAACCAAGGGGATGTGCATTTTAAAGTGTCTTGCGACCACCCCATTGCCTTCCAAGAAGGTGGCCAGTTTGCATCTTGAACCTGGGGTTTTGTACCAAGGAGCATGTGCCACAATACTTTTCCTTCTACAAAGAACTGTTGCTGTAATTTAGCTTTGCAAATGGAGAATGAAAACAAAACAAAAATATTACTTGTCTTTCAGACCTGTACCTTACTTTAAAGAATATGTATGCTTGTATTCAGATCGTCTCCTCCTCTTGACCGATGAGGGAAATCCCCAGATTAAAGCCAGTAAGACATTAGGGGGAAACATTCCGGATTCTCACATCCTTGTGGAAGACATCACAGAAGCCAGGGTGGGAGAGTGACCTCAGCCTGCCTTGATATCCTCTCTGAGAGGATGACAGTCCTTTACAGGCCCCTGGGCCCAGGCCCAGATGCCTTCTGGGCTTGTCTAATCCTCCAGAGGAGATTAAAAGCAGTAGAGCCAGCGTAACACATCATTAGGAGTTTGGCTTCTGGAGCCAGGTACTCCTGGGTGTGAGGCCCAGCTCTCTGACTTATCAGCAGTGACCTTGGCCGTGTGAGTTAACTCTTAGCCCAAGTTTCCCCATTTGTACAAGAGGGATAAGGCTACAGAGGGTCGTTGTGAGAATTAAATGAGATATCGTGAGGATACCGATCAGCATAGTTGACTGCAAAGGTTGAGCTCTCAATAGAAGTTAGCCGTTATATTGGAGACATGTGTACGTATGGCTGAGTCCCTTTGCTGTGCACCTGAAACTAGCACAACATTGTTAATCGGCTGTCCTCCAATATAAAATGAAAAGTTAAAAGAAAAATGTTAGCCATTATTATTATTGGTACTACTGGTACTACTAGGTCCAGTACTACCATTGCCCCCTTATTCCTGTCCAATACGTTTAGAGTCACACAAGGACTTGGACCTCACAGGAATAAACATAGTTTGCTTGGTTCCGTGTGAGGCTCCTGGGCTGACGCACCGTCACCCACCTGCCAGCTCCCGGAAGCCTAAGGTGACATGAGCCACCTCCTCGTTGTCTTTCTGAGGCAGCACTTGAGTGGTTAGTAACGTCCCTCCAGAGCCTGTCAGGGTCCGAATGTGCCTCTACCACCCATAACTGAGTGACTCCAGCGCTGCAAATCTCTGGGTCCAGTTTGCACTTAGGTAAGATGGAGACCATACTGGGACCTATCTGAGGATTAAAGGAGCTAATGCCTGTAAGGATTTCAGAACAGTGCCTGGCACCCGGGAGGGGCTCAGACAGTGTCAGCTATGATCATTACTCTGGGGGACGCCATTTGCTACTGCCTTTAAAAGGTCGACCTCAGCACCAACAGCCAGTGTGCGTTTCCTCCAGCTCCCAGAGGGCAGGCACACAGTACTTCTTCTTCACCTCATTTCACCTCACCTGGACAGGCTCCACTTTAGGACCCTCAGTACAGAGGCAGCTCTTTAGGCAGGAAGATGCCATGTTCCCAAAAGATCCTGAGTGAGGCCATGCCGGGTTCCTTCCTCCAAGCCAGGCTCTGGGCCAGTCCCTCCTGCAGGAATGAGGCTCCGGGACAGCACTCAAGCAACTCCCTGCCAAGGAGAGTTGAGAAAACGCCACTCTACAGAGTGCAAATGGGAGAGGACCCAAGGGAGTGCTGTTGTGGGAGGACCTCCCGGGGATTCTTACAAATGAAGAAATGCTCCCTCGCTTCCCAGAAGATACCGCCTTCTTTCCTCCCAGTACAAGTCTGAGTGAAAGTGGACTGTGGGTCAGACCAGGGGCATCCAGAACATCTAATAACCGAAGAAGCTCAGGCCATGTGGGGAGCCTGGACCAAAAGGCAGGGCAAGGAGCCTCTCAGCTCTTCTTTCTTAACTGCCGGGGAGGAAATGCTCCCCTATCCACTGTGGAAAGTCAAATTCAACCGTGTGTACTTTTGGAGGTGACTAACGTTCCTATTTCCTTTACACGCTGTGCTCAGTCCCTGGTGGCTTATTTATTTTAACGGTTTGATTGCAGAAGAAAGGATTTGATTAAGAAGAAAGGGGCTTATCAGGTTCTGAGCTGTGGCAGCACGCGCTGGGGCCTCTTACCAGGCCCCTTGCTCTCTGTCCGCCGTTTCAGGGAGCATCTGATGCAGTCACCTAAGCTCCCAGGTTGCCGGTTACCCAGTGGAATAGCTGGGGCTCTGGGGTAAAATGGAAATCTACTTCCCCAGCAAGAACACGTGAGAAGCTCTGGACTAGCGGGAATCCTCGTTTCTGTGCTCTCCTACTGCTGGGCTCTGAGTACGATACCTGAGGCTCCCTGAGGCAGATCAGAGAGGTGAAAGTCAGGTTACACGTATCATTTCATTTAACAAGGAATAACCACTCCAACGATTTTGAGTGCCACGTGCAGAGCACCATGCCCAGCGAAACGGGAGGACGATCCTTCCCTCGGATGTTACAGTCATAAGGCTGGGCCCGTGGCCCATACTCCTCTACCCTCTTAAAGCACCGAACACCACAAAGCAAGTTGGGACAGAGAGAGGAAAGGAGTTAATATTCCCTCCAAGTGCCATGCACTGTGTTCTGGGCTTTACATCTACTACTTCATTTACTTCTGATCATCCTGAAAGTATAGCTATTGTTAGCCTACCTTATGTCTAAGAGGATTAAGGTTCAGGGACAAGGAACTATTTGCCAAAAGTCTCACGGGTTGCAAGTGAAGGGGTCAAGATTTGAACCCACGTCAGCAGGTTCCAAAGCCTATCCAGACCACAGCGGTAAACACTCCTTAACTGATTGCCTATGTCATGAATTATACAGAAGCCCCTCCCTTGTAACTCTACACTAAGTGTACTCTTCTCTGGCACTAGCATGCCTGTTAAGGACCTGGGTGATCCCAAGCCTCTCCCCCTCTCCCCCACTCCCCCAGGAGGCCAGGACCCCAACAGGCAAAGCCATCTTGGTTTCAGTGCGAGATGCGATTCAAACCTGCCCTCTCCCCTCCCGGTGGAGAGTACCTCTGGTATCTGTCCTGCACGGTTCAATCTCTGTAATTTACAATCCAGTCTTGGGAGGGTTTCGAAAAATTTCCTTTAAAACAGTGGCTGGGACATGCAGAGAACTGGAATGCAGCCTCCACATGGGCTCCATGACTAGATCTGCTACATTCAAATGCATTATATTGAACTTACTATAAAATTCACGCTATTCCAAACTCCCAGAAATGATAGTTTTATTTAGAAGTAAGTGAGCAAAGAGATGACTTCACAGGCCCAGTGCCAAAGTCTTAGCTCAGTGCTTCTCAAATGTTTTGTTTTCAGGACCTCTTTATACTCTTAAAAATTATTACAGAACCCAAAGAGCTATTGCTTAGTCTAAGTTATATCTAACAGTATTTACAGTTTTAGAAATGAAAATGGAACAAAGTTTTAAATATTTATTCATTAAAAAATAATAAACCTAATACATGTTAACAGAAACAGCATATTGAAAAATATCTAAATTTTCCAGAACGAAAAATATTTAGTAGGAGTGGCATTGTTTTACATTTTTACAAATCTCTTTAATTTCTGATTTAACAGAAGACACATGAATACTCATATCCGATGCTGCATCCAATCTGTAGTGATATCAAATGTCATGTAGCCCCTGAAAGACCGCTGGTAGACTTGGGTTTGTTTTTTTTTTTTCACATTCACATAACTTTCATTACAGTATATTGTTATAATTCTTCTATTTTCATTATTAATTATTCTTGTTAATCTCTTACTGTGAGACCCCTGGTAAACTTGTGAGAGTAGAACAGGGAGAAAGGCAAAGAATATCTTATGACCATGGTTTTAACCTTGTGGATTTCCTGAGAGGGTCTCAGGGACAACCCACCCTCCCAAGAAGTCCCTGGACCACATTTTGAGAACTATTTTTTGAGACAGATCCATCCAGAAGCATTTAAAGAGCTATGGTCTTGATGTAGGAAGTTGGTGGGAGTGAGGGTAGATTTCAGAGGCAGTCATGCCCCAGCGACTGATTTTAAGAGCAAAGCCCCTTAGACACATGTGGGCACATTCAAACAGTGCTGCAACCCTGCTGCACTATCACAGAGGTACCACCCCCAGATGGTGGGTCTGGTGGGGATGATGCACCTTAACCCCCACGCAGGGCCGGGAAGAAGAGGCAAGCAGAGTGGTACCCACACCTCTGCTGCCTGGAGCCCAGGCGGCATCTGAGTCAGTAGCTGGGAGAGCGTGGCTCAGGGGAAGAGGTTGGAGAGATCCTGCTCAGGCGTAGGGCCAGGAGGGCATCTGAGCCACATCCTGAAATTGCAGCAGCTCTTTTGTTAGCAGCTCTGCCAATAATAACAAGCGTGACAGTAATAATATACAACTAATAATGGAAGAACTACCGTTTATTGAACACTTTGAGCCAGGCGGCGTGCCAAGCACTTGACATGAATCATTTCGTGAATCCCTCCCAACCAAACCTTTAAGGGAACTATTAACCAGAATCCCTTTTCTGCAGACAAAGCAAGACAGGAGGAGTTGGCATTATCAACCAGGGTCACACGGCTCCTGTGGTAGCTGAGCTAAAATTTGAATTCAGGTCTACCAGATTCCAGAAACACTCTGCTCCTTCCCAGTCAGACTAGGTAAGCAAAATCCTAAGGGCAGGAGACGTGAACATTACTGCTTGCCATTAGAGGAAGCATGGGGACAGAGTGGACACCCTTTCCCACTCCAACCAGCCTTCTGGAGGGTTCAAAGCTGAATTGTAGTGGGGTCTTCAAAAGAGTGAGGGAGGGCGTCCCTGGTGGCGCAGTGGTTGAGAGTCCGCCTGCTGATGCAGGGGACGCGGGTTCGTGCCCTGGTCTGGGAAGATCCCACATGCTGCGGAGCGGCTGGGCCCGTGAGCCATGGCCGCTGGGCCTGCGCGTCCGGAGCCTGTGCTCCGCAACGGGAGAGGCCACGGCAGTGAGAGGCCCGCGTACCGCAAAAAAAAAAAAAAAAAAAAAAAAAAAAGAGTGAGGGAGGTGGGGGGGGTGACAGCTCTTGGTGCACAGCCCGTCCCCTTAGTTTCAGGCCCCATCCCATGCCCCTCCCCGTCCAACTCTGCCCCCGCAAGCCTTCTTGCCATTGTTGCCACCAGCCAGGAAGTGCAGGCATTGGCGTGCCCACCTCTACTCCCCTCCCTGAAGGTCTACGAGAGCTGCACCCCTTCAAAGCTCCGACCTGGAGTCCCGCAGAACCCTGCTCCCAGCAGATCATCTGGCACAAGGCCACCTCCACATCCCGCCCCTTCTGAGCTCAGCTGCCCAGCGGTGCGAACTTCCCATAAGAAGCTCAGCCCTCCACCCTCATCCCTGAAAAAGTAAACACGGAGATTGTGTGAGAATTCTCTTCCAGGGCATCATACCTTCTCCCTAACCAGCGGCTCCGAGGAGTTCAGCTTTGCACGAGCTTTTAATTTGCGTGCAGACAAGCACAAAAGACCCAACCGGATATACCTGTTATTTCCCAATGACCTGAGAGCCAGGAGTTTATGTTAAGCCCCTGGGTTACGGCTCAGCTTGCACGCAAGGCTCCAGGACTCCTGCAGGCACTTGAGAGGTGGTGGTGGAGAGGACAGAGGAACAGCTCTGAAGTGACAGCACGTAATTTAATTCCCCCTAAGCTTTCCAAGCATGCAGACTGTTCCTTTTTTGTCAGCGTATAACCTAAGTGATTTGTTCTACTCAGGCAAGAAATGTCTAATTTAAACCATATTGCAGCTAAGCCTTTGGTGGAGAAAGAGAGCTCCCTGCAGCTTGGCTTGTGCGTGGTGGAGCCGGATGGCAGATGAGGCAAAGCAGACTCCCGCAGCCCCCGTCTTTCTCACCCAGGTCGTGATTGGAGAAACGTGCCTTCTTGGGCTTTAATCACCACACTCACTCTTCTGTCTTGTGCTTCATCCTCGTGAATGGGTTTAATTTTAGTAAGAATGTTTACAGGAGAGTGTTGGCTTGATGACTCTAATGTCCTTGGTTTGAGATCCATCTGAGCCGCCAGTGGCTGTGGGACTTCAGGCAGCCCTCTTAAACTCCAACCCCTGCTTCACTGCTTTTTCTTCTCTGAAAAATAGCTGGGAGGGTGCAGATTGACACATTTGACTGGAAAGTGATCTGGTTTAGGAAGAAAGATCTGTGCTCCAACCCTGCTTTGCCCCTAACTAGCTGTGGATTTGAGACAAGGGACTTTTCTCTGGGCATCAATTTCCTCATCTGTTTTTAAAATAAGTGGGTTAGAGGAGATGGGCTTCAAAGTTCCTTCCGCTCTAAAAGACTGTGTGTGTCCTAAATCGCTTCCAGTTGGACCAGATCACCGCCATTATTAGTATTATAACTATTACTGTTATTATTATCATTATCTATAGATTCCCTTCTCTAATTCCAAAGATTTCCTTAGCCAGGCAAATATTCTTTTAAATTAAAAAAAAAAACACAAAACTTTTATTTGCCTACGTCCCATGGAGGATACTCACTGCCTTCCACCCCCCCCCCCAAAGAATTTATTGTGGGGGTTCTGTGTCTGTCTCACCCCCCCCCATAGAATTATCGAATTCCCCCCACAGCCATGCCAGGCTATTACAAAGTGATCTCTAAATACGGACTCCATTTCAAGGCTGTTCTCTCAGCCAAAAATGCCCTCTCCCTTTCCCTGCTGTGAAAATTCTCCTTCCCTTTTTCCTCCTCTCCCCAACATGGAGCGAATTCTTTTCCCCTCTGGATCCCTTGAGCAATTTGCACTATTATTCCATTGACTTTATTCTATCTGGTGTTATTTTTGTTTTCATATCCAACATATTTCTGCTTAGCTAGACCCTCAGGACCTGGAAAGTGGGGACTTGGTCACGTGTACAGCCCAGTCTCCCCGCTCTCCTCCTCCCCTCCCCCAGCACCTGGTATACATTCAGTGGTCATAGAGGAATTAAATTGTGGAAGCCTGTGGATTTCATCATAATGGGATAAGAAGCTCCTTGGGTTAGTTCACAGCCAGAACTGAGCCGCGCAGATCCCCATCCCCCAAGGAAGCCCAGTTAGGCTAATGATCAGAGGGAAGCCGAGGGCTCGGGGAAGGCTTGGGGGTCCCAGGAGAAGGCGGGCTTTTTGGTGGTGGGCAACGTTGATCTCGCCTCACTTGCTAAGAGGGGCTGCATACTCCCTTCTCCTTAGCCAGGCTTAGAACCAACCGGGTGACCCTCCTGTCACCGTGTTTTATAAATAGCACCCAGCTCAAAATTACTTGGGAGCTTTTCTGAAACCTTAAAAACAATTGCTCTCTAGTTGTAGTTGCCCAGACTCCGCTTTCTTCCAGTACTTGGTAACTTTCTTTTGAACATCTCCATCTGCCCTCCTCTTTCTCCACGGTGGACCCTTGAACGCGCCTTTGCTTTTGTTGCCTTTGGTGTAAAGTCCTGTTTGGAGGCATCACGTTCTGTGTGGGTTTGTCTTTTCTTACTGAATGTAAATTCTAATTTAAAGTAAACTCCTTGGTTTTTACTAAGTAGAGATTTTGCAGAAAACCTGATTCTCATTTTATTTTTTTTTTAATTTTATTTATTTATTTTTGGCTGTGTTGGGTCTTCGTTTCTGTGCGAGGGCTTTCTCTAGTTGTGGCAAGCGGGAGCCACTGTTCATCGCGGTGCGCGGGCCTCTCACTATCGCGGCCTCTCGTTGCGGAGCACAGGCTCCAGACGCGCAGGCTCAGTAGTTGCGGCTCACGGGCCCAGTTGCTCTGCGGCATGTGGGATCCTCCCAGACCAGGGCTCGAACCCATGTCCCCTGCATCGGCAGGAGGATTCTCAACCACTGCGCCACCAGCGAAGCCCCTGATTCTCATTTTAAAATGAATGAGGATTCGAAAAGTTAGCCTAATTAAGAAAAGTTTAGGTGCAGTGCTTTTAAACACAGTGGTAGAGAGACAAGGAAGAGCTATGTTATCGCAAAGGTGATTTTAGATTCAGCAAAGCTTTTACGACAAAATCAAACACAAAAAATTTGTCATGAAGAGTGGCCCAAAAAACCCCACAAGAAAACAGGTTGTGAAGGCCACCTTTGGTTGTGGCCCTCCCGTGGAAGATGGCATTGAGGACGCTGCACATTTTGAGCAATGTCTTCAGAAAAGGATCAAGTTCATTGCAAAGCTGATCATCTTGCTAAAAATATTATAGCTACTGAAAGAACCAAGGGCTAAGATAACTGTGTCCTCGGAGGTGCCTTTTTCTTAAAGTATGTGAATTATCTCCCCAAAGATGCCTGGAGAAGAATCTGCATGGTTGCTGCATGTAGTAGCCCCCAGCTCGCTAAAAGCCAAAGGAGGAGAAGAGGTCATTTCTGGTGACCAGGAGGGCACTAGGTTGGGAATTCACTGGATGGTAGTTAATGTCCTTTTTCTTTAATAATTGGGATAAGCATGACAAATGCAAATTTACAAAACAGTCTCACAGAGTGAGAAGACAGAGAAGGCTGAGACAAGTTAAATAAATGCCGGAGAAATGAAGCAGATAAAACCTGTTTGCTGCCACAAGTGCAATGGGGGAGCAGCATTCCTGAAAAGGAGAGGAAATGAATAAAATCTCAAGTCCCAGAGGGGAGAGGCAGCTAAACGCTGACCTTTCCCCTCCCAGCCTGGCTGGAATGCCGGCTTAGAGAAAAAGGAAGGGTTGGGGGGCAGTTTTACTTTTTGCTAAGACATCTCAGAAATGATCACGAACATGGCAAAGTTGACTCTCAAAGATAAGCAGGGGAGTGAGGAAGGTAGTGGCGTTGGAAGCTGGTAGGTGGGGGAAGAAAGTGTCTCCAGCGTTTAGGTCCATAGACCAGAGCAGAAAAATGAAAGTGTAAGAAGAACAACCTTGGGGAAAAGGCAGCTGGTTGTTTTCCTTTCTGAATTTCGAGCCCAGGAAGGGCATGGGGGAAGGAGAGGAAAGAACCAGGAATGCAGGGGAGCTATGCAATATCTGACCTCATAATCTCCCCCAACAATTTCTGCAATGATTGTGACACCGAGTGCGCAGGTGTAGGTGTCGCTTCACCTCTGCTCTGAAGATGCCATGAGATAAGTGTCTGTTTATCAACACTAGGCGAAGTTGGCTTTGGTTGCAGAATTCCACGACTTGCAGGGTGTCTGTGATACAGGGAGAAGCAGAGCCTTCCCTGAGTCCCCAGGGCCCTGGAGACACTTCTTTGTATTTAAAACCTCTCCTTAAAGGTCTCGAGCATCGTGAAATGGGGGAGAACGTTTATCTTAGAGGCAAAATAGCACCAACCACAGCCCCAGTGCCCAAAAGGCTTAAATCCTCTGAATAATTAGCCTAGAACATTCTTGAGTCAAAACAGCCCCACAAAATCTGAAGGGGAGGGAGAGATGAAGCCAGAAATCCAGTAGAATAAGTGTGTGTACAGGAAAAACGTTCCTCACCTGTGGTTGTTTGGGGGGGCAATAATCTATGCGTGTGTATACGTGATATCCTTCTACATATTTGGTACAACTGTGTGTTAAGATATCTGAAAACAACTCCAGAGCAACCCCCGGCCCCATCTTCCTTTTATCCTGAAGGCAGTGTTACACGGATATCCACAAGTTCTGAGAGGAGGATCTTAAATACACGAAGGATTTCCCAGCTGATCACCACATGCCTGACGTAAATAATCACCTACAGTACGGAGTTGGGTAATCTCCTGTTCACGAAGAATTATAAGTTAATTCATGGCAGTGGTCTTAGATTTCAGACAGTAGTTGCAGCAGATTGTAGAGGAGAAGCAGGATGGTAGGATTCATAACCTAGAAAGAGCAGCGACAGCTTCTAATTTCCATTTATCCTCTGAGTCACGTGATATATTTCAGAATCTCACTTAAAGTTGAGAAAATAAGCCATTCCTAATTGTGCTTAAGTAAGGAAATAGCTCATTTATGAATCAAAGGAGATTAGAGAATCTTTCGTGTGTTTGTTTAGAATCCATGCCAAATTTTTTTTGCAGAGGCACACACACACACACACACAAAAACCTCTGATAAAGCTAAATGTTTAAAAAAAACAAAAGAGGGCTTTGCGTGCAATAACCCGTTGAAGAACCTTGACAATGAACTCACATCTGCCTTGAGTGTGGGACTTTTGCACTTTATGGTATGTACCTTTGAGATGGCTCTTTTTTAAAAAATGAATACATCATTGTATTATTGGAGTTTCATCAGTTAAAAAAAAGAGATCATTTTCCAACTAGTCATTTGAATTCCCATAAAACTCAATTTCCACAGGTTAGCTCAAGAGAATTTTTAAACATTAAGTTCTAAGCATGCTGCTTGAAACTCGTTAACACATTCCCAACGAATTCACAATACATCTCCACCCCCTAACTGTGGCCTACCCCATCTAGACCCTTCCTACCTTTCTTCACGCACTGCTCTCCAGCCACTCTGTGGTCCCCTTGCAGTGCCTCAAATGTCAGAGTTCTCTCTTGCCTTGGACTTTCTGGGCTTGCTGTTCTTTTCTGCCTGGAAAATTCTTCCCCGATCTTGGCACGGCTGGCTTCATCAGATATGTTGTCTTAGAGCATCATTCCTTGACCCTCCTCTCTAGAGCAGTGCCCCATCCCCACCCCATTGCTCTCAAGCCTATAATCCTCTCTGTGTTCTAGCTTGCATCCATCTCAATCTGCTTATCTTGTCTCTTGGTTATATCTATTGGTTGGCCAAAAAGTTCTGTCGGTTTTTCTGTAACATCTTAACGAACTTTTTGGCCAACCCAACATACCTGCCATGGGATTTTAAGTCTCTTGAGAACAGAGAGCTTGTCTATCTCATTCACCATTCTCTTCTCGCACTGCCTGGCAAATAGTAGTTGTTCAGTAAGTATGTATTGAATGAGTGGATGAAAGATACGACATTGATCTGTATCTATTTTTCTTTCTGGGTTGTCTTTGTCAAGTTTTGGTATTGATTTTATGTGCCAGGTACTGAGAAGGAGAAGAGGGGATGGGCTTAGAGGGCCAAGGACTGAGCCCTGGGGTGCTCCAACCTTCAGTATTCACGTGAAGTGGGAGGAGCCAGGAAAATAGTCTGGGTAGGAGGAGCCTGTAAGTTAAAAGGGAAGAGCAGGGAGGGTTTCAGGAAAGAGTGGTCAGTTGTAGACAATGCTGCTGCCACTGAGAGTCAATTAAGTGAGAACCAAGATGTGTCCATTAGATTTGGCAACATGAAAGGAACCAGTGATCTAGACAAGAAGAGTGCGGGTGAGTGGTGGGGACTCACTGGGCGTGGGTAGCGAGTGGATGGCAATGAGGAATTGGAGGCAGGGAGTGTAGGCACTCGTTCAAGAAGTTTTGCTGGGAAGGGAACCCGAGAGAATGGAGTGAAGGCTGGAGGAAACATGGGCTCAAGAGAGGGTTTTCTTTCATTTTGTTACTTTTGATTTGTTTGTATTTTAAGATGGGAGTTGACAGATTTTTTTATGCTCTTGAGAATGATCCAGGAGAGAGAAAGAAAGAGACGATGATGAGGATGTGGGAGAGAAAGAGAACATTGCAGAAAAGTCCTTGAGTAGTTGGGCCAATGTGGTTCAAGGAAAGTGTTGACCATTGCTAGACTCTTTGCCACGGTGAAGGAGGAAGGTGTGTGTGTGTGTGTGTGTGTGTGTATTGATTGGGGGTAGACAGATAAGAGTGTTGCCCTTGGAAATTCCCTGGAGGTCCAGTGGTTAGGAGTCTGCGCTTTCACTGCCGTGGGCCTGAGTTCAATCCCTGGTAGTGGAACTAAGATGTCACAAGCTGCATGGGGCGGCCAAAAAAAAAAAAAGAGTGTTGCCCTAGATGGCTTCTATTTTTTTAGGTATGAAACTAGGACAACAGCTGGTCATGTGAGAGAGGGAAGGGATGTGGAAGGGTTAAGAAGAAATGAAAAGATTTAAAAGAATTATCTTAAAAAGTAGGAAAGTAAACTGTAGGGATGTGTAGAAGGATTGTAGTGCTGCGTGTCCATTTCCATTTTATCATCATGAATTTGAACTGAGACAGCTGGACTTGGGGATTTTCCCAACACTTGGAGTGGGAATGTAGATTGTTACCACTTTTCCGGAGGGCAGTGTCGTTTGACCCAGCCATTAGGAATTCATCCTAAAGATAGTTGGACACCTTTTGAGAAGATGTATATACAAAGATGTTCAACAAAGTACTTATAATTGATAGCAAATTATTGGAAAATATCTAAGTATTCAACAATAAGGGGTTGGATAAATAAATAATGATATATTCATACGATGGGATATTTTGTAGCTGTGAAAGACTGTAAGCGTGTATTCATTGATAGAGTCATAGACAGATAACCGTAGTGAGTTACTGAGTGAAGAGAAATGCAGTTTTCAAAGCAGCGCAAAAAGTAAAACCCCATCTGTTGAATTCTGATGCAGCTGATCCTACGGGGTGTTCTGGAGCGGGGATGGCCCTTTAAAATTGTCCAGAATCAAAGCAAGGGCCCAGGAAGGGTGAGGCAGATCCCTTGCATAGAGGACAGTTCCCAGTGAGGGGCTCAGTTGCGGCCAGCAGCAGCCCACTCCCCACAGCCAGGGGAATGAGTTCCTCTCTCCTGAGGGCGCATCTGAGTGGCAGACCACAGCATCCGTTGCAGGCCTGCAGTTCCTAGTCTGTCGTCATCCAGATGACCAGGATACCGGTTCAGTCTTCCTCTTCAGGCTGTTGTGAGGAGCTGAGGTAAAGGAGAAGAAACTGCTTTCTAAACTGTAAAGCGCTATCAACTGTGATGTGTTCTTGGTCATTATTATCTGTTATATTGGTTCCCATCCTGCTTTTCCTCACCTTCCCTAGGCTTACACAATTACATTTTCTCTTTCTCCCTAGGGTTATTGACCCAGAGAAAGAAATAAGAAGAAGAGAAAAAAAAAGGGGGGGGTAAAATTCTGAAAAAGAAAAGGTCCCGTGTTTTTGTCCAGTGTATGTACGATCCTCAGGGGGTCATGTCAAGAGCTTGGGTCTCCGTGACCCAGAGGTGGGCTCCCCACACCGACCGTCCCTGGGGCCAGGGTTGAGTAGGTTGGAACTGTGTGGGTCAGAAGAATGACCCCGTGAAGGACTCGAGCCATCTCTTCCTCCCTTCTTCCCTCACTAAGACATGGACCCATGGATTTTGGGGGGAATGAGAACCAGGGCAGAAAAGAAAAGGCACCTCGGGCAACTGCATTTCACAGTAGCAAGAGGAGGTTGTGAGGAAAATGTTGAAGCCCAAGGGAGAGACTGAGGCACGGTTTACAGAGCCCACAAATACCTTCTTGTGGAGAATCAGACAAGGGAAAGCAGAGAAAACCGAGAATGTCTTTTCAACTTTTCTAAGAAGATTTTTTTCCCCTGTGTGGCTAGTAAACATCTCTTTAGAGAATGTGTGTGGTCACAAAGTTGAAGGCCTGAGCAGATCGCCTCCCTGCCCCCAGATGGTTTTAAATGGTAGCAGATAGGAGGAGGGGCAAGTCACAGGTCAGCACCCACCCGACAGCTGCGCTTCCTCTGTCACTAGTTCTGGAAGAGGGAGGGTGGCTTTTCAGACCAGGGAATGCCTGCAGGCTGACACTCAAGAAGGAGAGGTTTGTAGTTTCCCTGAATGCTGAAGCTACCCCTTCCTCCCCACTTCCCTGTTACTGCTGTGAACCACTCAGAAATGCTAAAACAACACACATGGGGGTTCCTGGCAAACAAGTGAGCAGAGAGAGAGAAAAGAAATCCAGGCACAGGAGAGAAGAAAATGGTCTCTCCTCCCAGAAACACTCACAAGAAAGATAGGCAGCCCTGTATACATAGAGCTGATTCACTTTGCTATACAGGAGAAACAGACACAACATTGTAAAGCAACTATACTCCAATAAAAATTTAAAAAAAAAGGCAGCCCTGCTCTGCGCCCCCAGCGCTCAGTAAAATACTGATATCCTGGGACTTTGGGGGTTGCAGGGCCCGAGTCAAGATCTAATCAGTTTTACTTACGCCTTGAGCCAAGGTTATGAATAAATGAGTTTATCCCTGTTGTAGCTGCAGCGTCTGGCTGGGTCCACGCAGACACGGAATGCTAGACCAGCGCTGAAAATCGTGGGAACGTGGCAGCCCGTTCACAATATATCCTTAACTTAAAATAGGTTCACAGTACATTGTTAACGTAAAGAAAACAGTATACTGAGTACAATCCCAGTTTTTCAAAACAACGTAAAGAAATCCCAGTCTGCAGAGTTCCAGATACAAAATATTAAATGTTTCTCTCGGTGATGGGATTCTTTTCTTCATTAAACTTTTCTGTGTTTTCTGATTTTCTTTTCCTACCCTGATCAACTGTTTCTGAAATAAAACTGAAATTTGAGAAATAAAACACAAGAAGAGTGTGGTGAGATGCGCCAGTTCCGTGATTGTGAGCACTTGTCCACAAATGTACATTCACACGCATACGTGGTATGAATACACGTATGCACGCATGCATGTGTTCCAAAGCTCTGGGCTCCTCCTTCTATTTCAACCAGGATCCTTTTTGTCTCTGGTGAGTCCTTGAGTCCTGTGTGACCTCAGACCACATTTCTGGAGAGACAATCTCCTAGTACTGCTACCAAGGTAGCCTGTACCTTCCACGAAGTTTTCCGGCAGGTGGCCACTTCCAGTCCCTCTCCCTCAAATAAGGCCATCAGGGACCCTGCCTTTGGTCTCCACTGTCACTCTCTGGGGCTGGGGAGAGAAGAGGGAAGGGGACAGCAGGATGATTTGTTGACCTGCAGCTTTGCTCAAATACCTTTTGGCAGAAGGGTTCACAGGTGACGTCACATTCTGTAGCATTTAGAGAGGACACCTCCAGAGAGCTTGACCCTGACACTGATGAGTCCAGGGATACGAGAGAGGAGAAACTCTGCCAGCCAAGCTCCCTCAGGCTGTTGGCATCCAGCCGAGGGTGGCAACAGGGACTAACTCCCTGATCCTGCAGAATTAGTTTTCATCCTCACTTTCAGAGGTCTGGATCTCTTCTGACATTAACTGCTTCCTTTCCTCAAAGGTTACTGCCATCCGTTTTGTCTAAGCATTTTAAAAGGCTTAAATGGAACAGTGAACTAGGCCAAGGCTTGTACGTTTATGTTCTCCTGCACCCTCTTCCTCTGTGTCCTGGTGGCACTGCTCCCATTCCGTTGTTATTCACTTTGTAAAAACCCATAAATTCTGAGCTGCCAGGGAGTTGTCTTTGGGGGCTTAACTCTAAGCATCACCACATACCAGTAAATGATTAATAAGCAGTGTTTGGTTAATAAATAACATTCAGCTCTGATATTAATAACAGATTTTTTTCAAGCAAGACACAGCTGGTGATGATTTAGTGACACAGGGTCACCTTAGTTTCTTTGAGCATTAGCTTGGAGGAGAGACTGAACGCTGTCAGATGGCACAAAGCTTAAAAAAAAAAAAAAAACATATCTGGGTCCTGAGAGAGAACCCTGGAGGATGCACACACACACACACACACACACACACACACACACACACACACACACACACAGAGAGCAAGAGATTCCTGCTCTTTTCAATGTCTCATCTATTGTTACCTCCTGAGATGCTGTGGGTCCATCTCATGGATTATAGCTCTTCCCATCTCTAGAGCAAGCACATTTTCTGAACTAAAAATCGGTGTTCACTGGTTGGCCATGAGTCAGAAATTAAGAACGGTCTGGAAAAGTTGGGGGAAATGGGTTTCCCGATAGTGAGGCGTCCAGCAGCATTCCCCACTGGCCATGTTTGTTCAGCCATATTGAATAACTTACTCGATGCTAAGTAATTCCAGAGACTGGAGTTACAAAGAAGAAGACTCTCTGTCCTCGTGAAGCGTCACTCCTGTGTGAAGCTGCTCTGGATGGGAGCCCCCTTCTGGCTCCTACAAATTACAAGTAGATGTTTGAGCTCGCTTAGCTGTTGTCCCAACTGATGCCTCCCCCACTCAGTCCCTTCCCAGCACAGGCATCTCTCCTTCTTTTTCCTTATCTCAGTAGGGACTGGAGTTCTTGCTCTGAGTTCCTTCTACCAGAGAAGGAAGTCCTTTGCTTGCTTTCTCCAGACCCTAGTCTTTTTTTTTTTAACTTTTTATTTTATATTGGAGTATATAGTTGATTAACAATGTTGTGATAGTGTCAGGTGTACAGAAAAGTGATTCAGTTATACATATTCATGTATCTATTCTTTTTCGAATTCTTTTCTCATTTAGGTTGTTACATAATATTGAGCAGAGTTCCCTGTGCTGTACAGTAGGTCCTTCTTGGTTATCCTTTTTAAATATAGCAGTGTGTACATGTCAGTCCCAAACTCCCTAACTATCCCTTCCCTCCCACCCTGTAACCGAAAGTTCATTCTCTAAGCTCCAGACCCTACTCTTGAGTTCAGCCCAACGGGAAACCTCTCCTGGCTTCAATGTTCACATAGGATCTTCCTCAAGTCAGGCCAAACGTCCCTCTTCCATCCCTCAAACTGGCTCTTCCCTCACTCATGGACCGGCTGCTTCTTCATTTTCTAATTGTTCCCAGTGTGACAGTGACTTTGCAACCATCTTTCAGGTTTCTTCTTGTCATGACCTCCTTATCATAAATGAAGATCCAGAAATGTCTTTCTGTATATTAAGTACATAATACAGAGAGAGGAATCCCTGTCTTCAGTGAAAGAGAAAGAGGTACAGGGACAACGTATCTAGTCCACTTTGCCCACAAATGCTGACCTTTCAAACGACTCGGGTGGGGGTAGGAACAGATTAGGGAAGGTCCTAGCCCAGAACCACTACCTCACAGGCTGTCACAGTTTTTCTATTTGAAATTCAAAGCACCTGCAGAGTGACTGGTGTAGTAAATTACTTTCCTCTTTCGAAGAAGAGACTCTTCTTTAGCAAGATGGGAGAATTCACAAATTACTGCCCTAATTCCCCTTCCTACCCATGTGGAGTCCCATCCGGCATCTCAGAGAGCTACTGTCCTGCTGCCAGAGGAGAGCCATCGCCATGAAAAAAATGCCTTGTGCCTCCCCCTGTCCCTATTGCCTTCCTCCTAGATCAGCACCCCTTTTCTCCCCTTTCCACGTGCTTCCCCTTCCTTCTCTTAGGAGAGAACATGATATTTGATGGGCATGTTGTCAGGCATCTGAGTTTCTAATTATAGCTCCATCACTATCAATCTGTGTGAGTTGGGGGACAGAACTGTAGCCAATAAGAGATGACAAATTTCATTGTGTAATTTAATTCTTTATATCAGTGTGTCATTCGGACTCCTTTCTATTTAACCAGATGTTTTGCCAGAAATTATCATTTAACCATTTGAAGGACTGTGACTAAAGGCATGACAGAACCCTTTCCCCTTTGGCCTGAGCATTTGACTTTTGGTAAACTTCCTAGCACTGTTTCCCTGAAGACCTGATAAAAGAAAGTAAACATGGCCCTGACTGGTAAACTCTATCTGGACTGGGACGACTATAAATACCAGCTTGAAAGCTCTATTTCTGGGTTTCCCTAAGTACAGTCACTCTTGTAACTGGCATGACCCTGGGGGGACCACAGAACCTACATCTGTGGGGTTCTTCCAAAAGATATGAGTTGCTGTGGAGCAGGGGGCTTCCAATCCAGGCTGGCTTCCATACCCTCCTGATGTGAGTCTCACTGCTTCACATCTGCATCATCACCTGGGGCTCAGGAGAATAGCTTGTGGATATAGTGTGGATGGTTTTGTGGTCAGCTGCAGGAGAGGAATGCCAGATGTTTCTTGCTGGCACACTCTGCATCCTGGCCTGTGCTTCCTTCTGAGTCAAATGTGCCCTGTGTGGCATGGCAGTCTTGTGGGTCTGTGCGTTTAGTAGAGCCTTAGAAGAAGACCTCCTGGTGGGCATTGCAGGGGGTATGGTTTGACTTGTAGTGAACCAAGAGTATTTGCCTGTGAAGCTGTCTGCCTGAGTCAGTAGTCCAGTCATATGAGTGAATGGGGTCAAAAGGTACAAATTTCCAGTTATAAAATAAATAAGTTATGGGGATGTCATACACAGTTTCAGTTTTGCAAGAAGAAAAGAATTCTGGAGATTGGTTGCACAACGTTGTGAGTGTACTTAAACCTCCTGAACTGTACACTTGAAAATGTTTAAGATGGTAGATTTTATGTGATGTGTATTTTACCACAATCGAAGAAATATTGACAGGTTCCTCTAAATGTCACATTTAAATCATGTTTTCAGTGGCTGGGCTAATGCGAAATGTTTCCAGTTTTTACTATAAGTAGTGTAGGAAGATTTTTGTGTTACTTTTCCACTTCTGTCTTCCAGTTGTGGTTAAACAATCATCTATATTTCACTTCTTATCATTTGACCAATTGACAATTTCAGCCATTGGTCACAAGTTCCCATGTAAGTGCTGACCACACCCCTTACTAACACAAGAACACCGTCTAGGGGTCAATCCCAGAAAGACAGGCTACACCCAGAAGAAGGAGGAAGACCTCTTCTCCAGGCCTTCCACTCCTTGGAAGGACATCTGGAAAGGCAGACAGTTCTAAGTACCATCTTTTTCCTATCATTCTTCCAGTCAGCATAGTTTCCAAGACCTTGTTGCTATGAAAACAAAGATCTCCCAATATTTACAATACTTGAGGTTGAAATAAATAATCTTTTTATGAGATAGAGCACTAATATCTTGCTAATAAAAGCTTCAACTCCTAATCCTTTGTTATTCTCTTAAAATATATAACATCAACAGTGCAATTAAGGCTAAAAATTCTTGCATAAATTCATGTACCCACTTAGGAATGTAATAGAGCAGTTTGTGAGAGTCACTGAATGATTTCGCTCTGGGTAAATCACAGAGAACACTAGAACTTAAACAGTTTTAGAGACCAGCTGGTTTAGAGACCTTCTAGAGACCAGTGGCTCTCCACCATTAGAGGGCCATAGACCTCTTTGACACTCTGATAAAAATTAGAGGGTTTTGATCCTATAAAATGTTATTTTACACAAAACTTTGAATACAATTTTAAAGGGTTCCTGGATGCCCAACCTCCACCCCTAAAGTTCTTCGTACATTGAGAATTCCTGCTCTAGTCCCACCCCATAATTTGGAAATGAGGTTTCTGAGAAATACTACAAGTGAAGAAGCCACCTAACCTAGCTGGATGCTAGAGGGAGATGTGGTCCCACACACAGCAGGATGCTGTGTCAGACTAGCCCTGGCAAAACCGACTCCTGGAGTGCACGTGTTCTCTGTGCAGGACCAGGCTGAGTAAGAGGGGCAGCAGCCACCCCGCAGAGCTCCAGCTCCATTGGGGGAACCCAGTCAGAATCGGCAGCCATGAGAAACAAGCGTTGTCTTATTGGCTGGAGAGGAAGAACACGAGTAGCTGGCAGTCCAGGGGCAGTCAGAGAGCATGGGCATGACCCATGGGCTGAATGGAGATGATGTTGGTGGGCGTTTGGCAGCAGCATGGACTGTGACCCAGGAATACAGAGAAATAATAGCGTAGCAGATGGGCAACAAGAGGTGTAGCCCAAGAGCAGAGGCACTGTAGAGCTGCAGGAAGAAGTCTGGATTATTTGTGAGATCCCTCCCCAGGGACTTCTAGAAACCATCACTAAGGGGGACTAAAAGAAGACTGGACTTCCAGTGTGGTGGATAGGAGCATTGCTCTTGGGTTCTTACTGTGGATACAATTGGGATGGTTTGATTTGCCAGGACACAAAGGGTGTGAAGAATCAATTATGGTATGTTTTTGCTTAAATTCCCCATTGAAACATGGCAGGAGTCAAACTGACACTCCAGGTAAGGCTCTTGCAGCTGCTCCCTGGGGAGCACCCAATGGTCATGGACTTCGTAGCAAATCATTATAAATCTTTCTGAACCTCAGTTTTCTCAACTATAAAACAGAATCAGGGGATCAGGATCTATTGAGCCCTAAGTTTCCTTCCAATGCGAAAAAAAAATCTGATTCTGTGACCAAATCGGAAAGCCAGGGTGGGGCTGTTTCAGCTCAGCAGATTTCATGAGTCATTTCTGAATTGCTGGCCTAGGCACTATCCTCTTCAGTCAAATATTCCCTTGAGACATAAATAATTTCTAAGGAAAGGAAACCTATAAGAGATTATTAAAAAACATTTTCTATAATTAAGAAAGAAAATGAAAGAAACGACAATCAGAATTGGGTTATATTTCAAATTGACTGATTCCAAGAGTGCACACCACTGAAACTGGGTCTCAGCAGAGTAGGCAGGGTGGCCTTTAAGGTTAACTCATCCAGGAGCTGCAGTCCCTCTTCCTCACGATGCACAGTTTTGCCTCATCTGTGTTCAGTTTTATTCTCAGGCTGGGGGTAATACGGCTATAGTAGCAACATGACCAAGCTTTACTTTTGCAGGTGACAATGTCCAGGGGAGATGGACTCTCCCTTCCTCTGGCTCTCCTAAGGATAGGGTATTTTCTAGAAGCCCCAGCAAACTTCCCCTTGAATCTTATGAAATTGAATTGGTTCATATGCCTATTCCTGAACCTGTTGCTGGCAGGGGTGATGCGATTACATGTAAACAGTTTAGGCCGGGACTTCCGTGGTGGTCCAGTGGTTAAGGCTCTGCACTCCCAGTGCAGAGGGCCTGGGTTCGTTTGATCCCTGGTCAAGGAACTAGATCCCACATGCCGCAACTAGAAGCCTGCATGCCGCAACTAAAAGATCCCGCATGCCACAACGAAGATCCGGGCACAGCCAAATAAATAAATAAATATCAAAAAAAAAAATTAGGCTAACCTGAAATGTACAAGGACCACGGGGTGACTACCTGGCACCTATCGAGGTAGTCAGGGATGGTGAAGAACGGCTGCTGAGCAGATAACCATTAGTGTCTCCCACATGCTATATTTCAAAAGTCTTACCACATTCTTTTCAGAATCATCTTTTGAAATACAATGGGGGTGTGGGACCGTGTTCCCCATTTTACAGATGGAGTAGTTAAGCTCAAGGTCACACAGTTGGGTTAGAGCTCGGACCAAAGACCTTACTCATCAAAATCCAAGGCTTCTCGGGCTTCCCGGGTGGCGCAGTGGTTGAGAGTCCGCCTGCCGATGCAGGGGACACGGGTTCGTGCCCGGGTCTGGGAAGATCCCACGTGCCGCGGCGTGGCTGGGCCCTTGAGCCGTGGCCGCTGAGCCTGCGAGTGCGGAGCCTGTGCTCCGCAACGGGAGAGGCCACAACAGTGAGAGGCCCGTGTACCGCAAAAAAAAAAAAAAAAAAAAAAAAATCCAAGGCTTCTCTTTGTACGTTCTGAAAGGTTTAAATATGGGGCTTATCTTTTTACCCAGATAGTCTTTTTCTGGGGATTATTTTAATAAAATAATGAATGAAAAAAATATGAATAAAAAGTTAGAGACAAGAATGTTTATCCTGTGTGTGTGCTTGAAAAAATGGAAACAATCTGAGAGCCCAATAATATACAGTTAGTTAGATCAATTTTTTTTTTTTTTTCGGTACGCGGGCCTCTCACTGTTGTGGCCTCTCCCGTTGCGGAGCACAGGCTCCGGACGCGCAGGCTCAGCGGCCATGGCTCACGGGCCCAGCCGCTCCGCGGCATGTGGGATCTTCCCGGACCGAAGCACGAACCCGTGTCCCCTGCATCGGCAGGCAGACTCTCAACCACTGCGCCACCAGGGAAGCCCAGTTAGATCAATTTTGGTACATAGATACAATGGAATATCTACATATGGAATATGCAGCTATTACAATTTTATGGTAGAAGAAAAAGCAGTGGCCTGCAAAAATGTTCACAATATACTATTACATTAAAAAGTAGGCTATAGGGCTTCCCTGGTGGCGCAGTGGTTGAGAGTCCGCATGCCGATGCAGGGGACACGGGTTCGTGCTCCGGTCCGGGAAGATCCCACATGCCGCGGAGCAGCTGGGCCCGTGAGCCATAGCCGCTGAGCCTGCGCCTCCGGAGCCTGTGCTCCGCAACGGGAGAGGCCACAACAGTGAGAGGCCTGCGTACAGGGGAAAAAAAAAAAAAAAAAAAAAAAAAATGCAGGCTATAAAACTGTTGTAAAAGAAAATCAGATCTAGAAAAATGAAGAGATATAGACACCCATATTTTATCAGTGCTTATCTTTGCATAGTGTAGAAAGGATGATTTTCATTTGCACTTACCTCTATTTGCTAAATTTATTTGGTGAGATTGTATAGCAAAGGATTTCTTTGGTGAGAACATTATAATCAGAAAAAAATGTCTGTTGGTTTTAAAAATATTTTCACTTAATTAAATAATTTTCTTTTCACCAGAACACTGGTTTTCAGACATAGATGCCAGGTATCAGAGGGTTCCACTAGGGCAGTAGAGTCAGGGAGTAATGGCAACAGCCCTCACAGTGGCCCCTGCAACAGTCTTCTCAGACCTATCCTCAGTGCTGATGAAATCTTAGGATAAAAAGCATCGCTTGGAAGGATTCTAAAATTTCTGCCCTCAGCTGCCTTCAAAGAGTGGTCACTGTATCCATGGCCAATAAGTGAATACTTAGGATAATATTTATTTCTGAAGTTTGAAGTTCCTGGCACGTAGTGCCTAATAAGTATTGGGTAAGTAAAGAGATGTTAGGCCAAGAAAAATGATTGGAAAATATTAAACAGTGAAATTACCAATTTGAATACTTAGCACAATGTCTTCTACAAATTATTTTATGGTAGAGAACAGAATGACTCTCATACACTCTGCTTTTTCTGGAATCATTCCTGGGTTTCCTGACCACCCAAGTCTTGTGGAGCTCTCCCACATTTATCCCTGTTATCACAGAGGAGACGCACTTTCTCTTCTGTTGACCTTCCAGCCTCTGGTGAGTCTGTCTCCTGCACATATGGAAAGTACCCAGGAAACGGCATGACCAAAAATTCACATTTTCAGTCTCAAAACAACCCCCCCCCAACAAAAAAAAGCCCAAAGCCTGCTGGATTTTTTTTTTTTACACTTGACTATGTTTTTTGGAAAAGGTACCCCAAATGAAGTTACATAAGCAATCAGGAGAAGTTCCTTTAGCATTTGTTGTAAAGCTGGTTTGGTGGTGCTCAATTCTCTTAGCTTTTGCTTGTCTGTAAAGGTTTTAATTTCTCCATCTAATCTGAATGAGATGCTTGCTGGGTAAAGTAATCTTGGTTGTAGGTTGTTCCCTTTCATCACTTTAAATATGTCCTGCCAGTCCCTTCTGGCTTGCAGAGTTTCTGCTGAAAGATCAGCTGTTAACCTTATGGGGGTTCCCTTGTATGTTATTTGTTGTTTTTCCCTTGCTGCTTTTCATATTTTTTCTTTGTATTTAATTTTTGACAGTTTGATTATTATGTGTCTTGGCCCATTTATCCTTGGATTTATCCTGTATGGGACTCTCTGTGCTTCCTGGACTTGACTGACTAATTTCCTTTCCCATATTAGGGAAGTTTTCAACTGTAATCTCTTCAAATATTTTCTCAGTCCCTTTCTTTTTCTCTTCTTCTTCTGGGACCCCTATAATTTGAGTGTTGGGGTGTTTAATGTTGTCCCGGAGGTCTCTGAGACTGTCCTCAATTCTTTTCGTTCTTTTTTCTTTATTCTGCTCTGTGGTAGTTATTTCCACTATTTTATCTTCCAGGTCACTTATCCGTTCTTCTGCCTCAGTTATTCTGCTATTGATCCCATAGAGTATTTTTAATTTCATTTATTGTGTTGTTCATTGTTGTGTGTTTCATCTTTAGTTCTTCTAGGTCCTTGTTAAATGTTTCTTGCATTTTCTCTATTCTGTTTCCAAGATTTTGGATCATCTATTCTGAATTCTTTTTCAGGTGGACTGCCTATTTCCTCTTCATTTGTTTGGTCTGGTGGGCTTTCACCTTGCTCCTTCATCTGCTGTGTGTTTCTCTGTCTTTTCATTTTGCTTATCTTACTGTGTTTGGGGTCTCCTTTTCGCAGGCTGCAGGTTGGTAGTTCCTGTTGTTTTTGGTGTCTGTCCCCAGTGGCTAAGGTTGATTCAGTGGGTTGTGTAGGCTTCCTGGTGGAGGGGACTGATGCCTGTGTTCTGGTGGATGAGGCTGGATCTTGTCTTTCTGGTGGGCAGGACCACATCCAGTGGTGTGTTTTGGGGTGTCTGACCTTATTATGATTTTAGGCAGCCTCTCTGCTAAGGGGTGGGGTTTTGTTCCTGTCTTGCTAGTTGTTTGGCATAGCGTGTCCAGCACTGTAGCTTGCTGGTCGTTGAGTGGAGCTGGGTTTTAGCATTGAGATGGAGATCTCTGGGAGAGCTTTTGCCCTTTGATATTACATGGAGCCGGGAGGTTTCTGTTGGACCAATGTCCTGAACTCGGCTCTCCCACCTCAGAGGCACAGCCCTGACACCCGGCAAGAGCACCAAGACCCTGTCAGCCACACGGCTGCTAGTGTTGGAGGGTCTCCTGCAGAGGTAGGGGTTGGCTGTGGCTCACCGCAGGGACAAGGACACTGACAGCAGAAGTTCTGGGAAGTACTCCTTGGCGTGAGCCCTCCCCAAGCCTGCCGGATTTTAAGGACCAAAATTATTCAGGTCAGAAGCTAAAATGAGGTGGCCTACCCCACATTCTTTAAATAGGTGAAGTTTGGAGGCTCCCGTGTCCTGAGCAAGTATCATTACAGAAGAACCCGTCCAAGGGTACCCCACTGTCCACTCTGCTTTGAAGACAACAGCCCCTCATAATTAGAAACAGCTTTAGTCACATGCCAGATGTCCATGCTTCCCTTCCAATTATTTTCAGAAACATCATAAAGAACCATTAGTGACAGTGTGAAATGTTCTTTTGTAAAAAAAAAATCTGTCCAACCTTATGAGTTCAGTTTGATATGAAGATTGCAATCTGCTTATTCCTAATGGTCGGGTTTTTTTGTTTGTTTGTTGTTTTTTTGGAGGGAGGGAAGGATAAGGATCTCTTTGACTTGAACTCTTATCACCAGAAATACTACCACATGTTTGGTATAATCACAAAGAACAGACAGTCTTACAAAAATTTTAACCAAATGTCTTCTTATATTACATACACAACTGCATGCGTGTATTATATAATATTGTGTGTATTAAGTTACATACACACACTACATTAGTATACCCTGAGCACTTCCTAAGACTAATATGAACAATCAAAAGTTCTGGGAAGTGCAGGATCCATATCATGAAGTAATATTTCTTCTGAACTCTGCCCTGTCAGGCCACTGGGGAATATAGTGTCAAGTTCTGGAAACCACATTTGGAAAAGGGTATTGACCAATTGGAGAAACTCTGGAGAGTGAGAACAGCACAACCAACTTTAGGCTTCTTTAGGGCAGAGTCTGGGTCATGCCCTCCCTTGAACCCACTGTCCCTGACACAATGTCATATATTGAACATGCTCAAACATATGTGTTGGATGAATGAATGAGTAAATGAAGCCATATTTTATGCATCATTTTTGAAGGAAGTACATATGTTTAACCTGGAAAATAAAAGCTATAAAGACATGACAGCTCATTTCAAATACTTGAAGGTTATCTTAGAGAAGAGGGCAGAGATTTATTCTCTCTTGTTCTTTGGACCAGAACTAGGGCTACTTAGTGAAAACTACAGGAAGGCAGCTTTGATCCAGCATCATTGTTGATTTGTATAGCTACCTTGAAGAACTACAGGACGCTTGGGTAATTCCCAGCACTTGATTTTAATTTGAGCATTGTAGGGACATAGGAAAATTTGGGCTTGTGGCCAACTTAATAACTTGATCATGAAATCTTTATTGTGTGTGGCACCAGATGATGCTGAGGGCAGGGTGGGTAGGTTAAAAATTAAGGACTTCTTCCCTTTAGAGGCTTATGGTCTATTCAGGAATTCAGACAAGTAAGCAGGTCATCATAGTACCACAAGGTGAGAAAGGCTACCATAGGGGAAGAAGGTTAGGCACCTACAGCAGTGGGTCCCCAGGGACCCCAGGAGACTTAGATCAAGTGATAGTGAGGGGATGGGGGTGTGATACGGCATGCATAAAAAGTCCGAGGTGGAGACTTCCCTGGTGGTGCAGTGGTTAAGAATCCGCCTGCCAATGCAGGGGACGTAGGTTCGATCCCTGGTCTGGGAAGATCCCACATGCCACAGAGCAACTAAGTCCGTGAGCCACAACTACTGAGGCTGCACACCAGAACTACTGAAGCCCATGTGCCTAGATCCCATGCTCCGCAATAAGAGAAGACACTGCAATGAGAAGCCCGCACACTGCAATGAAGAGTAGCCCCTGCTCTCTGCAACTAGAGAAAAGCCCGCACGCAGCAACGAAGACCCAACACAGCCAAAAACATAAATAAAATTTAGAAAAAAAAAGAAAAAATAGTCCGAGGCATAGGAGAATGACCGTGGGAGATTCCTCCACCACCTGAACACTGCGTCTTTATTTTATCTTATATTTTATTTTATTTTACTTTTTGGGGGGTGGGAGGACAGAGAAAGGTTTATTGCAGGACCAAGCAAGGAGAACGGGTGGCTTGTGCTCAAAAACTGAAACTCTCTGATGGTTTTCAACCCTGTGTCTTTAAACCAGCCACACTTCCCACTTGTAGTTCTCCTCACTCTTGGCCTGGGACATTTCCTCCTGTTTTAGCCTTGGTGACTGAGTTTTGCTTTTCAGGTTCTGATTTTCATTGTTAGGGCTTAATTTGAGGTTCAGTGCCTATATCATTCCTCCTCCTGGTTCATCTCTGAGGGAGTCAGGCCTTTAGTAGACGCAGAGCTCTCCAAATAGAGGGTGATCTTAGGGTATCTGTTTGTCTCTGTCAACATGAACACAGGGGCCAGACACCATGTGCCTGAGTCAACAGCCAAGCCTCTGTGATGCTACACACAGCCTGACCAGAATGACACTCCCAAAGCAGCAGCATAGAAGAAATGTTCTGGAAGCAGATAGTAGAGATGGTTACCCAGCCTTATGAATACACTAAAAACCAATGACATGTACATCTTAAACTGGTGAATTCTATGCTATGTGACTTGTATCTCAATAATAATTTTTTTTAAAGCAACAAGAGATGGCTGCTGGGGGAGGCTGAGCTTAAATATCTCTGGTTAAACTTCCTGCTTTCCTTGTATTTACTGGAAGGGGAAGGATTTGTCTTTAGACAGAATATCTTTGCCATCTTTAGACATTCCCAGCAATTGACAGCCCTGTGAAGGCATGAAAATAATGTGGTAAGTGCTGACTCCATACACAGTCTATTAATTAATACCTAAATAATTCCATGTTGCCAGTTTCATGATTTATAATGTTAAGCAGTCTTCCATATTTATCATCACAGGCAGCACTGAGTGGGGAAGACCTGAAGCTTGGTACCAATTTTGCCATTAACCAAAACGTTTGTGACCTCAAGGGCGAAGGGGATTGGGGGGGGTCACAGAACCTCTTGGTCTCTGTTTTCTCAACTCTAACATAGGGGGGTTAGATTCAATAGGGCTAATTTGTCTCCATGATTCTGTGAATTTCTAACTTTCAAAATCTCCAAAACAGCCCCGAAAAGTAAGTAGACAGCGATTACTGTCCCTATTTCACCCACAAAGAAACTAAAGACCAGGGAATTTAAAGGACTTCTTAGTGTTTGAACCAGGACCAGAAGTGAGTTCGCCTGAGTTCTAGTCCAGTATTCTTTCTAATGTGAAAGAAATGTGGACACTCTGTGCCAGGAATTTACCATTTAAGTTTATTCAGCTGATAAGGGTTTAAGGCAAGATTGTAGGTTCTTGCAAAAGGTAAGCATGGGAGGCAGGAACATCGGAAAGGGCCGGGGGGTCAGAGCTGGGCCATGGCCACTGTGGAGGAGGTAAGTCAGGAGAGGTTGTTTGCTGAGGAGTGTGCATGCCCTAGAGCGTAAGGAAAGTGGGAGTTGCCAGGAAACCCTGAGTTTTCCAACTTGGCAATCAGTACACAACTGATTTTTTATAGGAAATTACCCAGTTCTTTGGAAATTTCATGTGGTATAAATATGACCTTGAAATTATATATATTAGCTTAGCAAAAGGCAGAAACGTTTTGGAACCCTGGATTTGAGAGATCTGTTTGTGTTATTGTTATGATGACTTTCAGCAGGACTGGATAACATGAAATTATATTGCTAAAAACAATTTAATTTTCTGATCTTTGAGACTTCTTAATAACAAGTAAACCTCAAGTAGAGTGAAGGTGGAGTGGAAAAAGCAATTTTTCCTGAATCAAAAAAATTAGGTCTTGGCACTGCATCTACCTAACTGACTGTGTGTCCTTAGACAATTCACTTAACCTCTCAGATTTTCAATTTCCTCACTACAGATAAGGAGTTAGAGGAGATCATCTTTAAAGTCCAGCTCAGCTCTAAAATACCATGACCAGATATCATATACTTCACCACATTCTTCTCCCTGAATCTTGGGTATTTCTGTCTCTTCCAGAAATGGAACCTTCCATGTCACCCTCATTTCTCTTTGCCCTAGAACAGAAAGCCCAGCCACAGTCTGGTACCACCTCCAAGAGCTACCTATAGCAGGTGACACCTAGTGACTCTACCATGACTGTCTACACTGCTAGGGAAAGTTACCATGGATGGACATATTATGCCTGACCTTGGCAAGAAAGGCAATGTAGTATAGCGGTTAAGAGCATAGGCTCCAGAGACAGAGAGACCTGGGTGGAATCCTGAATCTGCCATATACCAATGACTCTGGGCAAGCAAATTCACCATGCCTGGTACCCAGTGAGCACTCAATAAAGGTTAGCCGTGTTGGCCTCTATTCTGGGGTACCAGTACGGCCTTATAAAACCATCATGAGATGGTTAATGTGTAAGAAGAAATGCCATCCTTCTTTTCTCCAACACCTCTGGCGAAATTGTTACCCAAAGGTAACAGCCCACCCAGCCAGTCTCGGAAAAGAGGAAAGTGATTTCCAAGAGGAAGAACATGTGACTCAGCATTATTTAAATGAATGGCTCAAATTCTTACGAAGGAGTAGAATGAGAGATGAGGCAAAGAAAGCGAGGGGATGGGGGAGAATTTAAGGAATAAGAGAAGAAACAGTAGGTAGTGAATGAGAAGGTTAGTCCTATTTTGTGATAAAAGGCATTTTAAAGCAAAATTTGACCATTTTATCAAGAAGAAGGAATGTAATTTAGCTAACTTATATTTCCACATAAAGAAATGTGCACGTGCATTTTCTGTGTGTAGAGTATGTCTAAAAATTAGGCATTGCATGTTTTTAAATATATAGATATATTTGGACACACACATTCCATCTGATATAATCTTCCTTCATCTCTTCCACGTGTCATTGATTTTCTTACCAACTTCAGGTTCAGAGCAGATACTGTACCTGGTAGTTTGGCACCAGCTGCCAGTGGCCTCGTGTGAACCTGTTAACCACTGTGGGATGGCGGAGCAGCTCTGAATCTAAGGCTAGTCTATGCAGGCCTGCAGCTGCTGCATTCTGATGCATTAAAGCCACAGCAAGTTGCAAAAACAAGAGCTCTGGATCCAGATGCCCTGGGTTCAGATTTTGACTCCATCATTTCCTAGATGTGTGACCTATGGCAATTCCCTCTCAAAGGCTTAGTTTCTACATCTGTAAAATGGGGAATGCACTTGCTTCAAAGGGTGGAGGATTGAATGAGCTAGTGCATGGAAAGCACTTAGCCCAATATACACCGGCAGGCAATGGTCAATATACACCGGCAGGCAATGGTCAATACATATTTCATTCTTATGTTCTTTCTCTGGGAACCGTGGGATGTAGGATCTTATGATTGGTCCCAAGTTCAAGGATATGGGCTAATGTAAATATAATCTTGAGTGTGGAGGAGATGGGTTTTAGAGGATCTGCACCATGGCCCCTGCCCCATATCAACTTAGTACCTATTTTCCAGTGTAACACACTGAATCTCAGAAGACAAGGAAGAGAATTTTTGGTTACAATCAGAAGCATGACAGAAACATCAAAATTATTTTCATTGAGCCATGTAAATTACAAAAACATAGGTAATAGTTCTTTTTATTTGGCCTCAGTTAAAAAAAATAAATTTCCTGCAAGAAAAAATAAATAAAAGCAAAGAAAAACATTGAATGCCAGGACTTCCGGTGGTGCAGTGGTTGAGAATCCGCCTGCCAATGCAGGGGACACGGGTTAGAGCCCTGGTCTAGAAGGATCCCACATGCCGCGGAGTAACTAAGCCCATGTGCCACAACTACTAAGCCTGAGCTCTAGAGCCCACGAGCCACAACTACGGAGCCCGTGTGCCACAACTACTGAAGCCCACGTGCCACAACTACTGAAGCCCGTGCACCTAGAACCCATGCTCCACAACAAGAGAAGCCACCGCAATGAGAAGCCTGCGCACAGGAACAAAGAGTAGCCCCTGCTCACCGCAACTAGAGAAAGCCTGCGTGCAGCAACAAAGACCCAATACAGCCAAAAATAAAAAGAAATAAATAACATAAAATTTATTTAAAAAGAAAACATTGAACGCCATCTCTGGAAGAACCACTAATTCCGTATTTTTTTCAAAATTTTCTTATTGTGGTAAAATACACATAACCTAAAATTTACCATCTTAACCATTTTGTGTGTGTACAGTTCAGTGGTATTAAATACATTCATATTGTTGCGCAACCATCACCACCATCCAACTTCAGAACTCTTTTCACCTCATAAAACTGAAACTTTGTACCCATTAAACAATAACTCCGCTCCCAGCCCCGGGACAACCACCTATCTGCTTTCTCTTGGATTTTGACTACTCTAAGGAACTAAGTGGAATCAAACAGTATTTCTGCTTTTTTAAAAAAATTTATTTATTTTATTTATTTATTTTTGGCTGCATTGGGTCTTTTTCTCTAGTTGCGGTGAGCAGGGGCTACTCTTTGTTGCGGTGCGCAGGCTTCTCATTGCGGTGGCTTCTCTTGTTGTGGAGCACAGGCTGTAGGTGAACGGGCTTCAGTAGTTGTGGCATGCGGGTTCAGTAGTTGTGGCATGAGGGTTCAGTAGTTGTGGCTTGTGGGCTCTAAAGCTCAAGCTCAGTAGTTGTGGCACACAGGCTTAGCTGCTTCACGTCATGTGGGATCTTCCCGGACCAGAGATCGAACCTGTGTCCCCTGCATTGGCAGGCGGATTCTTAACCACTGCGCCACCAGGGAAGCTCTCTGTTTTTCTTTTAAATAGATCTTTATTGGAGTATAATTGTTTCACAATACTGTGTTAGTTTCTGTTGTACAACAAAGTGAATCAGCCATATGCACACGTATATCCCCATATCCCCTCTATCTTGAGCCTCCCTCCCACCCTCCCTATCCCACGTCTCTAGGTCATTGCAAAGCACCGAGCTGATCTCCCTGTGCTATGCGGCTGCTTCCCACTAGCTAACTGTTTTACATTAGATAGTGTATATATGTTGATTCTACTCTCACTTCGCCCCAGCTTCCCCCTCCCCCCACCCCGTGTCTTCAAGTCCATTCTCTATGGCTACAACTTTATTCCTGTCCTGCCACTAGGCTCATCAGTACCATTTTTTTCTTTTTAGATTCCATATATATGTGTTCGCATATGGTATTCGTTTTTCTCTTTCTGACTTACTTCACTCTGTATGACAGACTCTAGGTCCATCCACCTCACTACAAATGACTCAATTTCATTTCCTTTTATGGCTGAGTAATATTCCATTGTATATATGTGCCACATCTTCTTTATCCGTTCATCTGTCAGTGGACATTTAGGTTGCTTCCATGTCCTGGCTATTGTAAATAGTGCTGCAGTGAACATTGTTGTACATGTCTCTTTTTGAATTATGGTTTTCTCAGGGTATACGCCCAGTAGTGGGATTGCTGGGTCGTATGGTAGTTCTATTTTTAGTTTTTTAAGAAACCTCATACTGTTCTCCATAGTGGTTTCTGTTTTTGTGATTGGTTTATTTCACTTAGCATAATGTCCTTAAGGTTCATCCATATTGCAGCATGTATCAGGATTTCCTTCCTTTTTTAAGGCTGAACAGTATCCCATTGTATTTATTTACCACATTTTGCTTATTCATTCATCCATCAATGGACATTTGGGTTGCCTCTAAGCTATCGTGAATCATGCTGCCATGAACATGTATGTACAAATATCTATTGAAGACCCTGCTTTCGATTCTTTTGAGTATATACACAGAAAGAGAATTGCTGGAATCATTTTATAATTCTATTTTTAATTTTTTGAGGAACCATCATACTGTTTTCTAAAGTGGCCAATCCAATTGTTTTTATCCTGCCTACCCCCATTATGTTTCTCACAACATGCCTATAAAAAGTAGAGTCGCCATAGATACAGCAAGCAGTGTGCTAAGTGCTTTTGGAGCCCTGTCTCATGTAATTATCTCAATAGCCCTACGAGCAGGTATATTAGTGTTGTGCCCATTTTACAGATGAGGAGATGGTCCAGGTCAGAGAGGGCCATGGGAATTCACACCCAATCAGCCTTGCTCCAGGACCAGTGTTCTCATCACTGCAGGTGCCACCTCTGATCTGGGTTGTCAAATCTCAGGGACCCAGCGCCCCTGGTTTGGGTAGAAGGGAAAGGTGGTGTGCTGAGAGAAAAACCTAACGCATGCCTAGGGCTGAAGTTGGAACAGGGTCTGTGCAGAGCCAGGGCTTGAAGCCAAAGCTGTAAAGCGACCATGACAAAAACCAAAGTCGGTCAGTTTTGTCTTTAAAATTGCTAGGAGGAGTAGGGTGTAAATGCAAATCTCAGTTCTCTCACCTTCCCACCCCATAGACGCGTTTAGTAGCTTCGACAGCTTTAGAGCTACCAGAGACGTATCTGAAATAACAGTGCACTGTTTAGATTTGAGTCCTCTTTTTTTTTTTTTTTTTTCTTTTTTTTGCGGTACGCGGGCCTCTCACTGTTGTGGCCTCTCCCGTTGCGGAGCACAGGCTCCGGACGCACAGGCCCAGCGGCCGTGGCTCACGGGCCCAGCCGCTCCGCGGCGTGGGGGATCTTCCCGGACCGGGACACGAACCCGTGTCCCCTGCATCGGCAGGAGGACTCTCAACCACTGCGCCACCAGGGAAACCCTTGAGTCCTCTTAAGCAGCTTGATACTGCATGGAGTCAGGTGTTCTCTGGCCCAAATCATTTCCCCCCAGATATAGCAATACGTCAAGCCTTCTCATTATGTGAAGTTCCTGTATGGCTTTTCCACCTCCTCTCTAAGATTCAAAGTGCTTTTATATAGAGGCCCTAGTGATCTAACCAATTCACCCAAAAGGTATGCAGTGGACAGCTATTACTATTTTCAAATTATGGACTGAGAAATTGAGATACACGGAAAGAAACAAAGCCACTCTGCAATTTGGAAAGCCATCTGTGATGCTACAAAAATGTTTCAGTGGACTCTTGACCACATAGATCATTATTTTTATTGCCCTCTCCCTAGATGAGATGCAGCTTAGTTTGAGAGTTGTTTATAGTTTGGCAAGCTATTAAGTAAAAGAACCTAATTTCAATTCTCCATTCTGGTGGGTGATAAGAATAAAGGGAATTTAGTTTAGGGGAAGAGGAAATGATAAGAACAGGGAGGAAAGCTTTTATTTAGAAGTCTTTTGGATAATCCATGGATTTAATTTATCCAACCACGGGCTGGGGGTCAGATAGAGTGGGTTGAATTCCTAAGCCACAACTATGAGCACACGGTCAGTGTCAGTTCCCACATCTCCCTTTCCGCAGGAGCCCATGACTGAGATAACAACAGTTCGATGAGTTGATGTACCACTGGGGTATCACCAAGGAGAGGGCCCAGAAGCAGAGGAGACATAAACAGCTTATTTCTTTTATCCTTCTCACTGTTTCTTGCTCCCTCTCTGTTGTTGTCATCCATTTTTCATTCCATCCCATTTCCTCTTTTTTTCCTTTCATTTCCTCATTTTGGGACAGTGAGAGGTCACGGTCTTGCTGCCAACAGTTGCGACACCCTCAGTAGTCATGGCGGCCACGAAGCCAGGGTTGGACCCCGTCTAGCGACCTTGAGGGAGCGTCCGGTCTTCAGCAGGAGGGAGTCTGTAACAGCACAGGGGGTCTGCAGCTTTCATGTAGACCCTTCACTTTGAATTTTGTTGCTGACGTCTTTTGTCAAAGGCCATTTAGAATTTGAGGATGCGTAGTCTCACCTGTTAGTCTTTTTTTTATGGTGTCCTGGTTTTGTCTTATGTAGGAAGACCTACCCAATGCTAAGATTATATATTTAAACAGATACATCATATTTCTCTCAACAGAAATTCGGGCAAGCCAACACACTGGAAATAGGGCTGTCTCATAAAATTTGGAACGTGTGGATATTATGCATGTACTGGGACTCTAAAATTTATTCTCCCCAGAAAAGTGCCCAGAGTTATCTTTCCTCCTGGTTCCTTCTCTCACTTCCTCTCCCCACCCCACCCCCGCCACCCCTCACCTACACCCTAGCCATTTCATCTCAGGGTGGGGGGAGCATTCAGTTGCTAGAACCAGAAACCCATTCAGACTAACTTAAGGAGATGGAGATCGCTTGTACATTTATAAGGGAATATTATGAAACCCAATGTTGAGAATTACTCTTGGGGCCCTGAAGAGGCCCAGGCAGCTACCCTTCCTCTTCCCTTTCTCTCAGTTTTCTTTGTCTCTGAGCATCTTCTCCATGTCCTCCCTGTAATCCAGTGTCCTGCATCTGCACATGAATTAAGACTACCACGTGCCTCACAGGGTCCTGCCACAGGATCGTATGGGTCCAGCACCCACAGAAAACTAACAGCCTCAGGCTCAGTGTCCCAACTCCAAGCTCTATAGGAAAAGATCTGATTGACTCCAAGTGGGTCAGATGTCCACTCCTGGTTCAATTACTGATGGCCGGGAGCATCGGTCATGTAGTTGCCCCTCAGAGACAGTGGGCAAGGTTAGGCTCTTGAAGAAGGGAATGTGGCAGGGAGGAAATGACTGGTGTACCTAGTCCAGTTACCATCCCCATGTTGCTCTGGGACGTCTGTTCCCCTTCACGTTTGCCCTTAATTGTCTCTGAGTGGATTTGCGTTTTGCCCATAGCAGGATTTATATCAGATCCAGGACCCTTTGGGGATGGACTGTGGTCCTGTTCATTAGGGGGAGTTCTGATCTACAATTGCATTCTTGTGGATGTTAGGGAAAGGGGAAAAAATTCCTGGGCTGCGGATGGAGCAGGATAAGTAATTCCAGCAGCCCTGGCCACAGGGCAACGGTTTAGTGTGGCCACTCCCCACCGCGCAGGCCACCACTGAGGGTGAGCGGAGGAAGGTATGGAAAGGCTGTTGTTGTCCATATCTGGTTTTTCTTCCTACTGCACATTACTCTTGTCATGTGGCTGGTGGAGTGTGGTGGTGGCAATACACAGAAAAAGTTGAATCCAGGAGTTGCTTCTGGAGTTCTCTTCAGAGAGTCAATATAGTCTAAAGAAGCTGACTCTTTAGAAAAGAAATCTTTTTCATTTCTGCAAGCAGACTTAGGATTTGGGGGTACCTAGAAAGAGAGGCTATGGAGGGGCCTTGACTGGTTACACAGCCTCTGTGATGCTCATTTCCTTATCTGTAAACAAGGAAACAATTTGCCTGGTGATGGAGGATCTTTTGAGGTCCCACTAAACTCCAAAATAATGTCATTATATTTTATTAGAGTGATTTATAACGTACAAATAATTTAATCAGCATACCACTTTTTAGCACACCAAAAAAATATTCATTGCTAAAATGCTCTGTGGAAAAAAAATCATGACGGCTACATGTTGAGACCAAATCAATATTAAAATGTTGTTAAAATATCTCTCTTCTTCACTTCGCCTGTCTTTAACCAGCCACCTTCGTCCAGAATAGTCCCGCAGAGTATAAAATGCCGCCTCAGCATGAGAGAAATGCGTCCGTTGATTCTCCATATGGAGGCTGTTATAGAACCACCACAAAGGCACAGAGCGGGGTTTGAAAACATCTTCCCATGCCAGTTTTAAGCATTGACTCAGACTGCTGTTGCTGCCGCGGGAATAAGCACTGACGGCTTTTGAGAAATCAGTCATCCTCTTCTAACACATGATTCTTTTGGAAAAGTATGACACAACAAATGGCAATTACTCGCAACGATTTGGATTTAGATTTTTGCCTCAAGGTTCAGGCATGGTAAATATGCAGGAGCTTAACAACGTTTAAGGTTATTGGACATCTCCTGAGCCGCTGTAGATGGAAAGGATTTGCAGTGTTGTCGTTTGGGCTCTACCTCTGACTGAAGGAACAGGCCTGTTTCAGGGAAGTTCTGAATCACACTTGCCCGAATGTGATCATAGCTGTATCTACCTCAGAGGGACTGCCAATCCATCACTTAGCAGTATTGGTAACTGGATTCATTTTACATGGAACGCAAACGTGAATCCCTTGTTCTTTTTACTTTTTTGTGTGTGTGGTCCCCAAATAGTTAAGATTCCCTACTGTGAGGACTGTCTATTCCAGCTCCATGGAATGACTGGGTGGGCAAGATGGAGACAGTTGCCCCAAACATTAAAGGCTATGACACCCCACTTGGACCACCCTGGTATTCTCATCGGAATCAACTGGATCAAAGGGACTCCCTCTCCTACCTTTACTAGGGACATTGACCAAGAGCAAGGATAACTCCTTGCCTCCAGAAAAATTGGTCTTATTCTGACTCCGGGCCAGCAAAGGGCTTCTGGAAAGGGCCAGATACTACATATTTTTGCCTTTGTGGACTTTTCCGTCTTTGTTAACTCAACTGTGCCTTTTACAAACAGTCATTAGACAATATATTTATATGAATGGACGTGGTCAGAGTTCACCTGCAACCCACAGGACATAGTTTGCTGGCCCCTGCAAGAGTCAAGCCCTTTATAACCTAGAGAGTTCTATGCTAGAAAATTGGTCCAGATAGTAAGGGAAGGCTAGCTCCATACAGCTGATATTGAGTGCCTCCTAAATGACTTGTGTCACTCTTGGTCCCCAGGAAGGTCTTGGACACAAGCTGCATATTGGCCCAAGAATAAAAGGGCTTTGGAGTGACGGTCAGAAGATGGGTACCTAGCCCTCCAGAGCCCTCACCCTCCAGACTGGCACAACAGATCACAGTCTTCTAAGTTCTCTGGCTTGAAGCATGGGAACCACAGATACCCTGCCAGGCTGGGCCCGGCTCTTGGGTGGGGCTGAAGTAGCAGTGAGTGGTGGGTATGCCCTGTGGATGCTAACTTGGGTCTAGTACAAGGAAGGAGTGCTAGGTGGCACGCAATCAGCAACTTTCAAATGTTGTGTCTCTTTTTTTTTGTTTTTTTTTAACATCTTTATTGGAGTATAATTGCTTTACAATGGTGTGTTAGCTTCTGCTTTATAACAAAGTGAGTCAGCTATACATATACATATGTTCCCATATCTCTTCCCTCTTGCGTCTCCCTCCCTCACGTTGTGTCTCTTAACTGTGTCACCAGATGTGTATTAGCGTCCTCTCTTAAAAAGAAACAATATGAGCCTCTTCCTGACACAGGAAGACGGAAGTTTTCAGACGCGTGGTCTTGGCATTATGGCACACTGACAGCTGTCCTTTCGGTATCTCTCCTTCAACCTTCCTGACCCTGGCCCTGCCCCGACATAACCTGTGCTCCCCTGACCACTTATCTCCAGGAGACCTAAGGCCTGTCCACTTGGCTCTGGCCAGGACCCACACCCAGGCTGCCCCCATCCTTCCTCCAAGGGCTGAGGGAGCACCCCCTCTTTGGGACCTCTCTTCTAGGGGCTCACATTCCCACTCAGTTCAGAAAAGCCACGCAAGCCAGTATATAGGCCAGCTTGGCAGATATCCATTTAAAGAATGTCCTTGAAGCTTCCATGTTTCAAAACATTTTCAGCAAGTTTTCATTGAATTGTTTTAACTATTGCTGCAGGGAAGGCCCTGAAACTAAGGCTGGGGTTACAAAGGAACTCAGACAGAGGCCTCCTTTAATGTGTTTCCTTTTCCAAACAGGTTGAAGAAACAGAGTCCCGGCAGGTAGTATGGGAACATGCCTAGAGATGCAAAAAAAAAACACAGCAAACCTCTAGAGTATCAGAGCAGAGATGAGAGAGGGTGGAAATTACCCTCTAAGTTCATTTTTTAAAGCTCATTATTTACTTTTAAAGTACTGTTTGTGCAGAACCCAAGGACAGGAACGTACTGACCCATCCTTCCTCTGGCCGGCTGCCTTCCTGCTGATGGTAAATGTAAACGCCCGGAGTACTGGTAAACTGCCTGGTGGAAGCACGAATTGGAAAAGACAAAAAATAAGCTTCCTTGAGACCATGAGTGCTCCAGGATCCTGAATATGTAAGATGCATTAGTTCGTTAGTAAGTTCCCAGACTCTGCAGATGCTGGGCGTGGGCGGGCGCCACTGACGCAGAAGGTGGTGTGCACAGACGCTCTGGTAATCTCTGGGGACCTGTCTGGTCTGTGGCACATATGTTGGGGCCTCCATCAGGGATAGGCAGAGGCCAGGGCAGGCCATAGTGGCCTGGGTTCAGGGGAACGAGACAAAACTCCACAGGGGTTTTGGAGTTCATTCAGCAGAACATTGCATGCAGAGCAGTGCGTGTCTGCACTAAGAGCTAAGGGCCTGGAGTCCCCAAGAAGTGGAGTGATGTCAGCAGAGAGCGGCCAAGAATGCCATTCTTCCTACAAAATTTGACAGGTTGTCCTAGGCTGAGGCTCTCAAGATTTCAGGCAGAGAGGCTCAAAGAAGTGCAGTTCACTATAGCATGAGTCAGGTGCCTTGTCCCAGGACGAGCGTGGCATGAGACTTCCCTGAGGTCCTTTTAATGGTGCAATTGTCAAACCTCTTTTGAAGACCTGCCTTTTAATGCCTTCCCCTGCTCCTTTCTCTTGGTTTTCAAGGGAACAGGGGTTTATACCTGCACTTCTTTTAAACTGCAGCATTGGCTCTAACGGGATGCTAATAGTCTCCTAGTATAATGTCGGCGACAAGCTAGAAGAACTCAGAGATTACAGGGAGGGGGAAATGGTTCCAAGAATATGCCCTTAACTCTGCCATAGATCTGACACCCCAGAAACATTTGGAAGGCAGAATGGAGCTGGATTCTGTAACTCAGGCGGTGTTGTCTTCCTACCAGAGGTCCAACGCTCTTTCCCACCTCCACTCCCCAAGTTGACCGAAGAACCCCTTTCAAATTGCCCCCACCCTAAATTAATTGTATCTGATTAACCACAGTGCGATGTTGCAGCAGGGGTGCAGTCAGAGGCCCAGGATGTCCTTTGCTGTCTCTCATTGGCTGCAGATGTTGAAGCCTGGAGTTGCTGACAGAGATTTCAGAGAGCTCTACCTCTGTCCTTCCTGATTCTCCAGTGAGGTCTCTTATTTGATGGGCGTTTGGGGAAGTGGGCGGCAAGAGAGCTTTAGCTCTTTTGGGAATCTTGATTTCCTCAGCGTAGATTGACTAAACTTTTCCAGAAAGTTAGATACAGGCAAATTTACAATCTCACTCTATGTGGTGAATATTTGTGGAGTTGAGTAGCTCAAAAATGGCCACTATTCTGGGCCTTAGACTGATGAAGGAAAATGGTGTATCACCACAGAGTAGCAAAGATACGCTGTGTTGGTGTCAAACACGCTTAAAGCTTGGTTCCTCCGCTTATATTGAAGTGACCTTGTGCTAATTGTTGACTGCACCGTGGCTCAATTTGCTCATCTATAAAAATCGTGCCTCCTTCTGAGTTGCCATGAGGACCTACTATAAAGTCACCAGCGGGCAGCCAGACATAGTAAGTGACTGATGAAGAGTAGCTGCTATCAGAATTAGTATTGTTAAAATGACTATACTACCCAAGGCAATCTGCGGATTCAATGCAATCCTTATCAAAATACCAGTGGCATTTTTCATACAAGTGGAACAAATAATTCTAAAATTTGTATGGAAACACGAGAGACCCTGAAAAGCCAAAACGATCTTGAGAAAGAACAGAGCTGGAGGTTTCACACTTCTGGATTTCAAACTATACTACGAAGACAGTAATCAAAACAGTGTAGTAGGGCTTCCCTGGTGGCGCAGTGGTTGGGAGTCCGCCTGCCGATGCAGGAGACACGGGTTCGTGCCCCGGTCCGGGAAGATCCCACATGCCGTGGAGCAGCTGGGCCTGTGAGCCATGGCCGCTGAGCCTGCGCATCCGGAGCCTGTGCTCCACAACGGGAGAGGCCAGAACAGTGAGAGGCCCGCGTACCGCAAAAAAAAAAAAAAAAAAAAAAATGGGACTACATCAAACTAAAAAGCTTTTGCATAGTGAAGGAAACTATCATCAAAACAAAGAAAAGCCACCTAGTGAACGGAAAAGACATTTGCAAATGATATATCCAATAAGGGGTTAATATCCAAAATATATAAAGAATTCATACAACTCAACATAAAAAAAACATGGGAAGAGGGCCTGAGTACACATTTTTCCAAAGAAGACATACAGATGGCTAACAGGCACATGAAATGATGCTAAACATCACTAATCATCAGGAGAATGCAAATCAAAACCACAATGAGATAACAGTGTAAAACCTGTCAGAATGGCTATTATCACAAAGACAACAACTAACAAGTGTTGGCGAAGAGGTGAAGAAAAGGGAGCCCTTGTGCACTGTGTGTGGGAATGTGAATTGATGCAGCCACTATAGAAAACAGTATGGAGGCGCCTCAAAAAATTAAAAATAAAACTACCATATGATTCAGCGATTTCACTCCTGGGTATTAATCCAAAGAAAATGAAAACGCTAATTCAAAAAGATATCTGCACCCCTATGTTCATTGCAGCATTATTTACAATAGCCAAGCTACGGAAGCACCCTGAGTGCCTATCAATAGACGAGTGGATAGAGAATATATATATCACTCATCCATAAAAAAGAATGAAATCTTGCCACTTTCCACAACATGGATGGACCTAGAGGATATCATGCTGAGTGAAATACGTCAGACAGAGAAAGACAAATACTGTATGGTTTTACTTACATGTGGAATCTAAAAACTAAAACAAATGCCCCAACATAAAAAAAAAATAGATACAGAGTCATAGGTGGTTGCCAGAGGGGAGAGAGGTGTGGGGAGGAGGGAACTAGGTGAGGGAGATTAAGAGGTACAGACTCGCAGTTACAAAATAAGTGAGTCACAGGTATGAAACGTACAGCATGGGGAATATAGTCAATAATTGTGTAATATCTTTGTATGGTGACAGATGGTAACTAGACTCATCGTGGTGATCATTTTGAAATGTATAGAAATAGCCAATCACTGTTGTGCACCAGGAACTAACATAGTGCTGTAGGTCAATATACTTCAAAAACAAACAAACAATTACTCAGCCATAAATAGAAATGAAACTGAGCTATTTGTAGTGAGATGGAAGGACCTAGAGTCTGTCATACAGAGTGAAGTAAATCAGAAAGAGAAAAAGAAATACCGTATGCTAACACGTATATATGGAATCTAAGAAAAAAAAATGGTTCTGATGAACCTAGAGGCAGGACAGGAATAAAGACACAGACGTAGAGAATGGACTTGAGGACATGGGGAGGGGGAGGGGTAAGCTGGGACAAAGTGAGAGAGTAGCAGCTGCATAGCACAGGGAGATCAGCTCGGTGCTTTGTGACCACCTAGAGGGGTGGGTTAGTGAGGGTGGGAGGGAGACGCAAGAGGGAGGGGATATGGGGATATATGTATACGTACAGCTGATTCACTTTGTTGTACAGCAGAAACTAACACAACATTGTAAAGCAATTATACTCCAATAAAGATGTTAAAAAACAAACAAACTCGTAGAAAAAGAGACCAGATTTGTAGTTACCAGAGGCAGGGTGTGGGGGAGATAATTGGATGAAGGTAGTCAACAGGTACAAACTTCCAGTTATAAAATAAATAAGTACTAGGGATATAATGTACAGCATGGTGAATATAATTAATGCTGCTGTATGTTACATATGAAAGTTGTTAAAAGAGTAAAACCTAAAATTTTTCCTATTTCTTTAATTTTGTACCTATATGAGATGTTGGATGTTCACTAAACTTTCTGTGATAATCATTTCATGATATATGTAAGGCAGATCATTATGCTGTACACAAACTTATTGACAATTATTGACAATTGACAGTGCTACATGTCAATTATATCTCAATAAAACTGGAAGAAAAAAAGCTTTCCTCTCTTGGCCTCTGTGACTCAATCATCTCTGGGGTTTTCTCCTACTTCTCTGGCACCCTGTCCATCTTCTTTAACACTCATTATCCTCTACCTGACCCTTAAATGTTAGAAAGTTTCATGGCCCAATCCTATTCCGTGTCTTTTATCACATTACATTTTCTCCCTAGGCAATCTCATCTACACTCTCTCTTCAATCAGCATCTATACACTGTTGATTTAAAACCATGCAAATTTAGTTGAGACCTCTTCTCTGAGCTCCAGAGTAATTACTACCTCTTTCAATGGCAAACTCAATATGTCCAGAATGAAGCTCGTATAAATTTTAATGACTGATACCACCGTCAATTCAATTATGCATATTTGAAATATAGGCACCTCAACACCTCTCTGCTCCCCACCTCCTATATACACCCCATCTCCAAATTTTGTTGATATTATCCTCCCACTTCCCTCCATTGCCATTCCTTCCAGTACCCCCAGCTTTTAGCTCCCGTCTCCTCTTACCTGCATTACTTAAATAGCTCAAAACTCATCTGTGCACATCTAGTCTGGCCCTGCAAGAGTCCATTCGCACCATGGCCAGGATGATATTTTTGAAATGTGAATCTGCAAATCTAATCATGCAAATTTAATTCTCTCCCTCTCATTCTCTCTCTCTGTCTCTCTGTCTCTCTCTGTCTCTCTGTCTCTCTCTGTCTCTCTTTCACACACACACACACACACACACACACACACACACACACACACACACAGCTTAAAAGAAGGCTTAGGATGTAAACAAAAATTATCAACATGGACTGGCCCTCTCTTGACTTATCTTACCATGCTTTCCTCGCTCTCTGCTTTTCTGTCATCCTGGTCCTGTCTCAGCCCTTTAGCTTTCATCCTGCCTCTGGTCTTTGCCTGTGCTCTTCCATCTGTATGAAATGCTCTTTTCTCTCCTCATTACCTGGTTAACTCCTTCTCTTCCTCGAGATCTGAAATCAATTGTCCTTTTCTGGAGGAAACCTTCCTTGAACCCCTTGACCAAGTAAGTGTCACTCTGCTATGTTCACATTGGCACAATGTATCTCTCATTTGTAGTGCTTATAGCAGTTGTAATCTTACAATAGTTTCCATGATTATTTCATTCATGTATGATACCTCTGCCAAGTTTTAAGCTCCATGAAATAAAAAATTGTGTCTGTTTTTTCTCACTCTTACAACTCTAGCGTCAAGCATAGTGTGGGTGTTTAATAAATATTTATTAAAGTGAATAAATGAATAAAAATTACTCTTCCATGCTTCTCTTTTCTAATCATGCTTAGGTCTGTCTCTACCTGTTTAACAAATTATCTAAGCAGAGGAGGATGCTGAAGGGAATGGTAAGGCAGCAAGAAAATCATGTCCCACAGAAACGAAGTAAATTGGTTCATTGCAATTAGGCTTCTAAGAAGAATTCTTTGCTTCTTCTTTGAAGATGAAACTGGAATATTAAAATTGATATTTTGGTCCCAGGAAGATAAACTATAAGCCATCATCGAAAATGTCTATTGTTGGAAGTTCCCTGGTGGTCCAGTGGTTAGGACTGAGCACTTTCACTGCTGTGGCCTCAGATTCAATCCCTGGTCAGGGAACTAAGATCCCACAAGCCCTGTGGCAGGGCCAAAAAAAAAGGTCTATTGTTGAGACTGGTGACTCACTTTGACCTTCCTACCTCTAAGCCATGAGAAGCCATCAAAACGGCTCTACCATCCAGGGGATCACAAGCCCCGGTCTTCACCTGTTCTTTACTGTCTTACTTAAAGCATGAGAAGTTTCTGTTTCAAGGCATTGCTCCCTATATTGTCAAGCCTCTGGCTGGGCTGGGCTGTAGTTGTCTTGGTGGCACAGGGTCAGTGTTTCTAAGAGCAGGATATGGTTTGGGATTACACTGAAGAGGGTAATCCTGGGGAAGTAAAGGTGATTATTAAACCAAGTATGGAACCGCGACTGGTAGCCAGGAATGAGTTGATGTCAATGATTACTACAGAGATGGTGGTAGCTTCTAAAGGTGGGAATCCAGTACATGATCCAGGTATAAAAACTAATGGTGAGGGTCTTCCCTGGTGGCACAGTGGTTAAGAATCCACCTGCCAGTGCAGGGGACACGGGTTCCAGCCCTGGTCCGGGAAGATCCCACGTGCTGTGGAGCACCTAAAGCCCGTGCGCCACAACTACTGAGCCTGTGCTCTAGAGCCCGCGAGCCACAACTACTGAAGCCCATGTGCCTAGAGCCCGTGCTCCGCAACAAGAGAAGCCACCGCAATGAGAATCCGTGCACCTCAACGAAGAGTAGCCCCCGCTCACCGCAACTAGAGAAAGCCCACGCGCAGCAACGAAGACCCAACACAGCCAAAAATAAATGAACAAAATAAAAAAATAAAAAAAAAACTAAAGGTGAGGGAAGATGCAAGGGATGATCCAGAATTAGATGGAGTCGACCTGGTGGATGTTAAAGAGCAGAAAGGTATCATGGGGCAAGTAAGGCCAAGATGTGCTAGTCTGGAACACAAGATGTTGGTAAGTTGGCTTTGTTGACTATTAAACTAGATAGATTTGAGGTGTTTTAATCAATGCTTGCTCCTCATGTGATGTTCTCTCCCTGATTCTTATGTGATTTTTGTCATCTTAGACACATTTAAGTAGAAAGACAAATAGAAGTAAGTTCTTAGACAGCTTATTAGTAAAGAAGCAAAGAATTGGAAGAAATTGATCTTTCCTTTCACAAAGACCTCATTCCTCACAAAAATGGAACTCTCAGTCAAGGATTTGGTCCTTTAAAAAAAAACAGAAAAGAAAGCATGAACTCTATCCCTTTTTTGACTAAATACTGCCAACTGATGCTGTTTGGAACTAGAAACTTCCTCTCTTTCCACATGTTAAATGCATATTTTTTTAAAATGCAATTTGGCCCCTTGGTTCCCCTGTTCTCAGTAGAGAAACAAAATGGTCAGTAATTCATTTCAACATTCGAATTTAGCTGAAAAGCTCTTGGTGATTCAAGCCCACAGATGTAAGGTGAAAGGTTCCAGAGAGCAAGTGGAAGCCATGAGTTTACCAAAAGTCTGTGACTTTCTTCAAAGCTTGCAGGATCCCAAGGCTTAGCCTTTTTGAGGAAGAATAACCAGTGGACAGCTGCGAGGTTTTGAGCCCCTAGAAGATGAGGCCCACCACGAGAAGGGCAGGGGCAGCTGGGCCCAAGCCACATTTGGCCGGTCTCCCGCCTGCCTGGCAGCCGTCCCCCGCTCCCCGGAGACATCCTCTGGGTGGGAGGAGGCCCACTGCCAGAGAACACAGTCTGATGTTTTCTGTTCCTGCTGCAGGAAGTCCCCCTTCCCCTGCCACCCGCCACATCCTCAGCCTGCAGACAACGCTTAGAGAGGAGAAGGGAAGCGAGGCTGTGAAAGGCAGATCTCCGTGGTGGGGTTTAAAGCACTTTCCCCCAGACCTTGAAAGGACACTCTAGATTCATTCATTTTCGCTTTGCTATTTCTTTGGTATTTAAGAAGCCGCTAAGAGAATTGACCCTGGAAAGACAGATTCTTGAATGCATACAGCTAGCTGTTACCACAAGAACCGACTTTGAGTCCCCTCTGACTTCCCCTCCTACACGCCTCTCCTCGCCTGACTTGGCTGCGGCCACACAAGCCTCCTGACTGATGATCGATCAGCCAAATGCTGTCCTACCTCGTGGCCTTTGCCCACCCTGCTCTTGCCCACATATCGCTATGGCTTGCTCCCTTGCTTCATCTGGGGCTTTGCTCAGATGTCATCTTGGCAGACAGGTCTCTCCTGGCCACTGTGCTCATACTCTTATCCTACTTTATTTTTTTTTTCATAGCACTTTTTTACCACTTGGTATGTTTAATGGTTATATATTTGTTTGTAGTACGGCTCACCTGAATAGAATAAGAGATCCACAAGAGACCTTTCTGCTATACCCTCGGCACATAGTAGGGCTTCAATAGACATTTGAGAAAGGAAGGAAGGAAGGAAGGAGGGAGGGAAAGGAGGAAGGGAGAGGGAAAGTCTTGGAAGAGAGGGGGTAAGATAGATGAATGGGGAGCTAAATGTAGTCTATGAAAGTAGACATGGGAGGCACCAAAAGAAACATTCCTGCTTCACTGTTCCCTGTGCCTGGGATAATTTACTCTGGATGGTAAACAAATATCTTGATTGTGCATTAAATCCATGTTAAATGAACTATTGGTGGTGCTATTCTCTCCCATTCCCTAAACCCATGCTATCCTCTGCCTGGGTGCCTATTCTTTTGTTCTGGCCCATTAACCCAAACTATTCCGTAGCCCCTTCAGGACGGCAGCCCTGCCCTGGTACTCGGTCTGATGTCTAGAGACCCTTCTGCCTTTCTGTTCAGGGGAACAGTGTTCAGGGGAACATGTCTGATGATGTCCTCCCTTGTCCCCTAACCCAGCCCAGCAGCAGCCCGTGCTGCTCCAAAACCCTTTCCCGATATCAGCGGATGGGAGCCCCACCAGACTCCTGTCTGCTGCTCAGACAGAATGGCCTTTCCCTTCAGAGCCAAGCCAGCTGCCCCTCTGGAGTGATTCAATCTCATGCTGGATTCCAACCTCTTCTCTTGCCCACCTTTGCTACTGAGGAATGGACCATCTTGCCCCGTACCAAGTCATGATTAAAAATTATAGAAAAGAGAATTTTCAAATGACCTGGCCCATATATACTTCAGAAGGCCTGGCCTAGTTATGTGTCACATCAAGGCAAAAATGACCAAAAAAATAAATTGTTTTCCACTTACCTTCCTAAAGTGGGCTCAGCTGGCCTGGTCAGGGTCCTGATCATGTCCTACTCCCAAAGCTGCCCACCCCACCCCCACCTTGAGCCTGTCAGATCCAGAGCTGACCCAATGGACTCATGTGGGGGTCTAAGCTGAACCAACAATAGGTGTTTCCCTCTGAGACGCCAGGAAAGGACCAGGGCTCCCCTGGACTCACACCTCTGGGTAAGCCATAGCCCGCTTCAGCCTCTTAGAGGCCTAGCGAGACCAACAAGTCCTCCCTGGTCTGTGCAGGCCCCTGTCCCAGACACAGACTCCCAACATTGATCTAGAACTAGCACCAGGTGGCTTTGGCCTGGAGTTTTTCTCAGCTAGACTGACTGCTCTGGGAATTTCCCAGAAAGTCTTTGCCTGAGGAATCCTTTGTCCTTCCCCAGCCTTCCCCCCAGTCCAGTGAGACTGTTTATGAAGGAAAGTTGCTCAATGATGTCACAAGCTACAATCAGGCTGTTTCTCTTGAAGGCTAATCACTCGGTACTATCATCATGCAGACTGAAATTCAGGATAGAAAGTGGAAAAGAGACAGTTTGGCATCCTTGTTACTAAGGGATGAATAAAAGGTCTAGTCATCCATAAGTCCCTGAATCAGGTCTTCTTGTTCCAGAACAGCAGCAACAACAAGAATTCACTTTTAAGGTGCAAAGTAGACAAATTGAGCAAGAAACAGTTGTTGAGTGAATTTCGGTTTCGTCTCCCATTCTTTCTCTTGATCTGGGCTTTTCTAACATTCAGTATGCAGGGCAAGTGGAAAAAAGCTGTCTGGATCATTAAAAACTGGACAAGCAGACTGAGGAGGAGTGGCCATATTTTAGTAGTTTCCTGAGTCATTATTAAATATGATAGAACATTTGTCTACTTTGTTACAGATTGGATAACTAATCCCACTTCCAAGAAAGGCTTATGGTGAGCAAATGGTTTCCCTCAATTTCTCACTTTCCTTTTCTATAGCCCACTTAGCAGAGGCCCAGGAGTGGAACGGGTCAGGGGGTTCAGTAGTTCTCAAGGCATAGTACAGACAAAAGGATGGGGTTAAAAAACTACTACTCTGGGGACAAATGTATGGCCTGGCAGGAAGGATGCCTTCTTAACAGTTGGGGGTCCAAAGAATCAAGCAAAACTGGAGGCAACAGACCATCAGGAAATTCTAAACAAATAGATTGGGGTTGGTGTCCGAAGAACCAAATAAACAAGGAAAGAACAGGTGGGCAGTGGCTGTCATACTGGAGGCATGAATGACGTCCTTGCATGTATTGGCGCGTCTGAACAAGCGGTACAGTGGACTTTGGTCCAAGGATGGGGGATGGCTCCCTCTATGGTGCCTCTATATACTCTGCTGGGTAGACAAGTCTTGGCAGGGCTGTCCTGAACAGACTTGGCAGATTTCTTCTCCTAAATTTTGGACCTCTTCTTCTCCTCCTTCACCTTCTCCTCTCCTTTGCCTTCTCCTCTCCTTCACCTTCTCCTTCGCCTTCTCCTCTGCTTCACCTTCCTCTTCCTCCTCTTCTACCTCCTCCTCCTCTTTCTCCTTCTCCTTCTCCGCTGCTCTTCTTTCTCTTCTTTCTGTCCTTCCTTCTAGATCATTCCTATGGTTTTAATAGCATCTCAAATCTCAGGCTTGAGGTCTGAGCTCCAGAATCATTTGTCCCAGTGACAACTGTCCATCTCCACCTGAATGTCTCACGGGCATTGTAAACGTGAAATGCAGAAATCTCTCTCGCACTTCCCTCTAAAATATCTTTGTCCCCTCCTTATCTTCTCCACCTCAATAAATGGCATGCCCACTTACCTATTTCTCAACCCAGACATTCGACCCAAGTTTGGTCAATTCTACTTCCAGAATAGTCTCAAAACAGGCCACTTCTTTCTGTCCTCTCTGACACTTTCCTGTTCCAAGTCACTACCATCTTTTGCCTGGATGAGTCTCCTTTTAGCTTTTCTTGCTTCATCCAGTTCATCCAGAGCACTTTATCAAAAGGTGGATGATCACAGCATCCATTCAGTGGATTCCCATGAATTCAGGAGAGTTCAGACTTCTTCCCACGGCCTAAAGACCCTTCACAATCTTGCTTCTGCTCATCTCTTCAGCCTCATCTCATGCACACGTTCCCTTCCACCAGATTCTGTGGCCTTCAACGTGACAAGATTTGTTTGTTTGTTTGTTTGTTTTTTATAGGATTTATCATCTTTCTTGCCCACCAGACTTTCTTGTTATTACTGTAAGTCCTATAGTAGGTGCTCAATAAAAATTTATCAAGCAAGTGTTGATGAATGCTACAAGCTAGAGAGAAGCAGCAATCTTGCAGCAACTTGAATAGTTCTAGTAGTTAACTGTAGTATGCAAAACTGTAGTTGATTGTAGTATACCAGACTATGCCCTCAATCAAAATATGCATGTCCTGTGTTCCCGTCTCTCAAAGTCTGGCTTAGCAATACCAATGAATTTAATAACCATCTGTTCTGGTCACTTACTGTAAAACAAACTACCCCCCCCAAACATATAGCGGCTTAAAACAACCATTTTATCATGCTCAGGGATCCTGTGAGTTAGGTATATTCAACCAGGACACAGTAGCAATGTCTGTCTCTGCTCTACAATGTCTTGAACTTCAACTGGAAAGATTTAAAGACTGGCAATTACTCAATGGCTGAGAGTTAAAATCATCTCTTGGCTCCCTCCCTCACATGTCTTGTTCCTAAGCTAAAATAACTCAACGACTAGGACTGATAGCCAAGCCCTTTTCCATGGCCTCTCCACATGGGGTGGCTTGCTCACAATATGGTGACCTCAGGGTAGTCAGACTCAGGGCTCCAAGAGCTAATATTCTGACAAATAAAGAGGAAAGTGCATCACTTTTTATCATCCAGAAGTCAAACAGTGTCATTTTCACCTACTTTACTGTTTAAATCATCACCAACCCATTCGGATTCAAGGGAGAAGAAAATAGACTCTCTGTCTTGATGAGAAAGGGGCAAGGTCACACTGTGGGAGGATATGTGGGATGGGAGGCACTGGCCATCTTTGGGAAATGCAGTCTGCTACCCATCACATGCTATTGTTCAAATGAGGAAGTGCTGTTTGCTCTTCTCTCTTCCTTAGCTCTCCCGGCCTTCCTGACAGCATATGATCAATATAACAAGGATGATTTGAATCCCCAGGGAGTGAATCCTCTGGTGGACTTTTCACACCAGGCTAAAGAAAAATAGGAAAAGACGTTAAGACATGCAGCTCCAGGGAGCTACCCAAAATACACCAGGTAGAGGCCCTATAGATCTTTAACCAAGATTTCTAGAGGCCACATGTCTGATGATGTCAGAAGGTCAAGTTTATACTCTCAAAAACATACATGCTGAGCATATACAGCCAAACCTCATAATTCATGAATTCTACATTTGCAAATTTGCCTACTCACTAAAATTTATTTGTAACCCCCAAATCAATATTCACATTGCTTTCACAGTCATTTATAGACATGCACAGAGCAGCGAAAAATTTCAGTCACTTGATTTGCACATTGACAGCTGAGGTCGAACAAGGCAATGCTTTGCCTTCCTCACTTTTTGCATCCTCTAATACTGTAAACAAGTGTCCTTTCAGGTCCATTTAGAGCATATTTTCACATTTTTGTACTTTTTGTTGATGATTTCACTCTTTAAAATGGCCCCCAAGTGTAGCGCTGAAGCGCTGTCTGGTGCTCCTAAGAACAATAAGTCGATGATGTCTCTTACAGAGAAAATACCTGTGTTACTTAAGCTTTGTTTGGGCATGAGTTACAGTGCTGTTGGTGTGAGTGCAATGCTAATGAATCAGTGATACATGTTAAGTAAGGTGTCTTTTAACAGACTAAGACAAGGTTATATTTTGATCAGTTGGCAAAAATGTTGTGACCAGAGGTTCACAGGAACCTAAGCTTGTATTTCTTTTAGACACAGTCATTTAGGATTTGCTAATTCAGTATTTGTGGCAGCTTTATAGAGCATAGCTATCATGAATAATGAGTATCCACTGTACCAGGACTGTTGTAAGCCCTGGAGATGCAATAGTGAACAAAATGGACAAAAAGTCCTGCCCTCATGGAGTTTACATTCTAGAAGTGAGAAGAAAACATAAGCGAAATAAATAAGGCACTGATACAGTAATGTTAGAAGATGATAAGCACAATGGAAAAAACAAAGCAGGGAATGGGAGATGGAGAGTATCCTGGGTAGACCCAGCTTTTTGTCGTTACTGTTGTTTTTCTGGGGGTTTTTTTCCAAAATGCAGTGATCAATATAGTCCTAACTAAGAATCAAATGATGCTTGAGAATGTTCATGAAAGAGGTGAGGGAGCAAGCTTAGCAACTTCACGGGGAGGGCAGAAAGAATAGCAGTGCACAGGCCTACAGTGGAGGCATTCCTGACGTGTGGTAGAAACCAGGAGGGGCCCATGCACCTGCAGTGAGTCAGTAGGAGATGAGGTCAGGTCAGAGAGGCTGGAAAGGTCAGCTCAGTAAGGCCCAGTAGCCCATTGTAATGAATGGAACTTTCACTCTCCCTGAGAGACTGTAAGCAGGCAAGGTGGAAACAGGAGAGCAATTAGAAGAATATTGCAGAAATCTAGACCTGGAGGGTGGTTACGGTCAGTTATGAGAAGTGGTCAGATTCCGGATATACAGATTCTGAAAGCAGAGCCATTAGGATTTGCTGGTGGATTAGATGTGAGGTTGTGAAAGACATAATGCAGTCAAACATGACTTCAAGGGTTTTGGCCTGAGCAGCTGCAAGGATGAAGCTGCCATTAACCGAGATGGAAAAAAGCTGTAGATGGAGCAGGTTTTGGAGGGAATCTCAGGGCTTCAATTGAATTGAGATGTCTATTAAATATCCAAGTAGAGCTACAGTGTAGGCAACTTGGTATGCAGGACTGTATCAGAGAAGGCCAAACTGGTAATAATATACATTTTGAAGTCCTCAGCACACAGATGGAGTTTAGAGACATGAAACTGAACGAGACCACCAAAGAATGAGTGAAGGTAGGGAAGGGAAGAGAAGAGGTTCAGGACTGAAATCCCTGGGTCACTCAATGTTAAGAGATCAGAGAAAAGAGAAGGAATGAGCAAAGCAGATTGAGAAGTAGGGTCTCCTGGAAGCTGAGTGAAGACAGTGCTCTCACAAAGAGAGTGATCAACTGTGTTGTCATGTCCAGACGTCAGGTAGGATAAGGACTGAGAACTGACCGTTGAATTTAGCAACGTAACAGTGATGTGCTGGCTCTCTGGAGGCGTTGGGGGGAGGGGGGGAGCCCTGCTTTGTAGAGTTTGCTAATCTCCATATTGAAAATACTCATAACTGATTTCAAGCTATTAATGTGATGCCACCGAATGCAGAATATTTTTAAAATTTATTTATTTAATTTATTTATTTTTGGCTGCGTTGGGCCTTTATTGCCGCATGCAGGCTTTCTCTAGTTGGGGCGAGCGGGGGCTACTCTTCGTTGCGGTGCACGGGCTTCTCATTGCAGTGGCTTCTCTTGTTGTGGAGCACGGACTCTAGGCGCGCGGGTTTCAGTACTTGTGGCACGCAGGCTCAGTACTTGTGGCTCGTGTGCTCTAGGCATGCGGGCTTCAGTAGTTGTGGCATGCGGGCTCAGTAGTTGTGGCATGCGGGCTCAGTAGTTGTGGCACACGGACTCTAGAGCTCAGGCTCAGTAGTTGTGGCACACGGGCTTTGTTGCTCTGCGGCATGTGGGATCTTCCCGGACCAGGGCTCGAACCCGTGTCCTCTGCGTTGGCAGGCGGATTCCTAACCACTGCGCCACCGGGGAAGCCCTCGACCCACATTCTTTATTGGGGGCAGCTCAAGCACCTTGCTGGAAGCACCTGGGACCAGAGGAGGATGTCATGGTCTCTGCAGCCCAGACTCATGCTAACTTTTAAAGAGAACATGTTCTGACAATGAAAAGGCAAAAGGCACATACCCTATAACCACAAAAAGTGCAGATCGGAATTAATGCAGCTCTAAGCTAAGGAACACCAAGAACTGCCAACAACCTCCAGCAGCTAGGAGAGAGGTATGAAACGGATTCTTCCTCAGAGCCTCTGAAAGGAGCCAACCCTGCTGGCACCTGGATTTTGAACTTCTGGCCTCCAGAACTGTAAGAAAATAAATTTTTGCTGACTTAAGCCACTGGGTTGTGGTAATTTGTCATGGCAGCCCTAGGAGGCTAGCATAGACTCTTCAGATAAGAGCACTTTTCACAGACACATGAGAGAAGAAGGAAAGCAAAAGAAGATTGATAAGTATGGTCCCTGAAGCTGACTGAAGACGGCATTCCCAGGAAAAGGGGGTGATGCTCTGTCCGCTGCTTCTGGCAAGTCCTGGACATCTGATCTTGGTCCGATCCTGACTGGTTCATTATTGACTACGAAGTTTACCTCAGAGCTGCTAACTTCTGTTCGGTTTCCTCAGCTTCCTGCTTTGACTGGTTTTTGTTGATGGGAGCAACTGTTTGGGCAGGTTTGATCTATGTAGACAGAGTTCCTGGAATACGTGTCCTCAAATATCAGAGAGTATTGAGTCATCCAGTTGTATACAAGCTGAGGAGCTAAGCTTCCAAGACATGATACTGATATTTTTGGTCATGACTACTGTTGGTCAAAAGGAACTTCCTCAGTGGCTCCTAGTGGTACCTAAACTTTCCCTGTTAGTTTTGTCTCTATATGCAGGCATCAGATAAAATGCACCTGCTCTAGTAGAATTAAACCATCGCCAGCTATTGACGTATCAGCTCTGAGGGAAGCACCTCTCTGGTGATGAATTGTGGAGTGAGAAAGGAGAGAAAATTCTAGAGCCTAAGGAAACTATTTGGGAATGCTGGGTCCTTGCAAAGAACTGGGGAGAGAACTATAATGGAGTTGATGAGGAATGAGAATACATCATGCTATGTCTGTTTCTTTTTGTGTTGGCCCTTCAGGGACAAAAAGGGACCATTTACTAAATTCCATAGAGCCACTTACTGAGGACCTACTAAGGACCTATGAGCTGTGTACCAAAGCTACAAGCATGAATGGATGCATCTGTCCATCAAAGAAGAAGGCTGACTCCCAGTGCTGGGAGGGAGCATACATTGTTGTGAGTGACAGTAAAGAGAAGATAAATGAAACCGTGTCCCTCAGCTTCTGGTTGGTGATGCTCCCAAGAGTGCAGCAGAGTTTTTAACATGGAGACCTCCAAGAAGTTCTACCAGAAGGAAGCCATGGACACCAACAACAGACTAAAGAAGATTCACAGGAATCTGGCCGCTCAGAGATCCAAACACAGGTCAGGGACTTGCCAAAGGGGGAAAGCTGTGTCACCTTTCCATAGACCACGACCCACCTACATAGGCTTTTGCCATTTCCTGGGGAAGGAAGCTTCTCTCGTTTAGAGAAATGACAGAAGCTTGATGGACAGAGGATTGGTGGAATCTTTTGGTTTATGTGGCAAAATGTTATAGGGCCTTTATCAGGCAGAAAATCACAGTGTCTTCCTGAAACCTCCTGGGTTTCACTGCGGGGATGCCTCCGGCCTCCCCTTGGCCTCCCCTCACATTCTGAACAAAAGTTGTGCATAAAAGAGTTCATTTGGATAGAGAACCCATTGGAGGAAACTTTCTTTGAAGAAAAAGGCAACTGGAGACAGACGCCTTGGAGTCATATATTTTGCTCAGTTTTTCATTATTTGGGGATAAAACTGCTTTTAGGCCTAAAGGACTCAGCTAACTGGTCAATTTTTCAGGAGTGGGCACAGTTTTGAGACAACAGCTTTTCCCCTCCCAGTCCTCTCCTTCCATCTCAGACAAAAATGTATTCAGAAAATGAAGCCAAGTGAAGCAAAGTTCAGGAGGGGGAGAAAAGTTGACATAATAGCTTCAGTGACTGCAGCTGGCCCAGGGACCAGCGCCTGATAATAACAACTTCAGGCAGAAGAACCTGAGATGAAGAGGATGTTAGTGAGTGAAGCTGAGCCAATCACACAGTGAACTTCTGCAGGAAAATAAAAGAGGGAGTGGGGAATTCATTGTAATGAACTCCTCCTGAAACACTGAGAGTTGGAGAGAATGCATAGGTTATTCAGAGGGTTAACTTCCAGTTCTGAAAGGTTTCAGAGAGCGTCTTACTCAAAGGAAGCTACAGGAACCTCTGCCGAGTGTACGGAATTGCCACTTTGAAGTCAAGAGAATTTGCTTCCAAGCCTCCTGCAAAAGGATATGTGGACACAGATGGCAGGTTTGCTTTCTGGTTTAGTAAGGAGTAAATTATGTTTGTTTGATTCTCTCACTAGTCTCTGTCCCCTGCTGGTATTTCCCTTGGCAGATAACGATTGCACTGACCAAGCCAAGTGCAAGCTATAAATCCAGAGATGCTTTATATCGTATTAACTCCGGTGAGGGGTTAGAAACCCCAACACAAACGTGCCTATCACGATATTGGAGATTCATTGTTTGAAGGGCAGATCAAACCCCAGGGGGGCCTAGTGTGTGGAGCAGAGGCCGAGAACAGGAACTGGCATTGGGGGGCGGGGGGGTCACTCCAACTTTGCTTTTGGTCCCTCTTCTCAGAGGATGGTGGGCAGACCAGAAAAATCACTGGGGTTGGGGGGGAAGCCAAACGAATAAAGATTCAGTAAGGCCGAAAATGAAGGCCTTTTAAAATAAGCTAATAGGGCTAAGAAGAGACTGCCAGATGCGGCTCACTCCAACCCCATTTTATTGGCAGTGAAGCAAGTCAAATACCAGCTGTGAAGACTAGCCCTTTCTTAGAAGTGACCCTTGTTGAGAAAACATCCTGTGTTTTGCTAAGTGGTCTGTCTCTGAAGAACACTGTAAGATAGAAACTCTAGCTGTGACTTTGGCCAAGGCAGGTGGTCTCACAGCTCATGAGGGGGCTGAGTCCTAAGCATTCAGAGTGCAGCAGAAAATGAAACAGACTAGAGGAGAAAGTGTGGAATTTAATGCATGGGTTTTTGGGGAGACGATCTCTGGGCAGAAGAGATCTCACTCCCTAAACCTGACCTGGACTAGGCCATCACCTCTAAGCTATTTATACTAAAACTGAATTGGCCTTGGGGATAAGGTGTAAGGTAAATTCGGTCCCCCATTGGTCCCTGGTTTTGAACCCGAAGTATTCTCTTGTGGACACAAAGCGGGTATGATGGAGTTGAAAGCATTCATTGAATAATTTCCCTTTGTTTTAAATCCAAGCACAGATTTTTAAAGTAGACCACATGTGCCAGAACAAACTATCTGAACCCACATTTGATGAGATAGCCAACAGGGCTTCTGGGGGCTCATCCTGGGACAGTTGAGGTGGTCTTGAGTGATACTTAGAGGAGGGACATGGAAGTTATGGATGTGGGCTGAAATGTCCCTCCATTGATAAAGTTGATAAATTGAAAAACCAAGGTAGAGAATGACTCTTACATTGGGGGATAATTTCTCATCTGTGCCCAATAGGAGAAATACAATTGGGTGGATTTCTGTTGAAAGTTTCGTATGACGATTTAATGTGAATTGCCTATTTTCAACTTCCCCATGAGCCACTGAATTATACATACAGCTATGTAAGCTGGAAATGCCAGGAGGCTGCTCATATTAGGAAGATGCTGTAGAGAAAGACCCCGTGCGGTTGGGAGTAAGGGTTAGAGGACTTGTTGGTAAAGCACAGCATTGTGTAATGCTCGTTCCTGGGCATGTTTCTGTCGCTCTCTCTGCCCTGCCCAAGCTTGAGACTCTCTCTTCTCAGTGATTCTAGGAGACACACCTCTGAGCTATCCTCCTAAACTTTTGCTTTGAAACAGGATTTAAGTCATTTTAGTTTTCACTCATGGCATTCAGGATACAGAAAACTGAGTATATTTTTCACACTTCCTGTCCTTGTACTTGTAGGTCACAGTCTTTCATGCCTGAGGTATTTGGTTATAATCTTTATGGTTTGGTATACCATACCTCACAATCCACTGAAGTCTATTCTTTAAAAATTCTAGGCAAGAACATTGCAGGACTTCCCCGGTGGCACAGTGGTTAAGAATCTGCCTGCCAACGCAGGGGCACGGGTTCAAGCCCTGGTCCGGGAAGATCCCACATGCTGCGGAGCAACTAAGCCCGTGCGCCACAACAACTGAGCCTGCGCTCTAGAGCCCACGAGCCACAACTACTGAGCCCGCATGCCACAACTACTGAAGCCCGCGTGCCTAGAGCCCGTGCTCTGCAACAAGAGAAGCCACAGCAATGAGAAGCCCGCACACCGCAACGAAGAGTAGCCCCTGCTCACCGCAACTAGAGAAAGCTCGCGCGCAGCAACGAAGACCCAACACAGCCAACAGTAAGTAAAATAAATAAATAAATTTATAAAAATTTTAAAAAAAGACCATTGCAGCCCATCTTCAGCTCTGAAGGGAAGGTGAGGTAGTTCATAAAACAATTCTGTCTTAGTTTCTCTGAGAATCTGGGTTGATACTTGGAGAGGAACATACTTGTACTTAGTCTAAGGCCTCACAGCTTAAAGTGAGATGCAGCCACCCTGGGAGTTTTGCAGCCAGAGGGAACGCAAAGCTACGGGATAAACCCGGTGCACGTTTATATAAGGAAGCCAATGCAGATATGCTGTGAACACACAGCTTCACCTGGCGATGTCCTCATGTTTGGCAAAGCTGCTCTTCTGAGGCTGCTTTCTTCAGGCAGCTTGAGCCGCTTCCGCCTCCCTTGACCGTGAGGTCACCGTCAGCTTGACAGGAGACAGACTCCTTAATAAGCCTGATGGCAAGCACCATCAAGAAGCAGAAATTCCGGATCTCAGCTATGGGATGGGTAATTGCAAGAGGTTTAACCAAAGCCGTGCAGCCACTGCGGAATAGCCTTTCTGCTCAGGTATTCTTGTTTTGTTTTTTTAATAAATTTATTTATTTATTTATTTTTGGCTGCACTGGGGCTTCGTTGCTGTGCGCAGGCTTTTCTCTAGTTGCGGCGAGCGGGAGCTACTCTTCGTTGCGGTGCGCGGGCTTCTTATTGTGGTGGCTTCTCTTGTTGCAGAGCTTGGGCTCTAGGCATGCGGACTTCAGTAGTTGTGGCGCTTGGGCTCAGTAGTTGTGGCTCGCAGGCTCTAGAGCTCAGGCTCAGTAGTTGTGGTGCATGGGCTTAGTTGCTCCATGGGATCTTCCTGGACCAGGGATCGAACCCGTGTCCCCTGCATTGGCAGGCAGATTCTCAACCACTGCGCCACCAGGGAAGGCCCAACTCAGGTATTCGTGTTTCATGAGAAAAACCATTTTTCTCCCATGCTAAGCACCATCCCACTGGATGCTAGGCAGACCCTACTCTTTGAACTACCATGCCTGGGTCCTAGAGTTGACTCTTACTCTTTCTGGGCCTCAGCTGTGAAAAAGAAGCATTAAATGAGGGGATCGCTCGGGTCCCTCACAGCTTTAACTTCCTAGAATTCTAAGTACATCATGAAGGAATTTCAGGAAATATTTTTTCTCTGCTTATTGTTAGTTTCCTTTCCGCTTTCTCCACCTTGCCCTAGATTGGGGGCGAGGATGGCAAAGGTGCTGATCTATAGAGACAGCCTCTCCTTGATTCAGCATTCCAGAAAAAAGGGTTTGTGTGACATTTGGAATTCAACCACAAAGCTCTAGACAAACTAATTGGCATTGCAATGTAAGGCACACTTTCCCTTGTTGACTGCTACCTCCGTTTTGGAACCCCTTCCCAGCTCTCCCCTGCCTTGCTTTCAGAAGACTCCCCGCCTCACTGAGGGATTTAGTCCCTTAAATCTACTGCAAAACACAACATTCCTCCTTTCTCCTCTCAAGCCCAGGCAAAATTTCTATTCCCAGAATTTTATCTCAATCAGCGGAGGATATTATGTTCCAATGTAAAGCAATTCATTTTAAACACAGAGCTCAATGCCAATAAATCTCTAAATGGTCTACCAAGAAGGTAGATATTTCTGAGGAAGAGACTTCCTGTCTCTTCTTGCCCATCATTGTGTCATCAGTTCAAAGCCCATCAAGGCTCTCCTCACCTACCCAAATTTTGCAACTGGAAATCTATACCCTTACAGAGCCAAGCAGAAGAAAACCTTTCACTTACGGGATATGGAGGACCTCTGCTGTTATTTAACATTCATGAACGACATCCCCCAAGATCAGAGAGCAGAGCATGTCAGCATAGGTCACAGAGGAGATGAGTTTGCACGGGGTGGAGGACTGAAGGAAAAATCTAGAACCAGAGTGCCATCTGGCACAGTCCTACCTAACAGCCTAAGTGAGGAGCCCTGGGAAGCCAGGGATGGCATGAAAACAAAGGTAGAAAAATAGAGTTTGTCTAATTCTTGGGTTTGCCTCAGGTCAGCTCTGCATGTCAAAATAACCCCCGTCCTCCAGGTTACAAACGCTTGTCCTGTCTCCACCTGGACTCCAAGATTTCAGTTGTCACTCCTGCTTCCCTCTTGGGAGCCTTATTGAAGCTGAGGAAAAGTTTTTGCTCTCTTGTTGGTTCGATTTCACACGTACTTATTACATCCCTGCTGTTTGTCCAGCTTGATCTCTGACTTAAAGGAACTCGAATGTAACTCGTGGCACAATTTAGTTACCACCAAGGAAAGCTTTCAGGGGCTCTGGGAAAACACACAGCTCCCCAGCTAGCCATCACACCCGTGCCAAACTGCCTGTCAGCCCAGTATGTGCCCCTTGCTTCTTCCCTGCAATCTTCGTCAACCTAGCTCTCAGGGTCCGTTTGGCCGAAATTATGGCAGCAGCATTAGCAGCTGGTAATGGTTGAAGCCCTCCTGACTCCAGAAATTCCCCCAGGGTGGCCCACTCTGGTTTGGATCTGCTGAGCAGCATGTGGAAATGCAAAGGCAAGCTCTCTTACCGAGCACAGTTGGCTGTCAGCAAAACACCACCCACTGGCTGCAGAGCTGCAAACGAGGGAAGGCTTGTCTTTCCCGACATATTTAAAACTAGTCAAAAGCTTGGCTGGCCAATGGGTTAGTTACAAAGATAGATAGATAGGTGATAGATAGATGAAGGTTTTGTTCGATACTGATGCTTTGTGTACCTTCCCTGGAATGTGGGCCCTGGCCCTGGGTGCAAAGGGGCCTCCCTTGCTGCCCCTGGGATACTGCTTCCTCAGCGCCCTACTCCTGTCTCCTCTCCAGCACCTCACCCCTTGCCTGGGCTCAGGTCTTCACCTTCTCTTGCATGGATTTCCTGTTTCAACATCCTTGGAATGTGTCTGCTACAATCCAGACTTTTCAGAGAGGTGTAGGGGAGCTATTTACAATGTAAAGCTGAGCATGTTTGTCCCCTGCCTCCTGTTTCCTAGAAGAAAACATCTGAGAAGGCTTACAAAGCCTTGCCTGCCTCTTCAGTGTCACCTCTGCCTGCCCTCTGGCTTACGGTTGAGCAAGACATCCATCACCCACCCCAAGCTATTCCTCTGTCTGTGTTCCTGCTGTCACCTGTGCTCCACCACCTCACCTTGGCCTCTACTTGGCCAACTCCTACCAATCCATGAAAACTCAGCCCAGGAGACTGTTCCTTGAGCTAGCGCCCTTTCTGCTCCCTAAATACCCTGCATACTTCATCACAACACCCCCTTGAGGTATCATACCTGTTCAATGGGTCTCTCCTCACTTCTAGACCATGAGATACTTGAGAGCAGGGAATGGATCTTAGTCATCACATCCCCAACATCTAGGACAGTGCTTCCCAACTGGGAGTGGCTTTTTTCCCCAGGGGATATTTGGCAATGTCCATGTCTGTAGACATGTGTCAATGTCTGTAGACATTTTTGGTTTACATGACTGGAGGGCCTCCTACTAACTCCCAGTGAATAGAGGCCAGGGATACTGATAAACATCCTCCAATGCACGGGATAGCCCTCCCACAACAAAACGTTACCAGACCCCAAAATGTCAATAGAAACCCGGACCTAAGATAAAGAGTACATAATTAACGTTTAATGGGGGAAAAAAAAGTGAATATATGTCACTGAATCAAACTCTGCTCTCAGATAAGGTCCATGTGATAGTTACTAGGTCCTGAGATGGAATTCAAGTTAATGTAATCCTTCTTTCAGGACAATTTAGTTTAAGCCTGATCTCTCATTGTGGATTCAAAATTTGGCTCCAGTAATGGTATTTCGGGTATCAGCTGAACAGATAGGAATGATATCTTGAGACAGTTCTCTACTGAGACCAAGACTTCCTAACCTGGAATAGAACCATTAAATGCTGGAAATAAACGGGGCTGTAGAAACCACACAGCTCAACCCACTGATTTTGCAGATGGAGAACACAAGCCCTGCCTGATTATGTGCCTCGCCCAAGGCCAGCTGGCTAGGAAGACAGTCTGGGGGCGAGTGGAAGTACCACCTGGGTTGTGACTTCACCAAAAATGAGCAGAGGACTTTGGGGTCCATATCTGAGTCCCTAATAGAGACTGGGGCCAGGGTTAGGGTGAAGGAGTTAGAATTGCCTCCTTGGAGAGACAAGGAGAAGAGAGAAATGTAGATATCTGGGAAAGATGCTTTTTCACATATCTTGGCTTCCTGAACTTTGAGACCTTTCCTCAAATCTAATGACCACTGACCTTGATGCCTACCTGGTGCTAAAATCTCTACCTTGATACTTCAGGTCACACACAATCCAAACCATTTCACTTTCTAGTGTCTCTCACTGGAAGCACTATTGATATTTGGCCAGGACAATTCTTTTTGTAAGACAGGCTGTTTGGCATCCATGGCCTTCATTCACTAAATATCTGCTGCAGCTTCAACCATGATCGTTAGAAGATAAGCCTAGATACTTCCAAATGCCCCCAGGAAGGTGGTACTGCTTCCCCTCCCCACCTCTTCAATCGCGAACCACCAAAGACCAGATGGCAGAGGTGCATTTTTGTTGAGCAAAGCACATCTTGGTCAGCATGAGAAAGCAATAAGAACGATGGACAAGAGTGGCCTTAATGATCACCTTCCTCAAAATCACCTGCGGGGTCTGTTATAGGCCCACCCTCTGGGGATAGAATGCAAGAATATATATTTTTAATAGTCTCACTGGGTGATTTCTATGTATGCTGAAAGTTTGAGAACCATGTCTTAGTAGTTCTTGATCATGGCTCAAAGGAGAATCAATACTTTATAACGCTACTGCTCATATCCAACTCTAGAGACCCTGAATTAATTTGACTGCAGTGGGATCCTGGCATTGGATGTTTTAAAAGCTGCCTAGATGATTCTGATATTCAGCCAGGGTTAAGAAACACTACCATTAAGGAGTCTTGCCAGGTACGAGGTGATCACAAATTCATTTCCTGATTCTCTCTTCTGAGTTACATTAAAACAGTGGTTTGCAACCTTGGCTGCATCCCCCTGGGGAACTTTATAAAATCCTGATGCCTAGGTCATACCCTATACCATTGAAAGCAGAATCTTTGGGGACAGGATTCAGGCATCAGTATTTCTAAGGCTCCCCAGGTGACTCCAATGTGCAACCAGCTTTAAGAATCAGTGATTCAGAATATTTGCCTGTCTTCTCCCATAATTCTCTGCTCTTGACTTTTATTTCTCCTCTAACCTCCTCGTTCAAAAGAGCTTGTGGGGTGGGGTTTAGGGTGAGACTAATTAAGGGATAAAGGGCAAGATTCAACCTGTTCCTCTTTGCCACTTAATTCCTGGCCATCACTTAACCAGCACTCTGGGAGTAGTTAAAGGGCAATGGAGAAACCTCTATATATATTTCCAAGAGGAAGATTCTTGGACCAGCATCAAGCTCTTTTTTTTTTTTTTTTTTTGAATCTTGACCTTCCCTGAGGTTTCTAAATATTATTCCAGGTTAGGCATTTCAACTTTTATTCTTTTCCGACATTTCATTTATGTGGCATGTGGGGTCAAAGAAGCAATGGAAAGTTGGCAGCCATTCTCTTCTAATTAGCAGACATATCAGTGGTTGAAATTATTTACCAGTAACAGGCCACCACAGCTCCAGGAATGTTAATGACTGTCATTGGTCCTCGAGTCCGATTTCATAACTGATAAGGGTTGTTAATATGTCGTCACTGCAGTTAAAGGCTCATAAAAGACATTTGTCCTATTCAGTGTCATTGGGTAATGACCCCCAAATTTGCCTTTGGGTGGGTTAGAAGGTCAGATGTGCCCCCCTTTTTAAAGAAATGTTAAATCTAACCTCAGCTGCTGCATGCAGAAGGGAAAGATGAAATTCCAGACAGAGCTGCTGCTGCTTTGACGTGTTTCACAGTCATGTCAAAGCGGGGACTGCCTGTAACCCCACTTCCAACAGCTCCAGCCCAATCTTGCTGGAAGGGAAGGTCGTTCTTTCTGTGCCAGGCTAGGTCCCAGGCGTTCAGAGTAAAACTGTGGACGTCTGGAGTGCTCTGACTCCAAGTGTTAAATTCCTTCAGTATATGCATGTGCGTGTGTGCGTGCGCGTGCGTGCACGCGCGCGCACGCACACACACACACACACACACACACACACACACACACTTGTCTAAGACACATCATTTGCATTGGGCTGGTGGACCCCAGTGTGAGTTGGGAGTCATTAGTCCACAGTACCCTCCCGTCTTGATCAGTAGTCCTTCCCTGCTGTGTGCCCTCCCTTAGGTCCAGCTCTGATCATCAGATAGTTTAATAAATTTGAACCGCAAATCCTTCTTCCTACGAAGGATCCCTTCTTCTTTAAACTTATGTTAGCAAATAGATATGGGGTTAGAGAGGAAACAGCACAGCCTGACGATATATGATGACAGCATCTAAACCCCAAATCAAAAATTCCTCCAAGAGGTAGATAATTGCCTTAAAACTGCAGACCCCAAAGGGACCACCCACGTAATTCTTCCCAGAATTCCAGACATTATTCACCCAAAATGGCCTCTGAGAACTTAGAATGACAACTTCAAAAATTTTAACATCTAGTTCCCACCAGCTACTATTTACTGAGTGTTGTGCTAAGCTCTTTTACCTCTGAGATATTATTCAGTCCTCACACAACCCAAAGAGGGAGGGACACTATCATTGTTCCCACTTAGAGGAGGAAGTATGCCCAGGTTTACACAGTCAGGAAGTGTGAGGATATGAGTCAAGGTGTGTCTGGGTCCAGAACTACTTGCCATTAGCTGCTGTGCTTTATGCATTGGCGCTGCTGCTACACTGGCTGACCTTGCTGTGACACTGGAACCTGGTCTTACTATTTTTCTGTGCTTTCATTAATTCTATCCTCATATCTGTTGACCTTATCACTCTTATAGCCTTGGTTCAGCTCTCTCTGAGATAAGAGAGGTCTTTGCCAACCAATCTCATGGTTCTCTAACCAGGTTCCTGACATGGTGTCTTTGTGCTCTAGTCTTTTTATGGCGCCCTGGTATTCTGTATATGTAGAAGCTAAGCTTCCAGATCTCTTACAGGTGCCCCCTTTGCTCCCCCTCTCCGCTTCTCTGAACTTGTTTCTCCAACCACAAACTTACAACAAATTCTCTAGAGGTTTGGTCAGAAGAATTTTTTTTTTTTTTTGGTACCAAGAACATTAAAAAATGATAGGTCTGCCACACACCTGGATTCTCTCCCACCTCAAGGTGAGTTTACTTGTCTGTCCACACTGTTCTTAGAATGGCCATCTAAATGTTTTCATTACCAGTTGAAGTGGACAATTGTTTTGTGCCTTCCTGTCACCCTGATTGTGCTTTAGGGGACCATTCTTACTCCACTTTTAGTTCATACTCAATCAATCTGTGACTCCAGGGGTGGACATGTTACCCAGACTTTGCCACTCAGAACATTCCCTCTCCTGGGCCAAAGGACTGGCTCAAAGATGTAGACAGGAACCAAACAGAGCCAATCAGAATTAATTCTAGACTCGTCTTTAAAGAACTGGATAAGATTCCAACTCTTTACTTCTGGACTTGTAGCCACAAGGATGTAATTGTGAAGTTGCTGACGGCCACTGGTCCATCAGGAAGGGAGAGTCTATGTGAAAAGAGAGTCCACAGAGGATAAAGCAGAACCAAGAGTTGGAAAGAGACTGGGCCCTTATGATATTGTCTGAAACTGTGGATCCAGGCATAACTGAAACATACCCATGGACTTTTCAGTTACATGAGAAAATACATTATAGTTGAGTTGAATTTCTGTCACTTGAATGAAAAGGTTCACAACCAGTACAGCAGTCTTCCCATGGGTCATTGGTTGGTTCCTCGTGCAAAAGATAGCCCAGATGCTCTTCTGGGACAGATCAACACAACAACACTTCTTCACTAGAAATCACCCCTACACCCAGAAGCCTGTGAGAAACAGTTTTGTAAATAGTAAAATGAGCACCATTAAGAGGTAATATTCATATACCTCAGTGTGAATTGACTTTCTCAATATGAGAGTTAACGGCGGGAGGATAGAAAATATGTAAGGCTCTGGGTACAGGGTCCTGAGGTATACTAGAATGATTAAGGGAAGAGGCCGGAATAGGTGAAGATAGAGGAATTGATATGTATTGAAAATGAACATCTTGGCCAACAGGCACATGAAAAGATGCTGAACATCACTAATCATCAGGGAAATGCAAATCAAAATCACAGTGAGATACCACCTCACACCTGTCAGAAGGGCTATGATCAAAAAGGACACAACTAACAAATGTTGGCAAGGATGTGGAGAAAAGGGAACCCTTGTACACTGCTGATGGGAATGTAAATTGGCGCAGCCACTCTGGAAAACAGTATGGAAGTTTCTCAAAAAACTAAAATTAGAACTACCGTATAACCCAGCAATTCTACTTCTGGGTATATATCAAAAAACCCAAAACACTAATTCAAAAAGATACATGCACCCCAATGTTCCTAGCAGCATTATTTACAATTGCCAAGACATGGAAGCAACCTAAGTGTCCATCTACAGATGAATGGATAAAGAAGATGGAATACTGCTCATCCGTAAAAAAAGAATGAAATTTTGCCTCTGCAGCAACATGGATGGACCTGGACGGCATTATGCTAAGTGAAATAAGTCAGACAGAGAAAGACAAATATACTGTATGATACCACTTATACGTGGAATCTAAAAATTACAACAGACTACTGAATATAACAAAAAAGAGGCAGACTCACAGATATAGAGAACAAACTAGTGGTTACGGGGCAGGGAGGCGCCGTATAAGGACAGGGGAGTGGAAGGTACAAACTATGGGGGGTAAGATAGGCTCAAGGATGGGAAATATAGCCAACATTTTGTAATAACTGTAAATGGAAAGTAACCTTTCAAAATTGGACATAAAATAAATTTTAAAATTAAGAAAAAATTTTAATTAATAAAATGAACAGCTTAATTTTGCCTGAGGCCATGTTTCCATTAATTGGCCTTTCCACCCAAATCAAGAGCAGAACTGAAAAACCTAATAAAAACAAAACCCACGGAGAAAAGAAAAATTTTCACAATAGCCCAAGTGAAAGTAATGACATGAGCTAATCCAATTTGTATAAACAAAGAAATTACTCCACGCAATGGGACTGACTCATTTTGTGTCAGAACTAAAAACCAGGAAGTAGAGGGTAGATAGGGAACCTGGCCTAAATATACAGAGGTGGGGGAGATGGAGACTAATTACTCCATTGGAGGAGAGAGAGAAAAGAAACAAAAAGTTTTTCCATGGCAACTGACCATAAAGTGTTCAAAAAGAAACATTCAAATAGCACTTCAACCCACAATGTATGTTCCAAGAGGCTCACTGGGGAAAATATTGTAGATTTTAAAAATTCACTGGCAAGTAGTCAATTAAATTTTATTTTCTAGTTCTGATTGATGGACCTGACTTTTTAGGGCTAGGCATACAAACTGGCTGTCAGATATAAAATTCAGTGGAAAGAGGCAACATTTAAATTTTCCTTTAAGATAATGATTTACAACATTTTCCATGTCATTGTGCACCCAGACAATGACAACAATTTTACGGTACTAAGGTAAAAAGATTAGGTCATTTGAGGCAGAGGTTACCGACCTGTGTCACCCCAGGTCCACTCAAGTTCCCAAAGACTGAGGAAGACCTCTCTTGCGCACAAGTGAGCTGGGTCCACCAGTTAGGAAACTCAGTCAAAGACTGGGCCAAGCCTAGACTGAGCCCACATGGGGAGGAGGACAAGGCACTGGAATGAAGGCCAAAGACCAATACTTTGGTTCTAGCTCTGCCACGTGTAGGACGTGGACACTGCCCTTAACCTCAGTGTGCCTCAGTTGGCTTACGTATAAAACCAAGTTAAAGATGCCCTTACCTTCTCTACCTTACAGGGTCACTGTGAGGATCAAGAGTGCCATGTTCATGAACATAATTTGCAACCATAGAGTACTATAGAAACATACGGCATGATAATGACAGTGGGTATGATGGTGTTTTCTCCCCAACCCTGCCCCATCTAGACCACTCTCACTTTCAGGAGTTACCCTGCTATGGGCAGCAGTTGACACTGAGGAGAACAATGCAGCTGCTGTACGAGAGTGACTGGGGCCTAGAGTGTGGGAGGCTATTCTGCAGCTGGGCTTTTGAGTTGGGCCAAAGAGCTAATGGGGTTTTGGCTTCCTGAGCACCTCTGTTGAAACTCCCTGGGGAATTTTGCTTTATGAAATTCCCAGCAACTTGGGATCCCACTGGGTTGGTGATTAGGAGGCTGGAGGGCTCCCTGTTGGATGAAAAATATGTGTTTGAAGTCTGCTGGGAAGAGCTGTAGGAGTTGAGAGTTCTTCCCTGACTGCCACTGTGCATTGACAGCAGCTGCCCCTACCACTGTTGATTGCCAATTACTTTTGTCTCCAGAGCCAAAGAAAATATGTTTGAAGTGAACCCTTTAAATTAGACCTATTTTGCACTAGGATCCACAGCTGGTGAAATATTAACGAACAGGTGGGTTGCACAATACTCCCAGATTGCATTAGAATTGATTTTTATAGGCTAAACTGTTAACGCTAGAGGTGCTGACATATATCCTGCTAAGGTTAGCAGACCCAGAAGCCATTAAAATCAACACAGAGCACATTCAGACTTATCAAACACAACGTCTATTTTACCGAGAATGGAGTAAGTAGTAGGTAAAGAGATTGAGATTCCACATAATCTGTCTCAGAAACAGGAAGAACTAATTTTGTAATGGATGGCTAGCAATGCCTACTCTGGAAGGCTCTAAATATTTTTTCTGTCTGGGAAGGGAATTCTATGATATTAACTGGAATAAGACGGGATGGAGGAGGTAGACTAGTTCTTCTGGAAGTCATGTCCATGAACAGAACAAATCCTGGATTCCCTCAAATTTCAGTCTCTGCAGGGAGTTACATTTAAAGTAATGTAACTACTGTCTAGCAGCTGAATAGTTTCAACCTTTACTTGTGCCTCTTGAAGATCATGATTCAAAAGCCTTTCCCCCAGTTCACAGTACTCTCCCACCCTTCACCTTCTTCACCTGCCCTCCCTTACCAAACCCTAAAACTCTTCTCCAGCCCCGAACAACTCAATAAAATGCATGGACCTTGCTTAGATCCTGATATGAGCAAACCAAGTGTAATGCAACACATTAAGAACAATAAGGGAAATTTGATTTCAGACTGTGTGCTAGACGATACCAATAAACTCTTGTTGGTTTTGATAGGTGTGATAATAGTATGGTGGTATGTAAGAAACCACCGATATTTTTGCAACACACATATAAATACATAGGGGTGAAATGACATGATTTGGGGATTTGCTTTAAAATACTTCAGCCAAAAGAAAGGGAGAAGAAAGATAAAGGTATAGATGAAGGAAAAGTGAGGAAATACTGATAATTCTAGAATATGAGTGATTGCTATTTGAAGTTCATTATTCTGTTTTCTCTACTTTTATGTATGCTTGAAATTTCTCCTAAGAAAATTATTTTTAAAAAAGAGAAAGAGGAAAGCAAATACAAATATACTCAGAACATCATAAGCAAAGGTAAAAATAAATCAGAGAAATGAATTTCAAAACAATAATAAAGGAAGTATGGGGACTTTCCTGGTGGCACAGTGGTTAAGAATCCACCTGCCAATGCAGGGGACACAGATTCGATCCCTTGTCCAGGAAGATCCCACATGTCACGGAGCAACTAAGCCCATGCGTCACAGCTACTGAGCCTGCACTCTAGAGCCCACGAGCCACAACTACTGAGCCCACATACCACAATTACTGAAGCCCGCGTGCCTAGAGCCCATGCTCTGAAACAAGAAAAGCCACCGCAATGAGAAGCCCGCACACCACAACAAAGAGTAGCCCCTTCTTGCCGCAACTAGAGAAAGCCCACGCACAGCAACGAAGACCCAATGCAGCCAAAAATAAATAAATAAAATTTTTTTTTTCAAGTATTTTGTAGACTGATAAGTCCATCAAGCAAACCTGACATGTCTGAGTGCCATTCGTGGAACCGTGGGTCAACAGAGCAGTGTGGTATATTTCAATGCAAAAAATTAAAATTATAAAAGCAGGATCATACACACAAACATGTTAAGCTTTTATAATTCTTTTAAGCCTGAATGGCCTAGCCTCATTCATAAAATATTTCCTACATTTATATTCCTCTTAAAACTGAAAATATCTTCTTGATTTCTTTGTTTAAATTTTTTTAACAGATTTTTTTAAAACACTCTTGAATTGAGCAAAAAATAATATGAAGTGAGGTAGGGCTCTGGGGGGAAGGGAATTTGTGTTAAAACTTTTCAAAATGAAATTTAACCTCATATTTTTAAAGCATTGCTTTCTGGCAGGATTCATACTTTTCCTCCCACACCCTCCCATCTGTGGTCAGTGTCTGGAAGAAAGTACTGCTACTCATAATTTTAAGGATTTTATTGTAAATTTAAGGGTTTTAAAGAAACTAGCGTGGATTCTGAAAGAAGCAGTCACTGGAAAAACAAATATTTTCTGAGAGTCCTAAAAGAGTTTAAAGAGAACTGGCATTTATATCCATTGTTGCTAAAAGCACAAGTTTCATGTGAAAAACATTCAAGAAATAGGAATTGACCTACCCCATCCTGCATGGAATCTTGCATTCCTAATCACTAAAGCAGAGAGCTTAGAAGCAGGGGATGAAATGGGGTGAACAGAACTTTGCTTAAGCTAGAACAATCGGATCATTTCCCTTCCTCATAGTCTCAATTATTTTCCCAGCCTTGGCTCTTATTTGAGCAAGACCTTTTTCATCATTTATCTAGCCAACTGATGTGGTGGAGAATTTGTTCAAATTGGTTATTTTGCATCTTGTTGGCAGAAGGGGGAAATGAGTGCTTGAATGTTCAAGTTTTCACCCTGACATGTAGAGACTTGAGGTCGGGGGAATGGAGGTTCCTCCAGCTGGAGAGGTTAAGATGAACACACAGGCAACTACAGGACCAGGAAGAAAGTGAACCATCCTGTAGAAAGGTGTGATTATATGCTGAGACTTTAAAAGGAGAGAAAAAGACATTCAAACATAAGAAAGAAACTAATTTGTGTTAAACCTTGAAGGATAAGGAAGGAATAAAATAGAAGATATAGCACAAGCAAATACACACAGGCTGTAGTATAGAGATGGTGTGGGGAAGGGCAAGAAGGTCCATTTGACTGGAACACAGGGAAAATAGAAGAGACTAAGGTCAGAAGATGGAACAAATACTTTATGGAAAATTCTGGAATGTCAGGATGGGAATGTTAGGTATTAGGGAGATAATGAATGTGGGCACTGAGAGTTTTTTAAAAATGAGCAGCGCTGCCTTGTTGAGGGTAAATCTAACAGTGGTGAGTAAAATGAATTGGAGTACTGAGAGAACAGATAGTGACAATCACTACTGTTACTGAGTACTTTGCTGGTACCACTTTATATACATATATACTCCAATTGAGTACTCATAGCAAGAGGTATTATTATCCTTTTTTTTTTTTTTTTTTTTTGTGGTACGCGGGCCTCTCACTGTTGTGGCCTCTCCCGTTGCAGAGCACAGGCTCCAGACGCGCAGGCTCAGCGACTATGGCTCACGGGCCCAGCTGCTCGGCGGCATGTGGGATCTTCCCGGACCGGGGCACGAACCCGTGTCCCCTGCATCGGCAGGCGGATCAACCACTGCGCCACCAGGGAAGCCCTATCCCATTTTATAGATGCAGAAATTGAGGCTTAGAGTGTTTAAGCAACTTGCCTGAGCCATGTAGTTACTAAGCAGTAGAGGCAGTATTCTTACCTACTCTTAATCACTATGTGTGACTATTTCTTACGGAGGCTAGAATGGATGGGAGGTAAGGAGGACCTGAATTAAGAAGGTGGTGATAGTAACCAAAAGGAGGGATCAAACTCTTGAGAAGCAGGATTGGCAAGACTTAGTAAACAATAGCCTTCAGAAGTGCTTGATACTGAGTCTGGGTGAAGGGAAGGGCAATACCATCACTGACCTAAATAAAGAAACCAGAAGAAAAACCTGCCATGGGATAAAAGATGACTAATTTGCTTTTAGCTATGTTGAATTTGAGATGCCATTAGTAAATGCCAGTGAAAATGCCTATGGGGCAGTTGAAAACATAGTTTGGTAGCTAAAGGGAGAAGATGGAGCTAGAAAGAGAAATTGAGACGCCATGAGGAAGCAGTGGAGAGGTCAACAGGTAAAGGAGGGTGGTGGACGGAAATCATCCCAGGGTTTTGCTCTTGGTTTTGTTTTATTCTACTCTCTCAGCTGAGAATAGAGATGCCTTTTGAATTTTGTCAGCCATTCCCTCCCAAACTATCTACCCGTCCACCACCACCCCCATTCAGGAATGAAATGGAGAAATGTAGGACAAAATATGGAATAATTCGTTGGCCTTCCATTTTGGGGGAAGAATAGAGGCAGCTTAGTAGAAGTGGGAGGATTCTAAATAAGAGTATAAGGGGCAATCCATTCTCTCTTTAATTTGTTTTCCAGCAGGATAAGACAAGGGCATCCATCTTCAGACCTGAAGTCCTGGTCAGTGTCCCAGGGAGCCACTGTGCATTGCTGCACAGGGCAGGCTCGGAGGGGCTAACACAGGTCAGGCAGCACATGTGCCTTGTTTTGGGAGGCAAGATGAGGCTTAAAGCTGGTAGGATATGCCCTGCATCCCCTGAGATTCTCCATCTAAAGACTCAGTTCTTTCCTAAAGCATCCTAAACATAGAAAGTGTAGTGGAAGGGCAAAATTCCACTGTTGAATTCCCCAGAAGGCCCAACAAATGAATGACTTGGTGTCAGTGGGGTGAAAGTGAAACAGTAAACATAGGAGTTTGTGCAGTCCCACATGAGTGAAGGGAGTCACCTCATCACTCTCCTGCTGATGGACAGCTTCGCATCTCCTAGTTTACCATCTTCCTCACAACTTGCCTCAGCAATTTTTGGGTCAAATTGCATGTTCAGAAGGATATTGCATGTTTCTGCTGGGGGTAAGTAGGGGTCACAGTGACATGACTCACCTGCTACGAACTTGGAACTACGGGAAATAAGATCGCCTGATGAGACTAAATCTTTCAACTCAATGCTGATGAATCAGAGAAGAAATATGGGAAACCACTTTAAAGAGCAAATGTGTCCTTCGAACAGTAAGACTTAACTGGACCTTGATTGGTGAGATTAATATATCTAAAGAAAAAACATGCATCCATGAGAAGGGGAGCTCTGCTCAGTTATCAACAAGAGAACTGCATTAAATAAATATTTGCTGAGTACCTACTATGTGGCAGCAATCAGCTCACATTCTAGTTGGGGAGACAGAAAATAAATGCATGTATAATCAAATGTCAGGCAGTGCTACAGTGTCCTACAGAGAGGGTCCTCAGAGCAAACAGCAGAGTCTAGTGTTCAGCTGCAGCAGCAGAGATGTGCTCCTTCAAGTTCTGTGCCAGATTTAGGAAGTATGCTTGGACCTACAGGCCCAGACCTGTGTCTCCAACATTTACTAGTGACATTTTAACCTGCTAATAGCCCTTCTTTTGATTTCCTCCTATGCAACTTTCATGAAAACATACATAGAGAAAAGAGTACATATCAAAAGTATACAGCTCAATGAATTTTCCAAACTGTGCATACCTGTGTAGCCAGCACACTGAATCCCTCCTCATGTCCCTGTTCAGCCTCTCTGCTGTTACTGAACCAAACTTGGCTCTGCTCCCCCAGCTCTACCAGCACGTAGTAAAGCCAGTCTACTGACATGCAGCTATTGTGAAGGAAAGTGCAGCATTTATTGCAGGGCGCCAAGCAAGGAGTACAGGTGGCTAATGCTTAAAAGACCCGAACTTCCCGGTGGCTTTCAGGGGAAGGTTTTTGAAGACAGGGTGAGGGAGAGGATTGCAGGATGCGTGATCAGCTCGTGGACATTCTTCTGATTGGTTGGTGGTGAGGTCATCCGAAGTCAGCATCATCAACTTTCTGGTTCTACTAATTGGTCTAGGGGCTATGTGCTTGTGGTCAACAAGCAGTTGACTTCTTCCCATGGTGGGGGTTTCAGTATCTGCAAAACAGCTCAAGGATATGGCTCAGGATATTATCTATAGCCCCTGAGGAGGAACTAAAGTTCTTGACTTTTGTTTAATGCTTAAACTATTATTTTTGTCTTGCTTAAGTGTTTTCCTTTGTTTCTGCATTCTCACTTTTCTAATTAAATTTGTTCTTTGGAACCCAGGGAAGGTCTAGGAGGCTAAAGATTTTCTACAAACAAGAGGCACACAGAGGACAAGGGGGGAGTCTCTCCCAAGAAGGTCTCATAGGGTCCTGTTCAGTTACACCACAACAAAAGATTAACCACTGTCATGACACTAACACCATAGATTTATTTTGCCTGTTTTTGGACTTTATATAAATGAAAATAGATGGTACATACTCAGTACATAATCTCTGGCTTCTTTTTCTCAATGTTATGTCTGTGAGATACAGTCATACTGTTCTGTGTATTGATGGCCTGTTCTTTTTTCATTGTATATTTCATTGTACGACTATATCACTATTCATTTATCCATTCTATTTAAATGGACATCAGGGTAATTTACACTACTCTTTTTTTTTTTTTTTTTTTTTTGCGGTACACGGGTCTCTTACTGTTTTTGCCTCTCCCATTGTGGAGCACAGGCTCCAGACGCACAGACTCAGCAGCCATGGCTCATGGGCCTAGCTGCTCCGCGGTATGTGGGATCTTCCCGGACCGGGGCATGAACCCATGTCCCCTGCATCGGCAGGTGGACTCTCAACCACTGCGCCACCAGGGAAGCCCTCCACTACTCTTTTAATAAGTTATTTTTCTGCTTAAATGTGTTAGCTAGTTTCCAATGAGTGCTGCCTAATACCCTTTTGTTTTAATTCTAAATTTTTATCGAGTGAGAAAGTAACCAGAGAGTTGTGTTCTTTTGTAGAAATTCTTCCTTTTTAACAATGCTTTGGAAGATACGGACATTTTCTTCATCAGCTATTTGGCAAGGAACATCAACTCACTCTGTTTCAACAGTGAGCCCACATGATCAAAAACAACATTCTGTGCAGATAAAGCTCTGAATTCCTGGCTTAAATACAGTACTTTCTGGAATAACAGCTATAACTTGGGGTCTCTTGGGTTGCTACACAGGTTGGTTAGGTTTTCTCTGCAGGAGCCAACGAAACGACCGCTTCTGGGTATGTGTCTCAACAGTTAGGGTAGTTTACATCTTGATTGCACAAGAACAGAGGTTTTGAGGCTGTGGTTTTTCCCACATTTCCCATTGCCCTGGTTATCGCTCTCAGGAACTCAAGAACATCATTACTCGGCAAACAGCATCCAGTGAAAAAGAAAATGACAGACTAAATTAAAAGACAGTCATATCAGTTATTCAATTCATCAATTACTAGGATCTGTCCATTTTGCAAGCGTACGTGAACACCCCTCTTGTGGGAGTCTACCCTGTCTGAGCAGGGCTCTAGAAGAGAAGGATGGGCCACTCCATCTTTTCATCCTTTTCCTCTTTGGCCAGACTATATAGACTGCTGATGCAATTATTCGCTGCCTGACTTTTGAGCTATAAGTTGGACCAGCCAACTGTTATTTCCCTTCATTATTCAAGGAGACACTTGTAATAACATTGGCAAGTATCTACTGAGCTCTTGGTACATGTGCCAGGTACTATGCCAAGGACTCTGTGTGTGTGCCTACTTCATTAAAGGCCAATCTCTCCACTTCTGCTCAGGATTCCATATCCTCATCCTTCCCAAGAACTTTCCTCCTGCAATTAACCTCTCTCCCCTTCACGATTCATTTCTCTCTCCCTCCTGAATCATTTCCACGAGCAGTCAGACGTGTTCTAGTGCTTCCTTTAAAAAATAAAAATCCCTTGATCTCATATCGCCCTCCAGGTACAATCCCATTTCTTAGCTCTTTTATAGCACAACTTCCTGAAAAGTTGTCTGTAGTCAGTGCCCACTTCCTCATCTCCTAGTCTTAGCTCAGCAGACTCCAGCCAGGCCTTCCTCCTCTCTATGCTAGTGAATCTGCTCGTTTCAAGGCCATGAACAACCTCCTTTGCCAATCCAAAGGTCCCTTCATTGTCTTCATCTTACTCAACTTCCCAGTAGAACTTGACACAGTTGACCACTCCTTCCTTCTTAAAATCCTCTTCTCTCCCAGCCTCCAGGATGCTATGTTCTTCCCTTTTCCTCCTGCCTAACTGGCTGCATTGCCTCAGGGCTTTTTTTTGCTGGTTTCCCCTTCTCTGTCTGGTTTCTAAATGTTGCAATGACTGGAGGCTCTGTCTTAGATCTTCTTATACTATGATCCATCTATACCCTATACCTAATCTCATGTTTTAAATACCATCTACATACTGATGACTCTCGGATTTTAAATTTCTAGTCTTGATATTGCTGACCTCTCCCCTGAACTCAAGTCCCTACAGGCCACTGTACCACCTGCTCTGTATCACCACATGGACATCTAAGAGGCATCTCAAATTTAGTATAGACAAACAAAGCTCTTGGTTTCCCAGTCCCCCACTTTGCCTCCCCCATCTCAATAAACTGCCCCAATATTCACCCTATCGTTGAAGGCAAGCTTTTAGAAGTCATCTTTAAGTCCTGTGTCCCTGTCTTTAACAAATGAATCATTGTCGAGTCCTGTTGGCAACAGCTGCATGTCAGTAGTTAATTAGAAGAGTCTTTTATTCTTTTTAACTTGACGAATTAGAAGAAAGTTTGGAAAATCGGAGGGAAAACACCCATATTTTCTCATAACCTCCTTAATTACCATTTATAGCTGTACCTTGTCTTATGGAGTAGAAGCATCCTAATTTACTTTACAAGCTGCCTGATGTTGCATCTTCAGATTCTTTTCACATTTGACTTCTATAAACAAGTGTGCAATGAATATCTGCACGCACATATAGGTATTCTATTTTTATTTTTAAAATAGAAAAGCTGACATTTTTTGTTCAATAAAAGATCACTGAGTGGTTGCCTTAGTTGTGCAATAATGGGGAACATACCCATTATTCCGGTGTTCAGGTATCATAGAACTCTTTTAAAACAGTTACTCTCTGAGAGCTGTCAGAGCACAAAGCTGATCACTGAAGATGTAACATGGCGGATGCTTGGACTCAGCGTTCAGCTGAGGCTAGAAACTCCTCTGGACCCAGCCGCCCTGTTGCAGTGTCTTGTTCTGGGAAAGATGACTGAACTTGGCAACGAAGGCCTCCAAGCTGGAACCTGGGGAGCCAAACTATGGAGACTATTAATAAGCTCAGCCCTGAGACATGAGATTGTCATGCTTCAAAGAACCCCTGTGGTCTGTGCCGGAGCTAACAGGGACTCCAGTACAACACTGGACATGGATGCCCTAGTCTGTCTCCAATATTGAAGTAGATGGTAGTGACAGAACCAACAGTGACTGACGCTGGAGGAGCTGCTGTGGACCAGTCCAATTTTCTTCTTGTCTGTTCCTCTTGGGACTGAATAAGCACCCAGTATTCTTGACCAATAAAGATGAGGGGTAGGAGGACCCTCAAAAAATCAACACTTAACTTCCTGCTAATAGAGCATCAGAAGTTCACGCAACAACTAGGAACTCCACAGTGTGGAGCAGACTTGCAGGTTACATATGGGACCCTTTCCTTAGGCTATATTCCCAGAAAAGGAATTACTAATTAAAGGGCATGAACATTTTTATGACTCTTGGCCAAAAGTACAATTTTTTTCTAAAGGATGCACTAATTTCTACCATCTATTTTCCCACACCCTCTCCAGTGATGAATAATAAACTTGATTATTTTTTTTTTTTTTGGTCACAACCAAGAATTCTTGGGAAGAATGATCACTGTGAGAAGTGGTGGCCCACCCTCAGTGCCAAGGTGAGGTCAGCAACATTTTTAAACCCACCCATTGCCACTCGTTCTGAAACGAACATTCCCAGGCTCCCTGCTATGTCCCTCATCCATTCTCTCAGCGGCATCCCTTTGGCACCGCCCCCCTCAGATATTCATGACCTTGCCCTCCCTTCTCTGTGCTCATTAAAACCGGCATAAGAGCAGATATGACATGAGTCAGTCACTTCTTCATGTGGCTGTAAATCAAAGTATCACCTCTCGCCCGTGCCTGCATCTCATCTAGGCTTTAGGAATGAAAAGCTTTGTTCTCTGTTAAAGGAACTTTGAGCTTAAATGTCACAGACGGAGGATCCACCAAAAGCTGGACCTCTGACTTGAGGGGCAAAGGACCCTCATGATCAGATTGAGATTTGAAGAGCATCAAGAGGCCAGAGCTTCAAAGTTGGGACCTAGAAGGTGGAGTTGGCAGGCGGAGGATAACCCACCAGAGAAGTGAGGTAGTAGGAACTGAACATGAGATAGGAACTAAAAGTGGAAGCTGCAGAGGTTGAAAACATGCTTCACTGATGTTGGAACTTTGCCTAGAGTCACTCCAAGGTGAGCATAACTCACTTAAAATCAAAACCTGAAAGCTGTTCTTTATGCCAACAAAGTGCAATTTAATAAATAATTGTCAATCACTCTTATAGAAAACGCATGTGAAGCATGAATGGTTTTGACCTTTTATAGTCATGACACAAGAGTTTTCAGTCCTGCTCCTGGTTGTATCGTCACATGATCCTGGGCAAGCCTTACAATTCTGCTGGCCTTGACTTTTATTTATGAGCTATAGATAATTATGCCCTGCCTAGTGGCCTGGGGGGCTGAGGAGGATGAGAGGTGTGAACTGGGTGTTCAAGTTAAAGGTCAGATGTGGTCTTCCAAGCATTGCCTTCGGTCAGGGTCTAATCGTGAGGGGTCCAAGATTAAATAACGGATAGAATTGAATCCTTTCAGTTTATTGTCTAGTAATATGAATGTGTAGTTAATAACCTGCAGCCCAGATTTGTAAGATACTAATTGGAATATAACATAAAACCCATAGAGAGTGAAGGATAAAGGAAACTTAAAAATAAGAGGCAGGAAATAAATGATATTTAATTTGGATGTGTGCCTCCAATGCATCTGGAGAAGAATCAACAAAACATAGATATCAATGGAAAACCTAGAGAAATAAGCCGTAATTACTCCAAAAGATATGTGGACAGGAAATTGGATAGGAGCTTACAATGTTGTTTTGGGCTGCACAGAGGGCCTATTGTGCCTGCAAAGGGAAATGAGAGTTTATCTCTGAATAATCAGATGGAATTGTGCATAAAATCAGGCTAAATTTTTTCATAAGCCATCTCACAATTGCGGGGGTTTCTATATACTGCAGGTCAATCTATGATCCTTGGAGAGACATGGGTACAAGGTAAAAGGGTCAGGTTTATGGTCAGACATCTTTGTGGGATCTTTGTCTCTTACTAGCTGTGCAACGTTCAATGTGTTTTAACTTGTCTGTTCCATGGGTTTAGCTCAAGAAAATGGAGAGGGAAGAAAACCCCTCCCATTCAAGGTTGTTGTAAGGACTACAGATGAAGTTCCTGGCACACAGGAAATATCGAACAAATGTCAGTCAGTAGCAGCAGCAGGAGTAGAAATGAAAGCTGACTCCCAAGTTCTCAGACTCTGCCCATCAGAGTCCTTCTCTGCCTTAAGTGTTCCACAGTCCTGGTCCACACACCTGTGCTCCTCACAGGCAGCCAGTGGAAGCTCTAGCATTGTTGAAGCTTGTGTGACAGGAAAAGCAAAATGGAGTCGATATTGCTAAGAGCACTCTAACATGGAGCCGGGGGCCGTTAAGGAAATGTGACTTATGCACATCTCAGCCTGGATGGAATCTGACCTTTGGACCCGATGAAGTTATCCAGAACATCTGCCAGAAACTCATGACAGCCTATCTACTTATCGGACTCTTACCCTAAAATAACTCATGACAGTTTATCTAATTGGACCTTATCCTAAAAAAAAACTCATGATTCCTTAAGGACAAATATTTTCTGACTTGCATCAGAGTTGTTCGCAATTCTTACCAGGCAACTTTTAAAAACCTGTGGCCTTTTGCCTTAATAAGCCCCTGACTCTTTCTCTTCCCTGGAACACCCTTTCGGGATTACCCGAATCTGTGTCTCCCAAATTGCAATTCTTAGGACCCCAAATAAATTATTTTCTTCCTTTCAGCCTCCTGCATTACTTTTTTGGCGGACACTTGGGGAGGCAATGAGACTGGTGTGGGGGAGGTGTAGGCAACTGCTGAGAGAATCAAGGTACAGCTGAACTTACCTGGTGGATGTGATCACTAGCTGGCCCACTTGCCAGCCAACACCACCAGCTACAAATCCACCTAGAGGGTTTCTTAAATGCACTTGATGGGATCAAAATCTAGGATATTTCCCCCTTTTAAACAATCAATGTTTCCAGCAACAAAGTACAGCACTTTCTTAGTGTCTTCCTTCTACAAATTACAGTGGAATGCATCTTAGTCACATGCTTAGCCAATTATTTTATGTGTTTGTTCATATGATGATTTTGACCACATGCTTTGCTACATGCTTGCTGTGAGTAGTTTTTTAAAAGCTGTTAAAGACTGGGGCCCTACCACCCACCCGCCAAGTCAGCCGTTAGTATCAGCACAACCTCCCAGCTTCAAAGAGGTAGTTCCTAGGAAGATAGGGGCCATTGGGGCAATATTCTTGATCCTGATACCAAAGTTAACAAGGGAATCTGCTGCTCGTGTTGCATTCTCAACAACAGAAATGACAGGTGTGCCCCTCAGCATCCTCAGAGACCCTGAAAAGCGGGAGAAGGGGAGCAATGAGGAGGTCTAGGAAGGCATGACCAGAAGGTCTTACCTCCCTGACTTTCCCTATCCATGAGTCCTTTATGCCGAAAACTATTTATGCCAGCTGGATTCTCTGAATTTGGGCTTGGTATGTCGACTGAAAAAAGTGCACAATGTGAGAGTAGCGAGTTAAGTTTTATTTGGGGCAAAATGAGCACTATAGCCCGAGAGACAGCTTCTCAGATAATTCTGAGGAACTATTCCGAAGAGATAAGGGGGGAGGTCAGTATATATATGATTTGGATGAAGGCGGATACATTAAGTCACGCATACATTTTTGGCAGAAGATTACTGCTAGTCATAAGGGGCAGAGGTCTCTGTTAACGATTTTAGTGCTTTTCTAGGTATGAGAAGATGCAAGAATTTGGGCTCATAAAATCTTCTCCTGAGAATAACCATCTATAGCCCCATTCTGCCAGTTTTTCCCAGAGCACAGAGTGCCTCATTCCTGATCTCCACCCTGAAGTCCTTTCAGAGTGTGTTGAAGATCAATGACTGCGGTGCCTAGTGAGTTCATCCTTATAGAGGCAAGATGGCATGTGACAATTTTTCATCCACAGGTACAGTGTTGATGTTCTGTGGATGAGTCAGGATCTCTTGTCCTCACCCAAAATGTCACCATGTTGAATGGTGCTTTGCTCTCTGCTGGCTCTCTTCGTTGGTTTCAGATGAGCGTAGTGTAGCCTTTGGGTCAGAGGACTTATTAAAGAGGAAAAATAAAAAATAAAGCCTCTGTGTATACAGAATGGGTCAGAGCAGTAGACCAAAATTTGAACTATGAGAAAGAGAAATTGGGGAGATAGGGAAAATGGAGTTCAGAATTTTTATTATGACCAACTTCTCAAAAGCTGGCAAAAAAATTGAAGCTGGGGTAGAGAATGTAAAGAAATTCACAAGTAGTTGCTATTTTAGCTAAGTTGAGGAAAAAACATTGAACTTCAAATGAAAACAATGTTCAAAGATGAACATAGGGCCCATTCAAGATGTGGAGGAGTGATGAGCAGGGAAAATACCTGCAAAAAGAGACTAGATGTTATTTGAAAAAGACGTGGGACTTAAATAAAGGTACACACACACTCACACACAGATACAACAAAATATTTTAATGATTTCCCTTCCCTGTGGTCTACTTTAGAATTCACCCACAAGCCATTTGCTTTTGTGGTTATTCAGATTTTGTTTCTCTTCTTACTACCTCCTACTGTGTATTCCTGATTCCCAGCGTTTGGGCTGAATAAGGGAGAGGAAGTGAAATTCAAATCACTATATTTTATCCATTGGCCTTTTGGCTAAGAGATATGAGGGGTGAAGAGGTGCTTGTGGCTAAATTGCGGTTTGTAGAACGTGTGGGTGTTGTTTATTTTTGTTTTTAACTACTGTACCCATATTAGCCCAATTTACCACATAAGTCCCGTTTGGGCAGGAAAGAGAAAGACTCAACAAACATTTGTTGAATGCCTTGCCTCCGCTTTGCTCCTTCTCTTAATCATTCCTCAGCAGAGGCTTAGCAACTTCCCCAAACAATATCCACGCTAAAGCCTAATTAACCCAGTCCTCAATAATGTGCTAACCATTAGTTGGATAAAAAGTGGTCTAAAGTTTATACCATCAGAAGATTTTATAACATGTTCTTTAATGTCAGCAACAATGTAAAAAAGAGGAATTCTAAACTACTCAGGAGAATAAGCTATTTTCAAATAGTTCAGCAGGAAATATTTGATACCAGTAAGAAACACGCTAAATGCAAATGGGCTTTCTCAGTGCATTAAAGCAAATCAGCAAAGACCTTAACCTGGGAATGCTGAGGACACTTTCTTAGCCACTAATTCATGTCATTACATATACATATTAGTTATAATAATGCATCCTTTTTGTAATTTTCAATATTTCAGGTCACTCGCTAACCTGGTCTGCCCTTCAATCATTGTAAGTCTGAATAAGCGAGGTTTTACTATCATTTACAAAACTGTATAACAGGGCAGGAAGAAGTATGTTTATCTAATATTGGGTATTTCTTTCTCCTTGTTTAATCCCCACCAACATGTATTTGGAAAGGCACCAGCCACACCAGGCTCCCAAAGAGCCCTACACTTTAGGGTTTTGGGGAGAACCCCAAGTTATCAAGGAGAGGTAGACCTCTTGTCTCTACTCTTGGTGGTAAGCATTGTTTCAGAGTCATCTAAAGAAAGATCTGCTTTTTTTTTTTTTCCTGCTTTGCAAACTGGACAACTGAAAGAGAAGGCAAAGATAAAAAGAAAGACATATAGTATATCCCAGGGGTCGCACATTTTTAGAGCCTCTTCATGTGTGACCCTACATTCCACTGAGGTCACGTCTGCCTTCTGAAAGGCTTATCACTTTATATCCCAAATTCAACTCAGTAACTTGTTCAACTTTGACTGAGAGACTTTTTTTTTTTTTTTTTTTTTTTTGCGGTACGCGGGCCTCTCACTGTTGTGGCCTCTCCAGTTGCGGAGCACAGGCTCCGGACGCACAGGCTCAGCGGCCATGGCTCACGGGCCCAGCCGCTCTGTGGCATGTGGGATCTTCCCAGACTGGGGCACGAACCCGTGTGCCCTGCATCGGCAGGCGGACTCGCAACCACTGCGCCACCAGGGAAGCCCTGACTGAGAGACATTTTTAAGAGAAGTCCCATAAAAGCATAAAATTTTAGATATGGCAAAGGCAATTAATATCTACATAAAACTGATACACGTGCCTGATTCAGAGGAGGAAATTGGCCTCTGTGTATTTTCTACTATTAAAAGTAATGTGGTTTAATAAACAGGCTGCAGGCTGTGTTGAGTGTGTCAGCCTGTTCTTGGAGAGTGGAGAGTGGAGAGGTTATGAGAACCTACTAGATTATATTATGTTCATTCCTATCCCTGTGCCTCTGTTCATGCCGATTTCTTTGCCTGGAATTTCCACCCTGTTTCTCATTTAAGGTCCCACTACACGTTCAATTCCTTCGTGAATCCTTCCCACAAATTCTTGCCCACAAGCCTCTCCCCTTTTTCTCTTTCTTAGTATCACTAATTACTATAACGCCTTCTTTAATACTAGATCATACAGTAAGTTTTGTTTTAGTACATATGGCTCTCTTTTTCCCTTATTTTTTAAGTGTTTAACACTTATTTTTTAAGTGTTTCTAAGGCCAGAATTTTTTTTCCTTCTCTCTAAATCTCTCTCCTCCGGACCTCTCATTCCTGTCTCTCTCTTAGTTTTCTGTGCTAGGAAACTAATGATAACAAATATTTCCTACATATGTACTATGTACCAGTAAATGTACTAAGTGATTTACATGCTGTATCACAGAATACATGTAGGATAGTCACCAAATTAAATTGAGTTTAGTTGAGAAAATTTAATATGGTTTATACGTCCTTGGTCAGTGAATCACTTGCTCCAATCTTCAACAGTCCTCTTCCTTTCCTTTCCACTACTCTGGGAAGTAAGTGTCACCTCCAGGGATACTTCACAATCCCACCATCAATATCTCAGGGATTGCAGTTAGGGCAGCTCAAAAGAAAATCAAATTCAGTTATTTGAGTACCAAGTACATGATAGCAAGATGACCTTCTGACTGGGATGGTCATTAGGTTCTGGACTAAACACCCCTCAGAGAAAACAATAAGAGAGAATACCAAGTAGGTGCTGATATCCAGTCTATGACATGACAAAGCAGCCACTCACAATTCAGCTCCCCATCCTCCCTTCCCAAGCCATTCTTGTCTTCTTCGTACACCCTCACCTGGTTTCCCCTGACCCTAAGTCCTAAAAGAAGCCTAATTCACTTCCAGATCCTGCTTCCCTCCATGAAAATAAAGGACGAGACAATAACTGTATCTAGTTCTTCTTTAAGATGTCACACTGACTTGATTTCCAGCTGAAATGAAAACTGGCCAGATGAGGTGGTTTTAAGGAAATGTTAATTCTTATTTTGACCACCAATTCAGCACAACAGGCCACTGTATATATAAATCCACCCAAAGTCAGTCAGTTAAACAGACAATGCCTAGAGCTATAGAACACTATCTACATGACTCCTTCAAATGAACCTTTATCCATTTGTTTAGTCTATAGCAGAAAGCCAACTGCCTTACTTCAGTTCAGAGGGGGAATGCTGAGATATTGTACAAACTACATGCAGTTTTCCAAGCTTCAGGAAATTTGAACTGAAACATGGACTAAAAAAGCCCATAGTACATTTACATGTTGAGCTGTTGTTTAAACCCTTTTCATATGTGATGAGCTCATATTCAAAATGTTTTGACTCAACATTCATAAGGGCTTGGCAAGGACTTGTGGGGAGGAGTGCCCTGTCACGGGAAGTAGGAGAAAAACAAGGCCGCCTCAGCACATTCCCAGGCCTTCATGGGCCAGGGTTTCTGTTATTAAAAAAAAAAAAAAGTCAAATAGAGACTCTCTCCTCTCAATCCAGCAGTAATTCCAAGGTTACAATAAGTCAACAGTCACTATTCCCATGGCTTCCTACTACAGAGTGTCTCAACAAAGTATATACTTAGTATATTAATATATTAATATATGTTTTAAGGAGTAGAGCAGTTAGACATTAACTAATATCTGTTTTGGTTATGCTAAAGTCACACATGTTTTAAAAAGCCACCATTTCAGAGTGGACCACATGCAAGATACATATTGCCTTAATAAATACATTTAACTTCTGAAAGAGATTCACATTTTCCTAGGACGCACAGTTCTGAGCGAGTTTATGAAGGCCTAGAGTTGTTAGCTCTAAGGGTGATAGGTCTGGTATTCACCAGCATATATGCCCCACAGCTTGGGTCCAGCCACAGATTTACTCTCAGATGCCAACACTTCTTGCAAAAGTCCTTGGAAGGGACTATCAACACAGTTCATGCATAAACTTTTCACCCTCAAAAAGACTTTCTGTTCTTATGTTTCAGTTGAACCTGTAGGTAATCCAAGTTAAAGAGCTAAAATGGCTGCAGTGAATGGACCACATGGAACGCCATGCTGAGCGATATAGGCTTCATATTTCCATTAATGGGGCATCCAGTAAAGTTCTAAAAGTCTGTTTGAGGCTATTAATCCAGCAAGAGTAGGAAGATGGATTCAAGGGAGTAGACGCTCTGGGGAGATGTAGGGAGCAGATCAAGGCAGAAGGGATGCTTAGGAAGAAGAACTGAGAAGCCCTGATAACTGAGCAGATATAGAGCATAACGAAGAGAGGTGGAAGGACTTCCCTGGTGGCTCAGTGGTTAAGACTTTGCACTCCCAATGCAGGGGGCCCAGGTTCGATCCCTGGCCAGGGAACTAGATCCCACATGCATGCCACAACTAAGAGTTCGCATGTCACAACTAAGGAGCCCTCGAGCCGCAACTAAGGAACCCTCCTGCCGCAACTAAGACCCAGTGCAACCAAATAAATAAGTAAATATTTTTTAAAAAATAAAAAAGAAGAGAGGTGGATGGGATACAGGGATGACATCAAGGTTTCTATCCAGAGAGCTGGGAGTGTGATGCAATCATTGATAGAAACAGCAAACCAGGAGTAGGAGCCAGTTGGCAATGAATTAAGAAGAGGGTTGAACTCAAAGAATCTTAAAGCTGGGACATATCTTAAAGGAGACACCAAGCCCAACTTTCTACTTCCTCTATGTACCGATATTTCAGAGACAAAACTGAGGCCCAGAGTGGAGAGCATAAAGGCTCGTTGAAGGTTTCACAGCCAGTTGGCATGAAGTACACACTAATACCGACTCTTTGGTCTCTTGGTTCTTTCTGCCCTGTGATCGTTCAATTGTCCTGTGCAAAAGCTAGAAATCTTTCCGTTGCAAGTGATAGAAAACCCAACCCAATTTGACTTGCACAAACAAAGAAATCTATAGGCTCATATAGCTTTAAAGTCCAGAAGCTTCATGTGACACTTGGTTCAGCAACTCAACAATGTCACTAAGTACCTAGTTTCTTTTTGTCTAGTCTCTGCTCAACATCCTGGGTGGCTCCACGATGAGTGTGAACAGGTCCCTGGGCTGTGGGCTTACTCATTCATATCCAGCAGGAAGGAGAGCAGATATTTGTTCTGGAATTCCAAGGAAAAGTCTTGAGACTTACTCCGATCAGATCTGCTTACTCACCTGTCCACCCAGAACCAATCACAATGACCAGGGAGTCAACTATGCTGATCTGGGTCACATGCTTCACCCCTGGAATCAGATTTCATAGAGCCAAATGGATCCCCAAACTGAAATGAGGGCTATAAAGAAGAAAATGATAGAAGATACAGGACCAACCAAAAATGTCTATGACACATTGGTTGTCTAAATCTCTCTCTTTTTCTCCATATCAAGTTTATAGCTTTTGTGTTAGATACAATGACTAAGTGGTTTGCTCAAAGTTTCAAAAATATATTATACAGAAATCAGAATCTCCACACTCACCACAGTATTGAGAAAAGGGAGCAGGGGTTTAACAAATATGTTAAAGGGAAAGAAAAGTAATCAGAGTCATTAGGCTCAAACTCTAGGCAAATGCAGCCAAGTCTTTCCCCTGAGATACATTTTAGGCAGCATTCTCTAAAGCCAAGTAAAGTCTGAGGCGGCTGTGTGCTGGGGCCTTTTCCCCTCACTTCATTTGTGGGCTGGCTTGTTGATTGGTGACCCTACAATATGAAGCCTCTTGTCACTCTGACATCAATGATGAGTGGTGTGGCAAGGCTTGGTATACCTTTGGTAATTACTTAAAAATGACTCTAAACTACCCAGTTGTTGTTTTTCCTACACCATTGCCTAAGGACGTCTTTAGCAACCACTGGTACATGCTTCTGAGAAACATTTGACCACAAGTATCTTAGATTCAAAACACATTAATATGTATGTATTTATGTATTACGTTTGGTTCCCAAGCCCAGCATCATAGAGGTAAGAGGTGCTCTGGTCCCAGGCTTAGACTCCTGATAATGACCCCACGTGGGGGAGAGCATCTTGCAGCTTCTGACACGGGCAGTTCTTACTTGCTGAAGGGTTTCTTTTTCGGGAAGCCAGAGCCACTATTCCGTGGCCTCTGAGGCACCATTCAAGAATGGGAGGTTGATTTTATGGTTGGTTTGCTTTCATTTGTTTTCATCTGGTACCTGGCACCACAGCCATCATTCCATGTTTGTCTTGGCTCCTGACTCCAACCAATTCTTTGGGCACCAGTGGTTTCTGAAGTCTTTCTCATGTCGTTTCCCAGTATGGCTCAAACTGCCTTGTGAATTAGCAGAAAGAAGAAATGGCCCCAAGGGACATGATCTTGAAGCCCCATGAGGAGAGACACAGCCACATGATTCCCTGTAAATGAGGTGTGAATGAGGCCATATGTTCAGAAGAGGGAAAGCTAGCATGGGTCTAGCATGATCAACTGCTTTGTATTCCAAGGTGAACATGCAGCTGTTGCAAGAAGGGAATGCTACCATGTTACTCTCTGAGTGAATGAAGTTCACTTTTGCAGGAAAGAAGTTCAGTGTGTATTTAGGAATGAACGTGTGTGCATGGATGTGTGGGCACATGCATATTTGCTTAATTTTTTTTTTATTGAAGTGTAGTTGATTTGCAATGCTGTGTTAGTTTCTGGTGTACAGCAAAGTGATTCAGATATATAGATATATACACATATATTGAGTATCTAAAATAATATATAGTATTCTTTTCCATTATGGTTTATTACAGGATATTTAATGTAGCTCCCTGTGCTGTACAGTAGGACCTTGTTGTTTATCTATTTTATATATAGTAGTTGGTATCTGCTAATTCCAAACTCCTAATTTATCCCTCCCCCACCTTCCCCTTTGTTAACCATAAGTTTATTTGCTTTAAAATATTAAATATTTAAATTATTAATATTAAATTATTTTAAAATTAAAATAAATTATTAATATTAAATTAAAATATTTTCTGTTAACTGCTGACAACAGCAATCCCAGAAAACCAGACCCCCTGTTTCTGCCCACTTGGAAATGGCCTGTTTGCCTCCTGGAGCAGGGGCTGAGGTGTTCCGTAGGCTCATTTCTGTCCTCACTGGCCTGGCCTCCCCGGTCTCTGAAATCTGCATGTCCTGAGCCTTCCTTCCCAGCTTCGTCTTCCCAGACTCTCTGCTCCTGTCATGCAAAGTTACTCAACGCCCAATAGTGGCTGTTCCCGCCATGTTCTCTTTGTGCGTATGGGCCCCTCTGCACTGCCACTACGCGGCAAAGAAGGGGAAGGGGCTCCACGTTTACATCCCCAGCCTTGGGAACCAGACCTTCCCCCCTCCCCTGCCTCGCACCAACCCTTGCTGGCCGGCTCGCTGTAGTCCAGCACGTGCCATTTCTCCTCTTGGCCAAATTTCACGACACAGACTCTACACAGTTAGAAATATCAAGAGTAGTGCTTCATCTGTTTCAATCCACTTCAAGCTTAGATTTAAATCTACCAAACCAGCTCTTCTTTTATCTTTTATCTGCTTTATTGTTAAGATCCTTTTCTCTTCGGGGCCTTTGTTAATACTGCTTGATACGGTATACGAGTCAAGCCTTGTTTATGACAGTCTGATTTACCGAATCTTCTTTTATTTTCTCCTCTGTGAAATAGTGATAATACTGACTCACTGTCTGCTTCCTGGAGCTGTTGTGAGGAGTAAGAGAAATTACATGTGAAATTCCTCACTTGGAAACTGATTCATAACTGGGGCTCAATAAATGTTAATAACACTCCCCCGCCACCACTAACCACATTTACTGTGACTAAAGTAGATTCAGATTGGCAAGTCACACTCTACAACAGTGCTTCTCAAGCCCTGGTGCACAATGCAATCACCTGGGGAGCTTTAAAATTACTTGTGTCTGGGAGCCACTCTCCTGTCCCACCTTTAAATATCTGAAGCGTTGGACCTCCTTATTTCTTGGTAGGTAATATTTCTGCTGCCACACCAGACATGTGGTTTTCTCCCTCTGGCTCCTCTCGTTCTTCCCTTTCCACTAAGCTTTGGGGAAGTTTGTTACGCAGCAATGGAAGCATACCTCAGAGATATTGTGGGTTTGGTTCCAGACAGTCACAATCAAATGAATCTCACGGGGTTTTTGGTTTCCCAGTGCATAGAAAAGTTACGTTTACTTTATACTGTAGTCTATTAAGTATGCAATAGCATGATGTCTAAAACAACATTGTACATGCCTTAATTTATTGCTAAAAAATGATGACCACTGTCTGAGCCTTCAATGAGTCATAATCCTTTTGCTGGTGAAGGGTTTGACATATTACAAGAATTACCAAAATGTGACACAGAGACACAAAGTGAGCAAATGCTGTTGGAAAAATGGCGCCCATAGACTTGCTCAACGCCGGTTGCCAGAAACTTTCTATTCATTAAAAAATGCATCATTTGCAAAGTGCAATAAAATGAGGTGTGCCTGTAGATAACTAACATACTCCTCTTATCACAGCAGGGCACTGCTATGTCCCTCACTTTCAGATAGATTTTCATTTTTGTGTGACTTTTTTCTCAGGAATAAGGTGGTCATTAAATTTACACGACTGGATATATTAGTGGGTCCCTCTATGACTTTGATATATCTCCCTTGTCTGTTAGCTTTATTAAAAATGACTGTCTTCTTTATTAGTAGTTTATTCTCATTGGTGGGCGCATCTTGACATTCCATCTCTGAAAAAATGAAAGATTACCTCCCCTCTCTAGGATATTGGATAATTCATCAGTGTGGAACACATCCTGGAGCCCTCCTGTTCACTAACCCCTTCCTACCTCATCATTAAACGTGATCACAGAGGCTGAGGAGTCCTTTCTGTTCTTGGAACAGGTTCTACTTTTTCAGGGACACCTTGCTGACCCCCAGGTCCCTGTGTTTATTCTCTCCTGCTTGGGCAGAGAGGAACAAATACAAGTCAATACTTTAAAACAGACATGTATTTAATATTTTTAAAAATAATACCTACATATTGTAATATACTCTTCTATTCACCTTTCTTTTATAACTATATTTTTATGCATGTATTATTTTGGAGTATTATTATGAACTCATAGCCTTTCACACACTCACCCTGTACCAATTTGCCATAACTGGTTTTATTAGTTGATGTTCACATCTGCACATCTAGGCTAATAGAAATTCCTCAAGCATTGCTCTGATAGTCTTGAAAGATCCTTGTTTTTAGAGCACAGCAATGAGATGTTTCAAGCCTGACTGTTTTTCCTGTCCCAAAACTGGAATCAACTAACTTCCAAGAAATTCTGATTGCTTTGAGCATTCATAAAAGAATAGTATTAGAAATGACAATCCAAGCTTCTCGCTGGTGCGTTGTAGAGGGGAGAAGTGCTAGGCCCTTGGCCATTGCTGCTTGGGGCCTGTTCTGTGACAGAGGCAAAGAAGATGTTTTTTAGGGTAGGAATTCATACTGATTTTCCTGATACAATGTGTTATGTTGCTATTCCTTGTTCTAGAAAAATAGAGTGAATATTCCCAGAAAGCCTAAAGGTAGGTCGTTTCCCAGCCGGGCAGTGAGGCAGAGGCCCCCAGAGACACTGGCTCCTCAGGACAAGGTTACACAGCTTTGTCCTCAGGAGAGGAGAGCCGTGGGGCTCACAGCTTCCTTGATGGCAGCGCCTGGCCACCTGGTTCCTTCCCAGAACTTCGTTTCTTTTTATCAGAATTAACGCTTCATCTCCAATTTGCTTCTTTACTCCTCCAAGTTCTTTCTTTGACTCCAAGCAGCCCCACTGCACCACTATACGGTGCCAACTGCCCGGTTTGCTGAAGACTGAGAGGGTTTCCAGGAGGCAGGACTTTCCGTTTTCAAACCAGGATAGTCCGGGGCCAACCAGGATGAGTTGGTCTTCCCATCGCCTGGGCAAAGGACCTTATCACTTCTGTACAGAGTGAGAAAAAGATGCTTCGAACTCTGCTCAGTAGAATCTTAAAGGATGGAATAAAAACATGTTTAGGATTTCCATGTAAGGCAATATTCATGTGAATTTAAGAGTCAGGCTGCAGTATTCCTCAGCACATACAGCCAAAATAATTACATGAAAAACTGGAAGAAGCTGAGCTGGTTAAGCTGGTAAACACACAGCTGTGAACAATCTTCTTATTCAAAAAGCCCTGGTCTTTGGGCTGCAGAGCCTGGTTTTCCTTCCCAATCTCAGAGGGCCCTATAGAAGGTAGGTGTGAAAAACCAGTGGGACAGAGCAGATTCTCAAGGGGGGAAAGGTGTAGAGAGTAAAGCCTTTGTAAGTCCATACTCTGAAATTGGGCCCCATGTCAGTGGTCAAGAGTTTAAGTGAAGGTATATTCCACTGTACTCTCATGAATATTGGTCTTACAAACAACACTGCACTCAGAGCCTTGGCCTGCCCAAGAGCTGAGTGTGTTAATTAACTCTGAGCAGCTCCCAAGAGGGCCAGAGGACAGCTCCTGGGGCCTTGTATGAAGCACAGATAGCTTGAGTTGGAAGAGCCCCACCCTCTCCCACCCCTGGGATAACCTGGTCCAACCTCCCCTTACAGATGAGTAAACTGAAGCCTAGAGAGGTCAAGAGACTTACCCAAAGGACATAGCTGGACACTGTTAAAGCTGGAATTTAGAATCCAAATTTCTTGACTCTTTCCACTAAATAAATCCCACTGCCCTCCTGCTGCTCCAAATGTGTGTCTCGTCTGTCAGAGAATTCCGATAAAGGAACCAAAGAGAGTTTGAATACTGGACTTCTAATCTCTGAAGAACACATTTTACCAAAGGAAGAGAATTGTGAAATCATTTGGTCTATTACATGGGGCTTCAGTAAGATTCAAATAATTTCAGCTGAATTCTTGCTAATCAACAGTACAGCCTTGACCTTAGCAAACACATCAGGCAAATTAAGTGGATTCAGTTACACAGTTATCTCCTCTTTGGTTTCTTTAGGCATAAATGAAAGGAAATTGCTTTACCACCATTTCTAGTGAGGAAATTCACATCACAGAGAGACAGAAGCTGCCATTCTTTCTAAACACTGCACGTATTCTCATCTTAGGGTCTTCGCTCTTGCTGTCCCTTCTGCTTGTTTATCCCAGAGCTTCAGATAGCTTCCTCCTCATCTTTGGGTCTCAACTCTAATACTCTTTCTCCAATAAGCCTTCTCTTGTTGCCTCAATTAAAGCAGTTCTGGGTCTTCCCTGGTGGTGCAGTGGTTGAGAATCTGCCTGCCAATGCAGGGAACACGGGTTCGAGCCCGGGTCTGGGAAGATCCCACATGCCGCGGAACAGCTGGGCCCATGAGCCACAACTACTGAGCCTGCGTGTCTGAGCCTTTGCTCCGCAACAAGAGAGGCCGCGATAGTGAGAGGCCTGCACACCACGATGAAGAGTGGCCCCCGCTTGCCACAACTAGAGAAAGCCATCGCACAGAAACGAAGACCCAACACAGCCCAAAATAAATAAATAAATAAATAAATTTTAAAAAAAGCAGTTCTGTGCTCAGCCCCAGTCACGCAGCATCTGTAGTAGGTTGAAAGTGTCCCCCCAGAATTCATGTCTAACCAGAATCTCAGAATGTGACCTTGTTTGGAACAGATGTAATTAAGGTAACTATTGAGATAAGATCATACTAAGATGAGCCTTAAATCCAATGAGTGCATCCTTGTAGGAGACAGAAAAGTACACACAGAGACACAGAGAGAAGGTCATGTAAAGATGGAGGCAGAGACTGGAGTGATGCTGCCACAGACCAAGGAACACCAGGAGCCACCAGGAGCTAGAAGGGGCAAGGAGAGAGTCTCTCCTAGAGCTTTTTGATAGAGTGTGGCCCTGTCGACATCTTGATTTCAGACTTCTGGCCTCCTGAAATATGAGAGAACATCCTATTGTTTCAAGCCACCAAGCTTGTGAAAATTTATTACAGCAGCCCTAGGAAACTAATACACCATCATTCTACCACCCACATTATCTTCTCCACAGCCCTTAACCACTCGTGGTTTCTTCACAGCTGTTCCCGTCTTCCATCTCTTTCTTCTTCATAGAGACTCCTGCTTGTTTGGGGTGTTTATCCATCCTGTGTGTTTAGAGAAAATGAACCCAACCCTGACCTGGGGGCAGAAGAATGACTAGTCTAAATCCAGTATAGTCATTTCACTCCTCTGACCCATGATTGATTTCAACATGGGCGTAAAATAAACCCCTGGACAAGCAGTAAGAGGAAGTCTGTGGTGAGGCCTCTGATTGTCTTAGTCTGCTGGGGCTGCCATAACAAAATACCATGGATCAGGTGGCTTACATAATAGAAATTTATTTTCTCAAGATTCTAACAGCTGAGAATTCCAAGATCAAGGTGCCAGCTGGTTTGGTTCCCAGTGAGGCTTCTCAACCACCATCTCACTGTGTGCTCACTTGACCTCTTCTCTGTACACATGAAGGGAGACAGAGAGAAAGCAAGCTCTCTGGTGTTTATTCTTATAAGGGCACTAATCCCATCCTGAGGGCCGCAGCCTCATGACCTCATCTAACCCTAAGTACCTCCCAAAGTTCCCGTCTCCAAATACCACCCCCATTAGGGTTAGGGCATCAACATACGAATTTGGTGAGGGCATAATTCAATCCATAGCAATGGTCATAAGAGATGCAATGAGGAGAAGCAACCATTCCTGTTTTGGACATAACTATGTGAAGAGGTGGTACTTGGAGCTACAGGAACCAAACTGGTTCATGAGAGATAACCCCAAGGAGGAAGCCAACATCCTAAGGGTGGCCGTGCAGTGGATGGAAGAGCTAGGTCTTCAGTTACACTGTTGGGTCTATGGATTAACCATCTCTGGAATGGCCCTCTCTGGGTTGTTTCTTGTTTGGGAACGTGTGTGTGTGTGTGTGTGTGTGTGAGTGATTATCCTTTAGGCCACTTGTAGTTGGATATTTTGTAACTTGAAATCATCCTAAGTGATTCCTTGGTATCTATAGTTATGGGATATTATCTATTTCATTTCTTTGTGTGTTTCTGTGTTCCACACGTTGGGGTGTAGGCTCCTCAACAGCAGGGTTTATCCGCCTTGCTCCTAGGACTCTCTAGTTTTTAGTCTATGCTTAGCATGTAACAGATGTTCAGAAAATATTTGCTGAATGGTCTTACTTTGACAATTCTTCCTAAATATGTTCCCTTATATTCCACCATCACCTTAGCATATCTTTATTAGCCCACACCTGGACTATTGCTAAAGGCTTCTAACTCATCACCCGCCCAACTTCTTCCCACATAGGAGCATATTAAACTCCTCTATTAGATTAACTTTATTACAATCTCCAGTGGATATATCTCTTGCCTTTTTGGAAACATTTGGTGGCTCCCCAGCGCCTGCAGAATAAAATCCCCAATCCTTCTATCTTCCTTTAAACCCTCCATGACGTGACTCTCATCTACCTGCCAGCCTTAGCTTTGTGGACTGTCTACACTGACCGTCCACTCCTGGCAAACTGATCTTTCTACTGCCCCCAAACTTGGCTTTCACTTTTCCTCATGCATGTCTCTGTCACATCCATTTCTCTGCTAGGGAGCTTCTCCTCCTCGCAATTGAACTTGTCCACATTTTACTCATCCTTCAAAGTATGGTTCCCATCACAAAAATCTCACCTCTATGGAGTCGTTCCTGACATGGCCCCACAGGACGTAATGTCAGAGAGACTCTAGCACCATTATTTGCACACATACTCATGTTGCCCTGGTGTGTGTGTGTGTGTGTGTGTGTGTGTGCCCCCATTGGGATTGTGTGCTCCTGGAGAACAGGAGCCATGTTTCAAAGTTGTTGGTTTTTGTTTTGTTTCGCTTTTTAAATTTATTTATTTATTGTTTTTGGCTGCATTGGATCTTTGTTGCTGTGCGTGGGCTTTCTCTAGTTGCGGCGAGCGGGGGTTACTCTTTGTTGTGGTGCACGGGCTTCTCATTGCGGTGGCTTCTCTTGTTGCAGGACACAGGCTCTAGGTGCGCAGGCTTCAGTAGTTGTGGCACTCGGGCTCAGTAGTTGTGGCACTCGGGCTCAGTAGTCGTGGCACACGGGCTCTAGAGCGCAGGCTCAGTAGTTGTGGTGCACGGGCTTAGTTGCTCCACAGCATGTGGGATCTTCCTGGACCAGGGCTCAAAGCCGTGTCCCCTGCATTGGCAGGCAGATTCTTAACCACTGCACCATGAGGGAAGTCTCTGGTTTGTTTGTTTGTTTTATTTTATTGAAATATAGTTGATTTACAATGTCATGTTAGCTTCAGATGTACAGCACAGTGATTCAGTCATATATACGTGTGTGTGTGTATATATATATATATATATATATATATTCTTTTTCAGATTCTTTTCCCTTATAGGTTATTACAAAATCAAAGTTTTTGTTTTGTTTGTCTCTTTATTTTAGTTTTGTTGTTAGTGTCGTTTTCCGATTTATCCTTCCAGGGCCTTGAATGATATATAGAATAAGTGACGATATGTGAAATAAGTGACAGATTGCCTGTGTTACACAAATAGATGCACAGCATGCTTCTCTGCTGGCTCTGACCCTAAAGCCTGCCCCAGTCCCCCTGGGAGTCTCCCCTGGAACTTAGGTGTGTTCTTACACAAGTCCTCTCAGCCACCACCCACTGGAATGCAGTCATCATGTGGCTTCTTGGACAACATTACCAAATGGATTCAGAGGTAGAGGAAAGGGCAGAAGGTGGGTCCAGGTAGGACTGAGATAATTTGAGAAGACTCAGGAGATACCTCTTTGGGACTCCCAGAAACAACTGGGGAAACATTTGGATTGTCCCACACAATCAAGTGAGGAGAGTCAGAAGAATATGCTTTCTTTGGGGTCCCCACTACTGCCACCCTCACTCCAGTACTTGTTTCCTGCTGTTGGCTGCCTGGAGTCACAGGGAACCCAAACCATATGTCACTGACCTACCTCTGCAGACAGAGAGCATACACCTTCTACACACACACAAACACCTAGATCATTCTCTGAATCAATAATCCTAAGCAGGGCTTAGGTCCTCCCAAAGTCTCAGAGATTTTGCATAACCACAAATTCAGTTCTGTGAGCTGCACCTCGGCCCCAGGACTCAGATGAAGCCAACAAGTGCTGACTCAGAATGAAATCTAGCCCAGACGCCTTAGTGTCCTGCATTCCTCTGCCCGTCCCTTAGAAGTTATCTTCTTTACCCCCAAACAACCTCCCTCCTTGCCCCAAACACCCTACTTTCTCTCACCTTTGCATGCTCACAGGCCCTTTAGATTCCACAATCAGTCATTTCAATACAAGACTTATTTTTCACTTTGAAACTTTAAAACTTGAAACCCAGGGATCAAATGTTTACCCACTGTCAGGTTGAATCTGTTCACTGCGAGATGCTGCACCACTGAATTTTGCCCGTGCAACCATCTGGTTGAAATACAAGTGAATGTGAACGTTCTATCTAAAATACTTCTTCAGGGCTTCCCTGGTGGTGCAGTGGTTAAGAATCCGCCTGCCAGTATAGGAAACAGGGGTTTGAGCCCTCATCCGGGAAGATCCCACATGCCACGGAGCATCTAAGCCCATGCGCCACAACTACTGAGCCTGTGCTCTAGAGCCCGCGAGCCACAACTACTGAGCCCGTGTGCCACAACTACTGAAGCCTGGGCACTTAGAGCCCGTGCTCTGTAACAAGAGAAGCCACCGCAATGAGAAGCCTGCTCACCGCAACGAAGAGTAGCCCCCGCTCACCGCAACTAGAGAAAAGCCATGCGCAGCAACAAAGACCCAATGCAGCCAAATAAATAAATAATTTTTAAGTGGGTAGGTTTAAAAAAAATAAAATAAAATAAAATACTTCTTCATGAAATACTCAAGTCATCAAATAATTGAAAGCCTAGACTGCTGATCAGGTTGTAAAACTGTGAAATTCTCTCAGTTGTCAGAAGTAGTTTGAAATTAAACTGAAAAACGTCTTATGGTCTCTAAAGAACAGATGTTAATTGTGGGAAGAGCTACAGAGAAAATGATGTCCTCCTGTAAGGTGCCAGCATTCTTCCTTAGAGTTCTTCCAAGGTCAGAGGGCTGATCACCTCTTTGCTGCCATCCATCGTCCCCGTGTGGCTGTGAAGAGCTCGTTCACCACCGAGTTTATTTCCAAATAGTAGTTTACCATAACATACATAATTTTATTTTCTGAAAAAATACTTCAACCTTGTATATTGCCCCAAGCTAACTATAAACATACCAAAGAAAAAGGTCCCATATAATTTGGCCATTTATGGACATAGTACCTGGGGGGTAACTTTAAATTCTCTGTGTCATAAATTAAGAAATTTCTCTATAAGAGCTCTTGTTGAATTACAGCTGACAACAGTATGAGTAGCACAGTCACGCCACTGAATTCTTTCCAGCTCCAGCTCCGTAATTCACCCACTCCCACATGTCCTCTCTTCTTGAACTTAGAAATTTTTTCTTAATAAGTGTCACTTATGTGATCCTAATGGGAGATATAAGAGGGGAAAATTTCAATAGCTATTCCAAGACTTACAACATTGTAGGGAACAAATGCTGGATTTAAAGACTAAAAATATAGGATTGAGTGCAGCTTCCACCAGATACTGGGTGTGTTACCCTGGGAAAGTCACTTGCCTTCTTTGAGCTTCAGTTTTCTCATCTGTTAATTGTTCATAGGTTCAGTCATTTGCAATCATTTTTGTTATCTTCTCAAGTCCCCTTCAGCTATTGTGATAGAGAGAGAGATGACTGTATAGATAGATAGATAGATAATGGGTGGAAGAGATGGGAAGGTAGATGGAGGGATAGAAAGCATTATGAGCTGAATTGTGTCCCCTCAAAATTCATATGTTGGAGTCTTAACCCCAGTACCTTAGAATATGACTGCATTTGGAGATAGGATCTTTAAAGAGGTAATTAGCTTACAATGAGGTCCTTCGGGCGAGCCCTAATCTAAAATGACTAGTGTCCTTATAAGAATAAGAGGTTGAGACACAGATACACACAGAGAGAAGGCGGCCACTTACAAGCCAAGGAGAGTCCTGAGAAGAAATCAACCTTGATCTCAGACTTCTGGCCTACAGAACTGTGAGAAAATAAGTTTCTGTTGTTTAGGCCACTTGGTCTATGGTAATTTGCTATGGCAGCCCTAGCAAACTAGGATAGATTGATGATGATGATAGATGACAGATAGATAGGTAAGTAGGTAGATACATAGATAGATAGATAGATAGATAATCTGGACCAGATAGAACAATCGTAATTAAGACTCTGGTGTTCAAAGTGAGCAAACCCAAGTAAGGAGCATCCCTTCTTGTAATGCTGTTCTGACAGAGTCAATAGTCTCTGTGTGGATGTGCGATAAATTACAAAGACTTGGGTTGCATTTTCAAAATGTAAAGAGCTAGAGAGTCAGAGGAGAACTCCAAATCCACATTTTTTTTAATCCATCAACTGCTTCCAAAGGCGCGTGGGGGAATTATGAAGACAGATGGCTCCAAAATGATGTAAATTCCTTGCTGCCAACTGGACCTAGGGCCTGAGCCCTAGCCGTGCTGATGTGGGCCAGACATGTAAACAGGGAGGACTGCTGTTGCCCAGAAGGCTTGAACAGCCCAGATCAACAGCAGCATAGTAGCCAACTTGGCCTCTTCCCTATGGTTCACACTCTCACCTTGGCGGGGGTGGGGCAGCGCGCTATGGTCTTAACAACTTGGAAAAGGAAGGAACGATGAACCCAGGAAACGAGAGGAAAGAGAGCTCTTCTCCCTGAGGCTGACAGCAGCTGCTCCAAATCATCATTCCCTATGCCCTATCCTATTCCTGCCTGGCCTTCCCAGAACAAGATGCTCCCCTATGTGAGGCAGCTCCGTGCCCTTTGTACTGCTCCAGAGGCCTGGGGAGTAGGACTCCAAGTGGGAGGAAAACGATGCAAGAAAGAAAGACCAAAGAGTCAACAACATAAATATATAAGCGCCTTTAAACTCCCCTAAAATCTCAATTGTATCCTGTCCCTGGATGTGGGTCACACGCCAATTTCCCAACAATGGAGTTGTGATGGGGGGATGGGGAACAGAGAAAGTAGTCTGGAAAAAGCACTTTATGAATGCAAATAAGAAGGCATAGGGCTTCCCTGGTGGCCAAGTGGTTGAGAGTCCGCCTGCCGATGCAGGGGACGCGGGTTCATGCCCCGGTCCAGGAGGATCCCACATGCCGCGGAGCGGCTGGGCCCGTGAGTCATGGCCGCTGAGCCTGCGCGTCCGGAGCCTGTGCTCCGCAACGGGAGAGGCCGCAACAGGGAGAGGCCCGCATATCGCAAAAAAGAGTATGATAATAAGGTATAGGACCTCAGAGCCTGGCACTAACTCGTACTCTTACCTCTCTTCTGGTATCTTATTGTCCTGTCCATTCTTTGTATCATTCTTTCTGTGTTGCCTGAAGTTGGCACCCTCAGTCCATTTTTGCCATTTGAAGTCCTCTGGGAATAAGGCTAGGCTTCATTCACTAGTGATTGTCAACAGCTCCCAGCCCAACACCTACTCATAGAACAAGCAGGTTAAATGTTTGTGGAAGGAAAGAAGGAAGAAAGGAAAAAAAGAGGAAGAGAACTTCTTCTAGCTTTCTTCTGGAGACGACTTATTATACTTATTCAAGGAAGGATTAAGTTTCAGTTATTATTGGTCATACATTTTGAACTCTTCACCTCACAACTGCCATACGTTTATACTGTGGACCAATCCAACTGAAACAAACTTACATTTTAAATGTGTCATTTTTCAGAGCAAAGAATAAATCAGCAAGGGGCTCTCAGAAACAGACCGTACTGCTGCATCACCAAGAGTGATTATTTCAGCAGCAGGCCCTAGGGTCTCTGACATTGCATGTCCTTAATTTATTGGAGGGGCTTTCCCAAGTGTTATTTTCGTAAACAGTCAGATTAATATAGGGGCTTTTTCTTGCATTCATTTGGAAAAATCTTATCCTGATGTAAAACATTCAAGCTCCACTGCCTACAAAGAAGCTAAAATCTTTCTTCTGAGTTGTTGCCCCTGAGACTTCAGTCTCATCTTGTCTGAAGCATAAAATGCAGGCTTAATTTTGTTTTGTTTTCCTTAAAATGTAGAAAGCACTTCAGGTCAAAGAACTGGAGAGAATGTGAATGCTGACTCTATATTATGCTTTTAGTTATTTTTGTTTTCCTTCTGTCCCTACTCTACGGTGGACTTTTTCCCCATTCATCCCCTTACCCCCTGGGTATCATTCTGACCTTGAAGGAGCAGCTTCTTAACCTACCTACAGCCATGAGAGGCCCACCAGATTCTCACTACCATGGAATTCCATCAGGAGTCAAGATTTCCCAATCACAAGTCCGAGGGGCCTTCCTGGGTAACTTGGGCTCCATGCTGCCTCCTCAGAGGCCCCCATGAACCACCCAAGATGGCTGGTTGTCAGTGTCACCCTTTTCCTTTTCCAGCCAACTATCTTTGAAAGAAAGGAAAAAAAAAAAAAAGGCCTCTTTGAACGCACCCATTTCTTTCCCAAATAATTCTGTTTAATGAATTCCCTATTAGGCCAAATCCAATGCGCTGAAATTTCTGCCACGCGTGTCATCCTGCACAAAAGGGGTTTGAAAATAGCCAGAAGCTAGTTCGAGGAGAGAACATGTGAAGGGACTCGACGAGGAGTTTCCCATCCATGGTCGCAGGTCCACCACTGCCTCGCTGTGTGCAGATTTGGGCTGAGCTATGATCACATTGTTCCCGTAAAGAAAAAGCAACTGTTCTCCCCTAGCGCCCCTTCCCTGCTCCGAATGGCTGCGATCAACAGCCCCAAGACCCTAATTGCCACAGCCTATTAGAAATAATGAGACTTACATGGCAGAAGCCAAAGGTAAAAGCGACATCTCACAACACAAAAGGTTAATATCAACATATACTGCTAGTGAGTGCAAAGGGCACATCAACTGGTGACTCATTACTGGGGGTTGACCCAGGGGGAACGTGTCATTCAGCAGAGAGGCTTTCTCAGGATGTGGCAGCAAAAGTTACAAAAGATAAGGACTTGCCTGTGGAACACGCTCAACTAATGAGAGCCGAAAATTGTTTGAAATATCCCAGTGACCTCACAGATGGGGGATGCTGATTAAGGTGGCTACATGAGGCTCCTTTCTTGTCTGACAGCCCATTGAGAAGCTTTGGTGAGATGTGACTAACAGGCCGTGAAGGTGTCTCCATCTTCTCCGACATGGTCCACGCTTTGGGGGAAACAAACACGAAAAATAAGTCCAAATTGACACGCATGTTTGAGTTTAGTTTCCAGAGACATGTTTTGGGAAAAGAGCACTGGTGGGGCCGTCAGCTAGGATTTCTTTATGGCCAAGGGGTTTTGTGACTCCTTGCGTGACTAATCGCATGACTGCGCTGGGGGTGAGCCAACGGCAAATTTAGGTCTTGAACACTCGACAAAACAGCCCCACTGTTCTGTGGGTGAGAGTCTGTGGAGCTTCATGTGTAATTAAATGAAAGTCCCACAAGGGTCTACATCTTAATCATCCTCAATGCTGATATGTGGCACAAAGGAAGGATTTTTTTGCCACATCAGAACGCTTCCATGGCACAATGGAGAAATGGAATCAGATTTTTGTTTGCTTTGTCCAACATTTTCTGAGACAGAGACATTTCACAGAAGAAACCCTGAAGTTCTCTGGGTCTTCATTTAGTGCCTGGGACTTTGAAAAGAGACCACTTTTATGGATGCCCTGCCCCTATCTCCTAATAGAGGTGAGGATGAGGACGCATCTCAGACTGTTCATCTCAACTCTTTCTCCAGCAAAACCAGAAGTAATACCTGCTCATTTGCCACCTCATTTAAAATGATAAGAATCACTCATGTCTTGCAAAAATAGTCACATCATCTCATAAAAAGAACTTATCACTGCGTTAAATAAGATTATACAAGGGTTTTTTTTTGTTTTGGGTTTTTTTTTTTTTTGCTGTACGCGGGCCTCTCACTGTTGTGGCCTCTCCCATTGCGGAGCACAGGCTCCGGACACGCGGGCTTAGCAGCCATGGCTCACGGGCCCAGCCGCTCTGCGGCATGTGGGATCCTCCCGGACCGGGGCACGAACTCGTGTCCCCTGCATCGGCAGGCGGACTCTCAACCACTGCGCCACCAGGGAAGCCCTGTACAAGGGTTTTTATAATAACATTTAGGAAAAACTTTCTCAAGCTTTCCTAACTAGTTGTACTAGTTATCAATTGCCTCATAACAAATTATCACAAAGCACAGTGGCTCAAACAACAGTTAACTTTTATTATCCCACATAGTCTCTGTGGGCAGCCTCATGAGGTTGCAGTCAAGATGACGACCAGGGCTGTGATATCATGTGGAGGCTTGTCTGGGGCTGGAGGATTCATTTTCAAGCTGGCTCACTCACATGTCTGGCAAATTAGTGCCTGCTGTATTACAGAGGCCACAGTTCCTTGCCGCTCAGCCTCTCCGTAGAGCTGAGTGAGTGTCTTCAGGACATGGCAGCTAGCTTCCCCCAGAGCAATAATCCAAGAGAGAGAAAGATGGAACTTCCATGTTGTAGCCTCAGAAGTCATGTACCATCATATCCACAATATCCTAGTGATTACACAGGTCAGCCCAATTCGATGTGGGAGGGGACTACCTATGGGTAAGACTCTCGGGAGGCAAGAATCTTTGGGTACTATCTTGCCTCGATATTTAAAATATTAAAAGTATACCAGCCTGGGGCTTCCCTGGTAGCGCAGTGGTTGAGAAGCTGCCTTCTAATGCAGGGAACAAGGGTTCAAGCCCTGGTCCGGGAAGATCCCACATGCCACAGAGCAACTAAGCCCGTGCACCACAACTACTGAGCCTGAGCTCTAGATCCCGTGAGCCACAACTACTGAGCCTGCGCGCCTAGAGCCCGTGTTCCGCAACAAGGGAAGCCACCGCAATGAGAAGCCCGGGCACCGCAACGAAGAGTAGCCCCCGCTCGCCGCAACTAGACAAAGACTGCTCGCAGCAACGAAGACCCAACACAGCCAAAAATAAATAAATTTATTTTTAAAAAAATGATATGAACTGACTCCTCACCAAAGAATAGATGTAAATAGCCAATAAATACATGAAAAGATGTTCAATATCGTTAGTCATCAGTTGTGACATATGTATAACAATGCAAATTAAAACCACAGTGTGATACCACTACACACCCATTAGTTTGACTAAGATTAAAAAGACTGAACGTATCACCAAATGAATGAATATGAAATGAGTGAATATGTTAAGGAATTGAAACCCTTATACCCTGATGATAGGAATATAAAATGATATGAGCACTGCCAAAACAATTTGGCATCTTCTTAAAAGTTGAATATACACCTATCATGTGACAAAGCCATTTCACTCCTAGGTATTTAACCAAAAGAAATAAAAACATATATTTACACAAAGATTATGCCTGAATGTTCTTAGCAGGTTTATTTGTAAAAGCGAAAAATTGGAAACAATCCAAATATCAACAGGTTAACGGGTTAGTAAATTATAGTCTATCCATACAGTGGAGTACTACTCATCAATTAAAGGGATGAATTAGCAATACATACAACAACATGGCTGGATCTCAAAATCACTATGCTGAATAAAAGAAACTAGGCAAAAACAGACACCTGGGCTCAAGTCCCAACTCCACTTGGCTATGCAACATTGAGCAAGTGACTTAATACCTACCTGCTTAATTTTCTCACCCATTAAATAGGAATAAGAATAATAATAACTGCTACCACTTACTGAGTTCTTACTACGTTTCAAGGTCTTTACTTTCAATATCTCATTTAATCCTCTAAACTCCATCATATTTGAGATAATGCACGTTTAGTACTTACCATTATATGCAATAAATTGTAGTCATTATTATTACTTTCTTACTAATTTCTTATTAATAATAAATAAATGAATCAATATATGTTGATATATGTTAACACAATAGATTAGTTTTTTCTGTTTTTGAACGTAAATGGAATCATATTTATGTATTTTGTGACTGCCTTTTTTCATTCATTATGTGAAAGACCCAGTGGAATGCCCTGTAGAGAGATAAAAAGATGAATAAGACAGAGTCCCTATCCTCCAGAATCTTATAATCTAGAATTGGAAACAAAACATACACAGATAACTATAGCACAAGATAGCAATAACTAGAAGCAAATATGGTATTATAAGAGAGGGTCGTGGAAAAATCTCATAGAGAAAATAGTGCTTAAGCTGAGCCTAGAAGGATGGTGGCATCTCACCAGGAAAAGCTGCTGGAGATAAAGAAGCTCTGGATATAATAGCACAGAGAAAGAAAGCAGGAGCGTTGAGAACAACAGCAAATAGTGCATCATTAGTGGAGCACAGGTTGTGTGAAAGCATGTGTGAGCAAGGAAGGTCAGATCCTGGAAGGTCTTGGATAGTAGGCAAGGAGTTTGGACTTCATTCTGAATACATTAGGGTACTTTGGTGTGTCTTGAGCCAAGGAGTGATATCGTGTTGTGTGTAAGCAGGATTACTATGGCAGCGATATGGCCAAAGGAGAGCTGAGAGGTGGGAAGAGTGACTTAGAAGCTTTTGTGATGAGCTAAGTGGGGCCTGAACAGAGATGGTGGCTGAAAGAATGACAGGTCTGTAAGAATTGATTTTAAGGTAGCATCAAATTAATATAGTGACTAATTAAATTGGACTAGAGGAGAGAAACAAATCAAAGGGACTCCAAAATGGCAAACTTGCTGGACTGGAAAAATGGAAAGACCATTATTAGAAATACAGAAGTCAAGAATAAAAGGACATGTGAACAGGATAAAAGGCGTGATAACAAGAAAGGGGGAAAGTGAATATTTGGATTACATTAAAATTAACAGTTCTGGGCTTCCCTGGTGGCGCAGCGGTTGAGGGTCTGCCTGCCGATGCAGGGGACACGGGTTCGTGCCCCGGTCCAGGAAGATCCCACATGCCGCGGAGCGGCTGGGCCCGTGAGCCATGGCCACTGAGCCTGCGCGTCCGGAGCCTGTGCTCCGCAACGGGAGAGGCCACAACAGTGAGAGGCCCGCGTACAGAAAAAAAAAAAAAAAAATTAACAGTTCTGTTCATCCAAAAAACACCATTAAGAGAATGGAAAGCAAACCACAGAGTGGTTGAAATATCTAACAAAGGAATCATCTCCAGGATATATAAAGAACTGGTACAAATCAATATGAAAAAAACAAACAACCCAATAGAAAAATGGACAGAAAGACATGAATAGGTACTTCACAGGATGCTTTGCAAATGGGCAGTAAACATATGAAAAGTTGCTTAATTTCATTAGTCACTGGGGAGATATAAATTAAAGCCTTAATGAGATAACATTGCACACCTACCAGAAATAACTAAAATTAAAAAAAAAACCAGCCAATACCAAATATTGGCAAAAGTGTGGACCAATTGGATTTTCATACATTGCTGGTAGAAAGGTCAGTTGGTATTGGTATAGCCACTTTGGAAAACTGTTCAGCAATATCTACTAAAAATGAACACGTATCCAGAGTCCCAGCAATTCCATTCCTAAGCAGAACAGAAGAGAAAAGCATATGTCCACCAAAAAAACTTACAAGAATGTTTAAAGCAGCATTATTCATATAACAGCCTGAAACTGGAAACTACCCAAATGCCTTTTAACAACAGAATGGATTTTAAGAAATACGGTATATTTGCATAATGGAATATTATTTATTAATGAGAATGAATAAACTATCTCTACATGTAACAACTTGGAATGATATTATAAAGATGATGCTGAATGAAAAAAGACAGTCACAAAATATATAAATATGATTCCATTTAAGTTCAAAAACAGAAAAAACGAATCTATTGTGTTAAAAATCAGGATAGTCGTTATTTGGGGGTGTTTATTTGGGGTAGTGACTAGAAGCGGGCAGGAGGGGCATATCTGGGGGTGCTGGTAATGTTCTGTTTCCTGATCTTGGTGCTGGTTACAATGGTGTGTTCCCTCTGTGAAAATTCCTTGAGTGTGAATAAACTTCTGTTATACATTAATAAAAAATGTATTCCTACAAAAAGCAAGTTTGGGGGTTAGATGATGCAGTCAGAATTAGAAATGATAACTTTTGTGGAAATACAGATATTAAACAAGGAGGAAATGTGGATCTATGTTAGGAGTTGACAGGATGTTACTGGAGATAAATGCATTTGTCACTCATTACAATAGTCATAGATAATGATAAAGAGAAAGGAGAGAGAAAACTAAAGAAAGAATCTTGGGGAATGTTTACCCATAGGTGTTGGAAAAAGAAAAATAGAGAAGAAAACAGATAGAAAAGGATAAAGAAATGAATGCACTTAAGCCAACCCAGAAGAATGCTTCATAGAGAGAAGAGGGGCAGCTGATCAGCAACTGCAGATGCAGGACAGAGAATTCCCTGGCGGTCCAGGGGTTAGGACTTGGTGCTTTCACTGCTGTGGGCCCAGGTTCGATCCCTGGTCAGGGAACTAAGATCCCACAAGCCACGTGGTACGGCCAAAAAAAATTTTTTTAATAAAATAAAAATTTTTTAAAAATGCAGCACAGTGGTTAAGAGCATGGGCTTTGGAGTCAGAGTTTCTGGGTTCAAATCCTCCATTTCCTTGTCTGTAAAAATGGGGCTACAAATGGACATTACCTCATTGGGTTAATGCATCTGAACAGTGGCTAACGGCCAGTGATCCGGAGAGCTCCAGGAGGATGAGAAAAGTGTGAGAAAAGGCTGTTTGATTTAGTAGTTAGGACTTGAGATGTTAGCAGAGTAATGGCAGGGGGAGGGCAGAAGATTCCAAAGTATGGTGAGAAAATAGATTTCAGAAAGAGTGAACCAGTGATGAGCAACCAGTGCCCAAAAGGCCACAAGTGGATCCTCCAGCTTTCTAGCGCAACACTACTGTCAACCTCTCCAGTTCCCAAGTGTCCATTCACTCACATTCCAGCCAGGAGGGTGGAGGCCAGAGGTTGGCCAGGTTTCCCATTAGGCAGAGACCTCCAGGCATGTGGCCCAGAAAGAATCATTGGTTTTCTCAGTTGCCTAGAAGTTTGAAAGCAGCCATAACTATCCTACAGAAATGATGCTTGGGAAGAGTTCCTGTTTCTCAGTTTAAGAAGCCTCCCCAACAAAACCCACCCAGGAAGGAGAGAAGAGCCCTAGACGATTGTCCACAAAACACCAACTCAGCGGTTCCATCTCAAGTTTCTTTTCCAGTGGGCCACTGATTGGCTGCCCAAGGGATACAATGCATATGATTTGGCAAAAGACACAAACCCACTTCTGAAAAATAAAGACAAAAAAAACAACCTTAAAAGCAGCCAGAGAAAACTGACATTTTATCTATAGGGAGGAAATAATTAGGATGACAGCACACATTTCTCTCTTCAAAAATCATGGAGGCCAAAAGAAAGTGTTACAATATATTTCAAGTGTAGAAAGAAAAGAATTGTCAACACAGAATCCTATATCCAATGAAGATGTCTTTCAGGAATGAAGGGAAAAATAAGACACTCTCAGATGAAGGAAAACAGAATTTGTTGCTCAAAGACCTATACTAATGGATAGATAAAGGAAGTCTTCTTAACAAAAGGGAGATGGGGAAAAAAAGGAAACTTGGAACATCAGGAAGGCAGGAAGAACTCAGTAAGTAAAAATGTGGGTAAATATAATAGATTTTCCTTCTTTTGAGTTTTCTAAATTGTTTGATATTTGGAGAAAAATTATAACACTGTCTGATGAAGTTCTAGATGTACATACAGAAAATATTTAAGGCAATTATATTATAAGAAGGTAAAGGGACATAAATGGAAGTAAAGTTTCAATACTTCACTCAAACTGGTAAGATGACACTAGTAGCCTGTGATGCGTTATATATACATAATGGAACACCTAGAACAAGCCACTTTAAAAGAGAGATACTTTAAAATACTACATATAGGGCTTCCCTGGTGGCGCAGTGGTTGAGGGTCCGCCTGCCGATGCAGGGGACGTGGGTTCGTGCCCCGGTCCGGGAGGATCCCACATGCCGCGGGGCGGCTGGGCCCGTGAGCCATGGCCGCTGGGCCTGCGCATCCGGAGCCTGTGCTCCGCAACGGGAGAGGCCACAACAGTGAGAGGCCCGTGTACCACAAGAAACAAAAACAAAAACAACAAAAAAAATACTATATATAAATCAATATAGAATTCTTTAGAATATTCAAGCATCTCAAAATGCAAGAAAATGAAAACAAAGACATGAAAAACAGAGAGAATAAGCAGAAAACAAAATGGCACATTTAAGCCCTAAAACATCAATAATTCCATGAAATGTAAATGGTTTAAATACACCGATTAAAAGAGATTGGCAGAGTAGATTAAAAAACATGACCCAACTGTAATCTGTCTACAAGAAACTCACTTCAAACATCCTATAGACAGGTTGAAAGTAAGTCACACATGGGGTGTCACTACATGCCTATCAGAATAGCTAACATAAAAAACAGCAATGACACCAAACGCTGGCAAGCACGTGGAGAAGCTAGATGACTCACGCTCGTGGGAACGTAAAATGGTACAGCCACTCTGGAAGACAACTGGACGGTTTCTAAGAAACTAAACACTTAGTTTTCTTGTAAAAACTAATCTATCATAAACCTCAGCAATCGCACTCTTGGGCGTTTATCCCAAAGAAATGAAGGCTTATGTTCACACAAAGGCCTGTATACAAGTGTTTATAGGAGCTTTATTCATAATAGCCCCAAACTGGAAACAACTCAGATATCCTTCAATGGATGACTGCTTTAAAAAACAACAACTGTGGTACATCCATATGATGGAATACTACTCAGAAATAAAAACAGAATACACTACTGATACCCACAACAACCTGGATGAATCTCCAGAGAATCATGTTGAGTGGAAAAAGCCAATCCCTAAAAGTTACATACTGTGTGATTCCATTTATACACCATTCTGAAACTACAAAATTATAGAAACGGTGAACAAATTAGTGGTTGCCTGGGACTAAGGAGGGGGTGAGGGTGAGAGGGAAGTGTGTGTGGCTATAAAGGGGCAACATGAGGGATCCTCGTGGTGATGGAAATGTTCTGCATCTTGACTGTGTCACTGTCAGTGTCCTGGTAATAGGATTGCATTATAGTTTTCAAGATGTTACCTTTGGGAGAAACTGAGGAAAGGGCACATGGGATCTCTCAGTATTATTTCTTACAAGTGCATGTGAATCAATAATTGTCTTAAAAAGCATTTCTTATGTCACACTCTTTTTTGTAACAAACACTTGATACTGAGGATAACATATCCAAACCTTCAAGAATCCCCAAATATCAGAAGATGGATGTGCACCTGCAGGCCTGCTCCCATGTCACACTTCCTCTGGAATCACAGGTCCGCTGGAACATCTTCAGTTCACCTCACTACATTTTCAACTTTTGCTGGAGTTTTACCCTTCTCTTTAGGTTTATTTCCACAGAGCCGTCCTTATTTCCCAGAGTCACTGCACCCAAGGATGAATCAAGAGCCATGGATCTGCTTCAGGGGGCAGCAGATGCCAGGTCTTGGGATGCTCAAATCTTGGCAGAAAATTCCGAATTGCTGCAAGCATTAGTGAGGACCATGGTGCCAAATCTGGAGATGTCTAGGGCAAGCCACGCCACTTTCTCTTTTCTGCATGAAAAAGAGGGGTCATTAATATCTATTCAGAAGTGCCAAAAACACATATGATGGCAGAGAGCAATTATTCAAAAGTGAAGATAATGAAGGCCTTCTGTTTATGGCATGATTCTCTCAACCTGAAGTTTGAATATTTCAAGGTAGTGCTACATCCTAGACCTTCATCTCACACCATTCAACCTGCAAGTTAAACGTTAATCACACCCCGCTGAAAACATTTATGTAAGGTGTTGTCTTAGTCAGCTCGGGCTGCTAGAACAAAAATACCATAGACTTGCCATCTTATCCACAAGAGAAATTTATTTCTCACAGTTCTAGAGACTGGAATTCCAAGATCACAGTGCCAGCATGGTTTGGTTCCAGTGAGAGCCCATTTCCTGGGTTATAAACAGCTGTCTTCTCACTGTAGCTTCACATGGTAGAAGAGGCTAGAGAACTCTCTGGGGTCTCTTTTATAAGGGCACTAATCTCAGCCCGCTTTCTAGATATTTATTTTTATACGAGAAAAACCAGGATCTGTGCCTTGCTGCTGTCAGAACCTCACCATAGCATCCAGAGGGGTGATACTTGCTGGTGGCAATAGGGAAAAAACTGAATGGTTCTCCCCCCTGACTCACACTGACTGGGGGTGGGGTTCTCAGCAGGAGCAGGCTCAGGAAGACTGCTTAGCGGGCACCCGGGGCAGCTGTTCATGGGGCCCCATGGCTGTTTCTGAAGGCCCTCTGAGCACCTCCCCAGCTGAAGTCCCAGCTGGACGCCAGAGCTGTTTTTTTAACCCTAACAAGATCTGTCATTAAACGTTACCGGAGCCTGACTTTGCCTCTTTCCCTCCGGGCCTTGCTAGTGGAGGTCAAAGGTCACATCATCCTTCCACACAGACTCCTGGGAATCCGGCTTTTGTTTGCCAGACCTCATAGTGATGACGAGCAAGCATCTTGGTCCTTGGAAGACACACAAGAAACCAGCGAACCATGGTCTTTAACGAACGGGGCCCCTCCGAAGCCAGCCGGTAACAACCACTTATGATATTTACAGCTTTCTGTCCGTGCAGATTAAACATAGGGAACGAGAAATGGAACTCTTTTGTCTGGTAAACTTACGTCATTCCTTGTTAAGACAAATCGCGAACAAACCTAGATTTTGTTGGGAAACAACGTTTGCTTCTAAAGGCAGTCTTGGATGACGATGGGAGTGTTTCTGGGGACGAGGACATCCTGTACAATATTATTCTTAAGTGACAGTGTTTTTTGATAATTTCATAAACGCTTTAGCTGTATTGTTTTCTAGCAACAGACTATATTTTGGCCAAGAGCAATATTTCTCACTCGTTCATTGGCAATTATTGTTGAAACAGATACCTTTTGGGTGCATTCCTCAGCAGAGAAACAACACCAGAGCAACAAGAGCTTGGCAGCCTGAGTTATCACTTTTTGTTTGAATTATGGACATTTTTCTAAAGATAAATCAGCACTTTGGGTGCTGAGGTCGAGGAAAGTGTTCAGTTTACTGTCTTTGCAATCTGAGAACCACGGAGTTAAGGGCAATGGATTTTGGCAGAGAAACTTTGCTTTTTTTTCAAAGAAGGCATATGTGCAAGCCCAGTATGTCAATTTAAACCCAGAAGTGCTTTGATTCAAACCAAGTAGGAGACTAGAGTTCACCTGATCAGAACCCTGCTCCTCATGTCCACCCGAACCCACTGTCCCACCAATGGGGTCCCCCAAAGAGGCTCTGTAGAGTATGGCTTGAAAACCACAGGTCTGTCAAATGTGCCTGCACTGGTCGCTTGAAGACCTTGATGCCTAACAGACCTTCTGCAAAGCTGTGTGAGCTCGGAGAAGCTCCATGGTCTCACTGTGTCTGGCTTTCTCATCTGGTAAATATGGATTCCTTATTGCACCTGCCCATTGGGGCTGGAATGGATTTGGAGTAGAGAGGAAAATCTGCCCATAAGCCCATGACACCCCACCACTGCCCATAAGGGTTGTTTCTTTATTTTCTTTTTTTGGCCACAGCGCTCGAACCCATGCCCCCTGCAGTGAAAGCACAGAGTCCCAACCACTGGACCACCAGGGAAGTCCCTTAATGGTTGTTTCTTAAAATAACTTTATATAAGTCACCCATTGAAAGAATACAACTCAATGGTTTTAATATATTCACAGAGGTTTACAACTATCACCAGTCAATATTAAAACATTTTCATCTTTGCTGTGCAAAAGCTTTTAAGTTTCATTAGGTCTCATTTGTTATTTTTGGTTTTATTTCCATTTCTCTAGGAGGTGGGTCAAAAAGGATCTTGCTGTGATTTATGTCATAGAGTGTTCTGCCTATGTTCTCCCCTAAGAGATTTATAGTGTCTGGCCTTACATTTAGGTCTTTAATCCATTTTGAGTTTATTTTTGTGTATGGTGTTAGGGAGTGTTCTAATTTCATTCTTTTACGTGTAGCTGTCCAGTTTTCCCAGCACCACTTATTGAAGAGGCTGTCTTTTCTCCATTGTATATTCTTGCCTCCTTGGAATCTAAAAAAAATAAACGGTTCTGAAGAACCTAGGGGCAGGACAGGAATAAAGACGCAGACATAGAGAATGGACTTGAGGACACGAGGAGGGGGAAGGGTAAACTGGGAAGAAGTGAGAGAGTAGCATTGACATATATACACTACCAAATGTAAAATAGATAGCTAGTGGGAAGCAGCCGCATAGCACAGGGATATCAGTTCGGTGCTTTGTGACCACCTAGAGGGGTGGGATAGGGAGGGTGGGAGGGAGATACAAGAGGCAGGGGATATGGGGATATATGTATACATATAGCTGATTCACTGTGTTATACAGCAGAAACTAACACAACATTGTAAACCAATTATACTCCAATAAAGATGTTAAAAAAAAGAAAATATTTTTAAAGGAAAAAATAAATAAATTAAAAAAATAAAACATTTTCATCATCCCCAAAAGAAACCCTGCTCTCATTAGCAGTCACTCCCCATTTCTCCCCCCCTCACATGCAGCCTCAGGCAACCTCCAATCTAATTTCTGTCTGCACAGATTTACCTATTCTGGACATTTCATATAAATGGAATCACATAATAGAGAATCCTTTGCGACTAGCTTTTTCCACTTAGCATGTTTTCAGGGTTCATCATTAGTTCATTTCTTTTTATTGAAGGATAATATTCCGTTGTATAGATATACCATGTTTTGTTTAGCCATTCATCAGTTGAAGGACACTTAGATTGTGTCCATGTTTCAGCTATTTTGAATAATGCTGCTCCGAACATAATTGAACATTAAAAACATGTACAAGTTTTTTGGTTTTTTTGTGGACCTGTATTTTCATTTCTTCTGGATATGTACCTGGGAGTAGTTCTATGTTTAACCTATGGTAACTCTATATTTAACATTTTGAGGAGCTGCCAGACTTTCAAAACAGCTACACCATTTCACATTCCCACCAGCAGGATATGAAGGTTCCAATCTCTCCACATTTTTGCCAACACTTGTTATTATTTGTCCTTTTGATCATAGCCGTCCTAGTGGATACAAAGTAGTACCTCATTGTGATTTTGATTTGCCCTCCCCTGATGGCTAGTAATGTTGAACATCTTTTCATGTGCTCACAATGAGTCTTTATTTTTTAAGATAGTGGCAGGAAATTTAATAGTGTAAGATGTCAAGATAGATGAAACTCTGTAAGCATCAATTGTTTTCTATGTCTGTCAAGTGTACTTCTCATTTGAAGACTGAAAATATTTTTACTTAAGTTATGGGAACTATCTCCCCCAGCGCTCCCCACAATTCACCTAACTTCATTACTAGGCCCTGAACTGAGCCAAACTCTATTGCAAAACACGTATTTCTACAAAACTCTGAAAATCAGATGAACTCCAAAATCGTGCCAATAATTCACTTTCTCAATAAATCCTAGCATGCCAGGTGACTTGAATTTCACAAGGCTGACACTCTGCAAAGCCCTAGAGTGCCATTCACAATGTGCCTGGAGCCCCCTGGAGCTGGGCAGTGCCCACCTTGTGAGGCAGCCTTTCCCAACACACCTCTAACAGGAAATGTCCTTGAGAGTTGCTCTTTAGTCAAACATGGGAGTGATTTGCACTGACCTAAGGGGCATCTGCAAAATGGCCAAGTCGGGTGAAAGGCGGAGTGAGATCTGTTTTGTTCATCTAACTGTTGATTTCACAGCCTTGCTTGGAGCAATGGCCACCCCAGCATCCTCAGAAAGCTCTTTCTCAGCCACAGCCAGTTACTAAAGGCAGCTCTGTACAGAGGTTAGGAGAGAGCACTGGCTCTGGTACCCAACGAGTCGATGAAAGCATCTACCACCACCTGTCAGCTCTGCGATCTTACAGAGATTCCTTCATCATTCTGAATCTCAATTTCTTTATCTGTACACCTAATAATACATTGCTCAAAGAGCTGTGCGAATTAATAACACAGTGTATATACAGAATTTTGCAGCATGCTTAGGACACAGTAGGTCCACAACAAATGTTGCTATTATTGTTATTTTTATTACCAACAGTCCATTAATGCATAAGGATTTCTCACTTCCAGGTACTTACTTACACTTATGGTTTCTTCTGTCCAATATACTGTCCCATACACTTTGCCCAAGTAATTCGTGTTAATCCTCTGACCTAGGTTTATAGGTACCTTCCCTGTACCACCAAGAGTAGGTGCCCCTTCCATGACCTCACAAGCACCCAATCTTTCTCATAGTACGGTCACTATTACCCTGTCTCCAATTGCCTGTGTGCTCGTCTGCATCCTCCACCAGACCCTGGGCTCCTGTACTTGCTGGGAATTTCATAAATATTTGTCCAGTTTCTGCCTGTGTCTGACTCTGAGTTACGGTCTCTTTGCCATCCTCAGTACCTCCATGAAAGGAAAAGAAAATAACAGTGATTGAGTTCACCACGTGCCAGTACTGTCCATATGTTAGTTCATATAATCCTAACAGAAGACTAGGTGAGGCAGGTGTTCCTTCCTCTAAGGATAAGGAACGGTTGGCATGGGAGTTAATTGACTTGATTAACTCACCTTAACTTGCCTAAGGTCCCACAGGCACTGGGCTGGGGTTGGCATCCAGAGTGGGTGCTTCCTGCACTGTCCCCACAAAGATTCTCCCTGTCTTCTTTAAGATCTAGTTCCCAGTACTCCACAGGGCTCAACTCAGCGACTGCTGGTTTGGTGCTGAGGAACCAGGAACCATGTTGTGGGGTGGGTGGAAGAACACATTTTTTCCCTTTATCCTTTATTACAAAAACACTCAGTTATTTACTAATATCTGTTCCATTTGTTTAACTGATTTTGAACGTTTAGAAGGAGGTGGAGCAAACCCTCTCTGGGGCCCTTTCTCAGGGAGGAGAGCTCGGGTAGGGTTAGAAAGGGGGCTGAGGTCCGGAGATCAGGGATGGCTGCCTGGGGGCCAAAGATGGGGTGGACTGGCCAGAGGAAGGCAAAGGTTTGGTAGGAGACTGAAGACAAAAGCTCTGGTTGTGCATCTGACCAAGCCTGCAAACCCCACACCCATTTTCTGAGAGGCTTCGTGGTTTGAGACGATCGCACATCTGTGGGTCTGCATGCCACAGCATCCTGGGACCTTCTCTGTGCTGTCCCAGCCCTGCTCAGCAGACAGGACTGTGCACGCAAAACTGCATGGAATTGTAAAAGCCTGGGGTTCAGGGGCAACCTCCCCTCCTTATCTGGAGACCCTTGTAGAGGTGGCTCCTCCCAGGGAAAGACTGTGGATATAAACAAGGACTCAAAATGAAGGACTCCAGAAGCAGCACATCAGTACATCTGTATTGGAAGCACATCTGCTACGAGCCAGCATCTGCTTTGTGCGATGTGATTGTTCACGAACTGAAAAGGATCCTGCTGCTCTTACTTCCAGGGCACAGGAAGCAAAGTGAGGAATTTATTCGTTCCTTAGTTATTTTTTCAACAAATCCATATTGAGCACTTCCTCTGTGCAAAGTAGAGAAGAAAACTGGAATTAAGTTATGGTCTGTACTCGCTAGACCACGTGGGAGGAAAGGCCATGTGGTTGAGGAATTATACCGTTGATGTGTCTCATGCATGTTGAGCTCTCAGCAGGGGAACTTATATTCTGCAAACTATAAGACATCGTTGAGAGAATTTATAAGATCTAAATCAATGAGAAAACATCCATGTTTATGGACTGGAAGACTTAATATGGTTTAGACAGCAATAGCCCCCAAAATGATCTACAGATTCAATGCAATCTCTATCAGAAACCCAGCTGAATGCTAAAAATTCACATGGAAACAAAGGAAACCAGAACAGCCAAGACAAACTTAAAAGAGAACAAATTTGGAGGACTTACACATCCTGATTTTTAAATTCATGATCAACAGTAATCAATACAGTGTGTTACTGGCAGAAGGACAGCTATATAGACGAATGAAATACAATTGAGAATCCAGAATTAAACCCATGTATCTACACAAAAACTTGTACATAAATGTTTATAGTGGCATTATTTACAATAAAAGGTGGAAACAACCCAAATGTCCACCAAGTGATGAATGGATAAACAAAATGAGTTATATCCGTACAATGGAATTTTCTTTGGCCATACAGAAGAATGAAGTACTGATACATACTATAACATAGACGAACCTTGAAAACAATACGCTAAGTGAAAGGGAGAAGTCACACATAACAAAACACATATTATAATATTCCATTTGTATGAATTGTCCAGAATAAATAAATATAGAGAGACAAAAGTAAATTAGCTTAGTGTCACACTTAGCTTAGCAAGAGGAATGGAGAAACTGAAGTGTGACAGCTAGCGGATATGGAATTTAGTTTTGAGTTGATGAAATGCTCAAAAATTGATTGTGGTGATGCACAACTCTGTGCATATACTAAAACCATCGAATTGTACACTTTAATCGAGTCTGTGAGTTATATCTCAATAAAGCTGTAACAAAAAAAGCCAGAAATGAACATTGCCTTAGAGCGCTTTATGCTCTTTTTAAAAAATGTCTTCAAATCGCATCTAGCTAAATTGTACATTAGGACCCTCACATCCCACAGAAGGACAGAAGCGCACAACTGACTTCTCCTGGCTTCTGTACCTGTAAAAGGGGTGAGAAGAATGTCTGCACTACTCTGACTTCACTACCCAGAGTCTTCCTCAGGGTTTATCCTTCACACGCAGTGGACTCCTGAGAGTCCCTGTTGTCTTGGGTGAAAAATGTAACAGGGTATTTTTGTGGCGTCACAAGGACTGCTGTTCCCAAAGCACACTGCTTGGTACAGAGCTCTGGGGGAAGGAGATGGGAAATGTTAATGGACCCAAGATGCTTCTAAGGAGGAAACTGACCAAGACTTAACACCTGTTCCCTCGAGAAGATCAATGATATTAGACCTGTGTAACACAATGGGTTTTAACAGAGGTTGTCTGTTAAGAGAGGAGTCAAGAAAGGACACCAAAAAGAATCTCAGCAAGAAGGAAGGAGAGTCTAGAACAGAGACTGCCTCAAGGGCAGGCTCTTGGTTAGGGTAGGGGTAGGGGTGCTTGTAGAGCCCATCCAGGTATCCCTGACGGCCCCAAGACAGGAGCAGGCAGAATGATAACACCCAGGGTCATGGGCCTATAAGGTAGAGGGAGAGTCTGAAATTCCTTGAGAGGGAGAGTCTGGAATTCCTGCCCAGGATACACATAAGTATATTGTACAAAATGGTGTAACTGGATTAGGACATGGTATTGCTGGTTTAGGGTACTGAGATCTCACACTTAAGGAAAACTCTGTCAGCAGGCAATTCTCCAGTGCTGATTTTAATAAGGTGTTACCTGCTAATTATGTAAAGATGATTGTCTTCCATTGAAGACAAATTAGCATTGTGATATTACTGGAAGCAGCATGAAATGGATATCAACTTCATTATTTCTGGGACAGAAATTAGAAATGGAATTAAAAGGGTTTTTAATGTGGTCATTGCCATGACCACTACAGCCGTCGTTATTGAGCTGCAGCAAGTCAGCACATACACAGACACACACATGGGCCCCCAACATGAATCCGGTTCTGTCTACTTCAGGGCAGGTTCTTTTGCACGTTGCATGATTTGTTCTCAAATTTCTCATGTGCTTATCCAATTCACTCTTCAATTTTTTACTTTCAAATTCCAAAAAAACCTAATTTGAAATCTTCATTTGACCTCATGAGCATAGACACAAGCACTGATGCTGATATCATGTGATCATGATCAACTAAAGATCTTCTAGAGCAAAGGTAGTGAACTCTTTCTGTAAAGTACCAGATGGTAAATATTTTAGGCATCGTGAGCCATACACTTTCTCCACTATTTTCAGCTCCACCATTGTAGCATGAAAACAGCCATAAACATTACATAAACAAATGAGCATAGCTGTGCTTCAATAAAACTTGCTATACAGGGACTTCCCTGGTGGCGCAGTGGATAAGACTCTGCGCTCCCAATGCAGGGGGCCTGGGTTCGATCCCTGGTCAGGAAACTAGATCCCACATGTGTGCCTCAACTAATATTTCGCATGCCACAACTAAGAAACCCACATGCCACAACCCGCCTGCTGCAACTAAGGAGCCCACATGTTGCAACTAAGACCTGGTACAACCAAATAAGTAAATATTTTTTAAAATAAATAAAAATAAAACTTGTTATACAAATAAACAGGTAGAGGGCCAGATTGGTCCATGGTCCATGGGCCATAATTTGCCAACCCCTGTTCTAGAATATCCTTAAACTATCCTAAATTTTATGTTATAATTAAAATGGTAACATGAAATTTTAAAGTGTTCTTGGAGAACTGTTGAGCTCTTGAGAATGTAGATCTATGGACTTGTTTGAGAAAAACTTGCCTGAGGAAGCCAGAATATAAACACACAGACCAGGAATGGGGAACCCTGGCCCAGTTTGAGAGACAAAGTATACACCATGAAAATAACCTCAGGGACTTCTCTGGTGGCGCAGTGATTAAGAATCTGTCTGCCAGTGCAGGGGACGCAGGTTCGACCCCTGGTCTGGGAAGATCCCACGTGCCGAGGAGCAGCTAAGCCCCTGCACCACAACTACTGAGCCTGCGCTCTAGAGCCCACAAGCCACAAATACTGAAGCCCACGTGCCTAGAGCCCGTGCTCCGCAACAAGAGGAGCCACTGCAATGAGAAGCCCATGCACCGCAACGAAGAGTAGCTCCCGCTCGCCGCAACTAGAGAAAGACCACGCGTGGCAACGAAGATCCAATGCAGCCAATAAAATAAAATAATAAATAAATAAATTTATAAAAAAAGAAAGAAAATAACCTCAGATGGTCCCTGAGGATAGAGGCTCGGACTGGCTATGCCTGTGTCCCACACTAGATTAAGTATAATGTCCTAGCAACAGGTAGTGCTCAATAAATGACCATTAAGTGAATCAAGTGAAAATCTAGAGGACCTTCTGGTTCAAACTCTGACATTTAAAGAGCTTGAAAGTCATCAGTCCTGTACTCACAACAAGAAAAAAAACTAAGCAAATTGAAAACCAACAACTTTTCTTAGGAACATCAGAGAATTTAAATCACAGGACAAACTACCGTCTTGAAATCTGGAGAGACAGGTGCATATGGAAAATGAAAGCTGAGATCAGCTTACCTGAAGCAGAAGCCACTAGAAGCAGTGACCAGTAGGAACACTTTAATGGTCATTTTGAGGAATTAATGGAGGCTGAGTGTGGACAATTTGAGATTTAGAAAGCCTGGTGGGGGTTGGGGGCAGATTTTGGGGGAAGGAGGTTAGGGTACCTTTTCATGGTTTTTACCTCAAAGATTCCTACCAGGTTCTCACAGTGAAGATTGGAGGACAATTCCCTCCTGTTCCCAGCAGAGGGAGGAGGGAAGTAACAATTTTTAATTATACCAGGGGAAAAGTAACCCTTGTGACGTAAGTCCAGAGCATTCTCCATAAGTAAGACCTGTACTCTAACAGAAATTGACCTAAGAGGGCTTCCCTCATGACGCAGTAGTTAAGAATCTGCCTGCCAATGCAGGGGACACGGGTTCAAGCCCTGGTCCGTGAAGACCCACATGCCGTGGAGCAACTAAGCCCGTGCACCACAACTACTGAGCCTGCACTCTAGAGCCCGTGAGCCGCAACTACTGAGCCCATGTGCCACAACTACTGAAGCCCACATGCCTAGAGCCCTTGCTCCGCAACAAGAGAAGCCACCGCAATGAGAAGCCCACGCACTGCAACAAAGAGTAGCCCCAGTCACCACAACTAGAGAAAGCCCACACGCAGTAATGAAGACCCAATGCAGCCAAAAATAAATAAAAATAAAAAATTAATTAAAAAAAAAAGAAATCAACCTAAGAAAAGGGAAATTAGCCACCTCTAACCCCCTCTAGTCTTCTTGTCTCATATAAGGGGAGGGAAAAGGCTAAGGAACATTTCTGAAGACCACAGCCCAGGGACTCAGGCCCACTAAAAACCTGACATTTAATCATAAAATTATAAAACACCTTCCCCCACCCACATCCAATCACTACACCAGCAGGGCTCCACTACAATTACAGTGGCATACAACCAAGAGCTGCAAGACACAGATTCTATTTAAGAAGTGCTTAGGGAGACATAAAGACAACACGAGAAGGAAAAACAACAAGGAAACCAGAAGAAAATGGAGCCTCTGGCACCTACAGTGGCAGAAGACATTAAACATAGCACAGCTCATGCTAAAAGCCTAATTATCTCAGTTTCTTTACCCAATATATCATGTCCAGCTTTCAGCAAAAAAAGGAGATGACATTCTAGAAAACATAGTCTGAAGAGACAAAAGAAGCATAAGAGACTCAGGCATAACATAGTTTTTGGAATTATGAGATAGGGAATTTAAAACAACTATGATTAATATGTTAAGGGCTCTCAGGAAAATGAGACAACATGCAAGAACAGATGGGTAATGTAAACAGAGCAATGGAAACTAAAAGGAATCAGTGAGCTTGAAGATATGTCATCTCTAAAAAGAAAGGCAAAGAGAAAGAATGATTTTTTTAAATGGAACAGAATACCAAGGAACTGTGGAACAAGTACAAAAGGTAGAACAAATGTGAAGTGGAAATGCTAGAAGAAGAAGAAAGAGAGAAAGGAGCAGAAGACATATTTGAAGTAGTAATGGCTGAAAAAGTCTCAAAATTAATGACAGAGACCAAACCACAGATCCAGAGAAGCTCAGAGAATACCAAGGAGAATAAATACCCAAAAAATCTATATCAAACTACAGAAAGCCAAAGAGAAAAAAATTTTTTAAGAAAAAAAGAAACCTGATCTGTAGAAGATCAAAGATAAAAATTACATTGGGGGCTTCCCTGGTGGCGCAGTGTTTGAGAGTCTGCCTGCCGATACAGGGGACACGGGTTCGTGCCCCGGTCTGGGAGTATCCCACATGCCGCAGAGCGGCTGGGCCCGTAAGCCATGGCCGCTGAGCCTGCGCGTCCGGAGCCTGTGCTCCGCAACGGGAGAGGCCGCAACAGTGAGAGGCCCGCGTACCGCAAAAAAAAAAAAAAAAAATTACATTGGACTTCTCTTCAGAATACATGCAGGCAAGAAAAGAATGGAGTGAAATATTTAAAGTATTGAAGGAAAAGTCATCAACCTAGAGTTCTGTATCCAGTGAAATTATCACTGGATATACAAAGAACACATAAAACTCAACAATAAGAAATGAACAACCCAATTAAAAAATAGGCAAAATATCTGAACACACCCCTCACTAAATAAAAATACAGACTTTAAATAATACATGAAAAGATGACATCATGTATCATTAGGGAATTGCAACAGTGAGCTGCTAATACACATCTATCAGAGTGGTTCAAAACAAAACAAAACAGAACAAACTGACAGTACCAAATGTTCCACACTAATGAGATGTTAATAATAGGGAAACGGTTTTGGTGGGGAGGGACTGCATATGGGGACTCTCTGTATTATCTGCCCAATTTTTGTGTAAATTGAAAACTGTTCTAAAAACTGAAGTCTCCTAATTTTTAAAAAACCAGTACAGGGTATGTTGAGGATGCATGGAAGATTCACAGAGTAAAAGAATGACAAAGATCAAACGGGTTCAGAGCTAGAAGAGACCTTAGGATTGGTCATTCGTTCATCACATATTTATTGGACGCTTGCAGAGTGTCACTCTCTGTGTGAGGCATGGCAAGTTCAATGAGAAGAAGACGGCCCCATCGCAGTAGAGTACTGAGTGAACAAGGTCAAATTATCCCATTTTGATACGTGTGTGTGTGTGTGTGTGTGTCAGGGGTGGAGGAGAGCTTTGAGAGGATGGTCACTAAGACATTAACAGTAGTTATTTCTGGATGGGCTTTATTTCCTTTTACTGGTTCATCTCATTTCGTAGTGTTTCTATGATACGCATGCTTTGCCGTGGTAATAAGAAAATAAAATAATAAAAGTAATTTTTCTTTTATTCTAAAGATGCCACTTTACAGAATACTCCCAGGCAAAGGTGAATTTGGAGCCAGGATTGTGAAAACATACGAATTGGAGTGGGGTGAGTGGGTGGGTGGAGAAAGGTCATTTCTTGCAGGGAAGGTACACAGCGAGAGCCCTGGTACTGCACACATCTGTCTTTGGTGGCCCCAGAGGACAAGCCCAGTGGCTTCTGCAGTGGATTTCACTCAGTGGCAGCACCCCTTGACCACCACTAACCACAGCCAGCTTTGTGATCCTGAGAGTTTTTAACACTTGATAATTTCCACTGAGTTTCCTCTACCCGTGATTTCCAAAGGGTGTTTCACAGAAAACTAGTCCCCCAGGTATCAGTAGGTGGATTTCCATGGTTAGAGGCTTTTGACAAATGCTAGATCAAACAAAGAAGAGCACAGTTATTGAGAGCAGAACCTATCAAAGCCCTTTTTATTCTATGATACAATATGTAACTCCAAAACAGAGTATACAGTATTTCCCAAATTTATTTGAGAAAAAAATCACCCTCTCTACTTTGTTTGTTTGGGTGGGGGCAAGAGAATTTTACGGCATGGGCATCATCATTTGTTACACGCTTTGAGAAGTGTTACTCTGCCATACGTCACATCAGTGATTCATGTGCCATGATTTTCTTCTTTGTCTCTATATCCCCTAGTACCTTCAGCACCGAGCACAGCAGCTAGTACACAGAAGACTCTCAAATATTTGTTAAGGAAGTGAATGAATGAACTTCATTAAGAAAAATTGACTTAACAAAACTCTACACCTTCTGTTTCCCTTCCAGATTTTACTTACACTTCCCTACAGAGACCATCCCAACTGGAGCAATCCACATAGGCGTGGAAGAATTAAAAATCTAGACCCTTTCATCAGGACTGTCTTTCCCAAGGGTTTCTGTCCCTGACAAATGAAATTCTCTTCCCAGCTGAGAGTTATGGACAAATCAAGGAAGATGGGTCTGTGGTCCATCTTACGGCTCCCCCTTCAACAAATCCAACTTGCTTCACAAGACTCAGCTGGGAATGGCCTCCAAAGAAAACAACCAGTTGGATTATATGAATTCATGACTGTCAGAGCAATAAAGCCTTGCTCTTTCCCCTTCTCCTTCAAAAGTTTAGCAAGGACACGCTTTCCCCACATAGCCTGCATAGCCTCGTAACAGCTGTCCCAGAGGATGGATTGCACATGGATTACAACGAATCGGGGTCAAGAAGAGATTGCCTACAGTTTTGCCCAGAGCTCTTCTTGGGCTGAGAAAGTGTGTGCGCCCTCAGATATTTTCCTACCCCCTATGGTACTAGTTCCTACCTTCTATGCATTTCTGTCATTGAACAACTAAGAAGCTATTAATTTGATTTCTTCTAAGGACTGAAGGAGCTCCTTAGTCCCTTAAAATACAACAGAGGAAAAATCTGTTCAGCCAAACTTCAAGCCTAAATTTAAAATCCAAACATTTGAAGTGATCATGATGTCCACAAGCTACAAAATACAACTTTCTTTTAAAAAGAAAATCCTGGCGATTGTACTGTTTTATGTAGAATGCTGTTCAGTCTAGAGCCATTTCAAACTCTCAAAACTTTATACATGCAAGGAAAGCAAACTGAAAGTGAAAGTCACTCAGTTTACTCTTATTTCTAAGATTAGTTTCAACCTCCCTGGTTTTCAACACTCATGCCCGTGTCCAGACTTGCAGCCACAGCAAGGGATTTCCTCAGCCACATAGAGAACCTGGAATAAATTACTCTGGAGGAATGGGTGCTATTTCTAAGTTTGTGGTCGGCTTCACTGTATTTAAAGTAAAGGTTATTAGACACTAATGCTGCACAGATTTCCTAAATACTTTGTATTGCCAATGGCAGAGCCAGATGTGAACCATATCAGGAGAGACATGCATGACAGCGTTTTCCTAAATGCCCGTGATGAATTATAATTTGCAAAGGGGAAAATTGCAGCTGTGTGGTGCCAGGGTAATTTCCTCCAAATACCACTCCCATCAGGTCATTTTCTCATCAGGGAGAGCTAGGGCTCTCTTTTGTGTGAAATCTAAAGGCTGGTATTAAAGACCTCAGTCGTCTGCCTGCCCTACCTTGAGACCAGCCAAAAGGATCCCTATACCCCAGGACGACCTCTTTATTCTCCTCCTTTATACTTTGCTTGGGTGGCTCCCTCTGGAATCCATAGCTCCAATGTCCATCAGAACCTGGCTCAAACCTCATTAATGTCAAGGCGCCTTCCCTATCCAGCCTGTCTCCGTGCTGATCCTTCTCCTGTACTTGGCATTCCCCGTAGTTATCTGTAAGTTGCCACTATGACTATTGGTGGGGCCACTGGAAAGCTCAGCATGGAATATGTGCCCCCTTAAGGCAAGTGTGTGGAATGGACTCTCTGGTGTGCATTTTTCTGCACTTCCTCCTTTCAACCTTCACTGTAAGCCTCACCCTTGATTTTGCTTTGCTTCTTCATCACTTCTAAGTTGTTACTTTGCTTTCATTTATCTATTTTATGTGGTATCTTCAATCTTTTCTGGATCAAAGCAGAGTGTCAACGTGATTTTTGGACCTTATTAGCATGTGCTTTTCCCTTAGTACATGTCCTCTTGGAGGGTCTTACCTCCCATTACTTCATATGCTCCTCTGAGGAAAAAATTATCTCAGAAGCAAGTTATCATCTTCTATTCTATTTTTTTGTTTGTTTTTTTTCTAAGCATGTTAAACACGAGGTTTATTTTAAGTACGAGGCCACTATGTGCTATACTGACAGTAGATACAGGGCCAGAATAAGTTTGTAAATATTCATACACGTGTAAAAAAGACTACAACTTACACATACTTTATTTACTTGATTGAAAGCCTTATTGGTACATAAAATGCTTTCTATAGTTGATCTCAGCTTTGTTCACACGGAAGTGAGTTGCGTCTGGGTTTTCTGTGCTCAAGACTGCTCAATTGCTGTTGCTGCCGCTGTTGTTTTCTTTCAGGATCAAGGTGGCTACTTTCATATAAAATCTTGTTTTTAATTCCTTCTCTGGCAAGTCTTTCCTGGATTCTTAGCTTTGCATAATTATACCTACAATGGAACCAGCGTCCTAAGGTCACCAAGATAAATCCTCCTACTCCAACGTCGCATGACCTAACTCTACCTTCCCCAGCCGGGGCTCCCCGGGCTCCGGCGCAGCCGCCATGGGGATAGTCGGCACCTCCGCCCCGCCCCGGCACCGCAGCTCCGTTCTAGTTTTTTGAAACTAACATTTCTTTTTTGTTCTTCCTTTGATTAAAATATTATATGTACATGGGCTTCCCTGGTGGCGCAGTGGTTGAGAGTCCGCCTGCCGATGCAGGGGACGCGGGTTCGTGCCCCGGCCTGGGAAGATCCCACATGCCGCGGAGCGGCTGGGCCCGTGAGCCATGGCCACTGAGCCTGCGCCTCCGGAGCCTGTGTTCCGCAACGGGAGAGGCCACAACAGTGAGAGGCCCGCGTACCAAAAAAAAAAAAAAAATTATATGTACAAGATCCTTTAAATATATTATCTGAACCCAGAATTATCATCTTTTGTTATACCCAAAGAACCACGTAATCAGGAAAATTAAATGGTTGGCCCAAGTCACCCAGCTAATAAAGACCCAAGACTCAAACCCAGGTCTGCCTGACCCCATATCCCTTGGCTCTGCATGCCCTGAAACTGCCTAGCCCCACAATAGGCACTCAGGGCTCTGTACTAATTGATTTTTGACGTACCACCAGGAAAACATGGTCTAGAAGGCAAAGCTATGGAAAGTTGAACTTGTAAAACTGAGTTGTAAAACAAATCGGCTTCATAAAAAGACTGAAGAGACCCTAAGCAGGTCTCTCTGGGAAAGACAAGTCAGACCTATGAAGGTAACCAACACGTAGGCTGTGGGGTGAACATAATACTGAAAGAGATACCATGTGCTGATGTCCAGGTTTGGATACAGAGAAAAGAAGGGATGGGGCATACTCGTTTGGGTTTAAGTCCAGGGCAAACTGATCCCACCGTGCAACCATCACAAAATTTCTAGGGTTTCAATGAGGGTAACCTTGGTGGTTATCTCCTGAGGGGGTCTGACAAAACGGGATAGACAGACTTTTTACATCTGAAGCCAGAATACAGAATCTTTGTTCACTGAGAGCCTTCACATATGTTATCTTCTCTATAACACTTTCCCTAGCTCCTCCATGTTTCATGTTTATATAATATTTACCACATGGTATTATACCAATGTGTCTGTATCTGTCTTCCCCACTAGACCATCAGCTATTCAAAGACCGTAATATAATCTTTTGGAAACCTCATACATATGCACTTCTCCCCAAACTGCTCTAATGATTGGACACAGTGCCTGTAAAAAAATTCAGATAGAATTGTTGAGGAATTGGACCAATAATTCTCAAATGTATGTGGGGAAGCCAAGATCTAAGAGTAAACAAGGCACTCCTGAAGAGAAATATCAAGACTTATTACAAAGCTGAAGTAATGCAGACAGTGTTTGCTGGCACAGATATAGACAAACTGCTCACTGGAATAGACTAGAGAACTCAGAAACAGCAACAGAAAGAGGAGATGGGGGTGGGTGCTTGAGATATGATGGAGGAGGCACTGCAGATCACTAAGGAAACAACGAATTCTTCAGTAAATGGTACAGGATCCACTGGTTACTATATGGAAAAAAAACCCAAAAAAACCTGTAATCAGATCCTGCTTCACACCATACAGAAAAATCAAATCCTGGTGGGTCTTCAGACTCAGATGTAAAAGGCAAAACTCTAAAATATCTGAAGAAAATGTAGGAGAGTATCTTTAGGACCTCACGGTGGCAAAGATTTCTTAAAACATGAAAGTACAAACTACAAAAGAAAAAAAATTATAAATTTGGCCTCTTTCAAATTAAGAATTTCTGTTTCACAACAGATCCGTGATGAAAGTGATCAGAAAAGCCACAAACCAGGAGAAGATATTTGCAATATGTATGACCAATAAAACATATGTAAAGAGGATTTCTTTTAATCTTCAAAGTCCAATAATTAAATGAATAAATACAAAGCCAACAGCCCAGTAGAAAAATGGGCAAAAGACAGAAACAGGTAGTTCACAGAGTAGTAAACTTGAGTCGTCCATAAATACATCAAAGAACACTCAATCTCATTAGTAATCAGGGAGACAAAGTAAGACACCAGTGAGATACCACTTTTCGCCCACTGGGTTGGCAAAAATTAAGAAGTTGGACACTGTCAAAATCTTGGAGAGGGTGTGAGTCAATCGGAATTTTTATACACTGTTGACAGGAGTCTAAACTAGACCAACTCCTTTGGAAAACATAAATTGAACGTTCACATACTTTATAGCCTAGTAATTCTACCCTAGAGAAACTCTTGCACACGTGCCTAAGGTTCGTTTGATTCTACTTCTTTCTCAGTATAAACTCTAGAGAAGCATTTGCACAGAATTTATGTATAGGAACATTCACAGCAATATTGCAATAACAACCAGACAACCCTTGTCCAAAGTAGCTGGAGAATGAGAACAATTATTTATCCATACTTGTGCAATAAAATGTTACACACCATAGCGAAAATAATAAACTCCTTGCCACATGGGTGAACCTTAGAAACATTAATACTGAGTGAAAAAAAGCAAGTGAAAAGAAGACTGGGTATGGTATAGTATAATATCATTTTTATAAAGCAAGCAAAATTAAATAGTATATTATTTCATGTTGTACATGTATGGGCTTACTTTTTAAAACTAGGAGTTTATAGAAATAAAATTCAGAATGCTGGTCACTTCTTGGGGTAGGCAGGGCGTGGTACGGGAAAGGAGCCCACAGGCTGAAGCAATGGTATTGGCTGTGATCTCTAAGGCCCACAGATCTTCCTGTCGCTATTCTTGTTCATCATTACCTGTGTGATAGTTACATTCTTTTGCCAATATCAACTATGACATAATAATTATAAAAGGAAAAATCAGGTGGCCAGGCTTTTCAGAGAACATGGAAACAAGATTCTTCCAGTAGGGCTTCCCTGGTGGCGCAGTGGTTGACAGTCCTCCTGCCGATACAGGGGACACGGGTTCGTGCCCCGGTCCGGGAAGATCCCACATGCCGCGGAGCGGCTGGGCCCGTGAGCCACGGCCGCTAAGCCTGCGCGTCTGGAGCCTGTGCTCCGCAACGGGAGAGGCCACAACAGTGAGAGGCCCACGTACCGCAAAAAAAGAAAGATTCTTCCAGTAACTGATGATTTTGTCGGTGCCCACAGGCTTGCCAACATCTAACGTTAGAGGTAGACAGGGCAGCGAGGTCATCTAGGCCTATCACTAACTTTACAGATGAGGAAACGGAGGCTCAGCAACCGTAGGCGACTGTTCTGTGATCACCTGGCAGAGGCAGGAGCCACATCCAGCTCTTCTGACACTTCCTGCCTTGCACCAAGTCCCCAGGCCATTCCTTTGGTCTGGTGGTTAATAAAAAGAAAAGGAAGCTCTAATCTCCTTTATCTTTGCCTCTCTAAGACACGAAACAAGGCCTGACAATTTGTTGGCTCTCAAAATATCTGTTCACTGGATATTATGGAATTCCTTCTCAAAATATCTGTTCACTGGATATTACGGAATTCCTGACGGATTGTCCACAAGGTGTCTCTCAAGTGGTAAAAGGTAATTCTCTCTCCTGGTTCAAGAGCTTCAAACCAAAAAAAAAAAAAAAATTCCTGGAAGCAAAACAGAAGAAACCCTCAGTCCTGTCATTAGCAGGCATTCCCGGAACTCACATGTGGGCACACGGGAGGAGGCATCTGAGGGAAGGGAGGCCAGAGATCTCAGCAGTAGCCACGGATGGGTTTCCCAGCTGGTCCCAGCAGGCCAGCCTCGCGTGACTGACTTCTGTAGCTTGAGGTGTAGATTTCAGAAGAAAGAAGCCAAGCCCTGTGAATGTGTCTTTGTTGCCTCAGAGGCAAGGAGTTGCCAGGATCTGTGGTTTGGCTGCCGAATGAGCAGTGGAAGCACTTTCTCTTCCATTAGATCTGCAATAACAGCCTGGCTGATCCCAGTCCTGTAAGTTCCTGGCAAGGCAAGCATTTTCCATCTTACTTCACTGATGGCTTCCCTGAACCTCGGGTTTCCCCAGTCCCAGAAGTCTGTGTGGTGAAAGTCCCCTCAGGTATCATCATCATTATACTTTTTCTTTTTTTGGAAAAGGTTTATTGAATACTCACCTTTTATTCATTCACTTAAAATATTGTTGGAACCCTACTGTGTTCTATATGTTTTAAACGTTCATTTGTTAATGTGATTACAGCCTCACGATGATTTTACCCACACATTACAGATGAAAAGGCTGAAGCCATGTGAGTTGTGATAAGAAGTCCGCAGCTGCAGAGTTGAACCAGTTACTCTTGCTGTGGAATAAACTGCCCCGAAATACAGAGTGTTAAGATAATAGAAACACGTTAAGCTTAAAATTCTGGGCATCAACAATTTAGGATGCTTTCACAGTGTTGGCTAAGTTCTGTTGTACATTGGTGGTCGCTCTGGGTTGGTTAGGCAAGAAGCTGAATGGTTGGCTAGCTGGTAACTGGAGTCCCTCGGGTCTCCTCCACAAGATCGTCTATCTTCCAGGAGACTGACGTGGCCTTGTTTTCACTGTGGATGCAAGAATCCAAAAGCAGATCAACCTAATTCAAGTATCATTATTCTTCCTCCCCTGGTTTTCCCAGACCTTTCCTTTCACCAGAAGGCTGAGCCAGGATCCTCGTTTGTGGAGACTTGGCAGCCTCCTGCTCTAACTCAGCAGAGGCTCTTAAAGGCTCTAACTTCCCGTGAATTTTATTTGGTCACTTACACCTGTTTACATTTCAGCAACTTTTGTCATTGCACCATGTTTCCCCCGATCTTTTGTATCTCTACCTTGGGCTCTTGATTACTCTTGAAATTAATTCCAAAATGTTTTGTCATAATTGTTTAAAATAGACTCTATTTTTTAGAGAAGTTTTAGGTCCACAGCAAAATCGAGTGGAAAGTACAGAGAGTTCCCTTATACCCCCTGCGCTCACACATGCGTGGCCTCCCCACCGTCAACATCCGCAACCAGAGTGGCACATTTGTTACAGTTGAGGAACCCACCCTGACACATCATTATCACTCAACGTCCTTAGTTTACATTAGGGGTCACTGTTGGTGTTGTACGTTCTGTGTGTTTTGACAAATGAATGATGGCATGTATCCACCATAATAGTATCATACAGAATAGTTCCACCACCCTAGAAATCCACTGTGTTCCATCTATTCATCCCTCCCTGCTCACTAGCCCCTGGCAACCACAGATCTATTTTTTACTCTCACCGCAGTTCTGCATTTTCCAGAATGTCATAGTTGGAATCATACAATATGTAGTCTTTTCAGATTGACTTCTTTCACTAAGTAATAATATGCATTTAAGGTTCCTCTAAATCTCTTCATCGCTTAATTGTCCATTTCCTTTTAGCACTGAATAACATTCCATTGTTGGGATGTACCACATCCATTCACCTACTGAAGGATGTCTTCATTGCTCCCAAGTTTTGGCAATTATGAAAAAATCTTCTATAAACATCAGTGTGCAGGTTTTTGTGTAGACATGCGTTTTCAACTCATTTGGGTAAATACCAAGGGGCACAATTGCTGAATCGTGTGAAACTGACCAACTGTCTTCCAAAGTGGCTGTAGCTAACTGAGTCACCTTGCTGTAGAGCAGAAATTAGCACAACATTGTAAATCAACTATACTTCAATAAAAATTTTTAAAAAATGGCTGTACCACTTTGCATTCCCATCAGCAATGAATGAGAGTTCCTGTTGCTCCACACCCCGTTCAGCATTCTGTACTGTCAGTGTTTCGAATTTTGGCCATTCTAATGAGTGTGTAATGTTGTTTTAATGTCATGATTTTATCAGCTAGACTGTAACATTTTTCTGGAGCTTGTACTTTCCTTGATATCTGTTTTTCCTGTCCCTTTCCTTCTTTCCTCTTATAATATCTTTGTACATTACAGGATGTTATGGTGGTTCCTTTTTAATTTCTTTTTATAGAAGCAGGTGATATTTTCCTGTATTAGATTTTTGCTTTCTTCTATATGTTACTTGCCTGCATTAGTCCACCATTTACGCTGAAAATGGTGACGCAGAAGGAAGGGGAGAGATAAGGCACTTCCATAGTTCTTTTCCTTTCAGTCCTTCCTTACTCATCAGGAAGGTGAGAGTGTAGGTAGAATGTGTGCATATCAGAAGTAAAGTGAGGTACTTCCCTGGTGGCGCAATGGTTAAGAATCCACCTGCCAGTGCAGGGGACACGGGTTCGAGCCCTGGTCCGGGAAGATCCCACATGCCGCAGAGCAACTAAGCCCGTGTGCCACAACTACTGAGCCTGCGCTCTAGGGCCCGTAAGCCACAACTACTTAAGTCCACGTGCCTAGAACCCGTGTTCCACAACAAGAGAAGCCACTGCAATGAGAAGGCCGCGCACCGCAACAAAGAGTAGCCCCTGCTCACCACAACTAGAGAATGCCCGCGTGCAGCAACTAAGACCCAATGCAGCCAAAAATAAATAAATAAATAGATAAATAAATTTATCTTTAAAAAAAGAAGAAGTAAAGTGAAAAGAGCTGAGCTCATCGTGCGCAGTGTTTCTACTGTTCTGGTAAAGACCAAATATATCTGCATGTGTGAGCTACAAAATATGAATTGTGTAATTTCAGTGATTGTGCATATAAGTTAAATGCTCTTATATTTAATAACTTAAAACATTGCACAATATAAGGATGAATGGTAAAATTCACGCTAATAATATTAAATTTTAACTTTACTTACAAAAACATTAACTAGTAAATAAAAAAATCGTAAGTCGAAAGACGACACAGGAGAAAGGAAAAGCTTTATATTTTAGGAACTTTAATGGCACTTTTCCCCTCATTTTTGAACAAGGGTCTTGCATTTTCACTGTGCACTTGGCCCAACAAATTAGGTAGCCAGCCCTGCATAGGAGGTTAGTGCTGAAAAGACCCTACAGATTATCTAGCTCAATCCCTTCACTGGACAAGGAAGATGAGGCCCAGAGAAGTGAAGTGACATCTTGCTCAGGAAATGAAAAGAGAAGGGTAGGTTGGGAGGAACTTCATCCATCTTCAGACCTTGAGGAGTGAGCTAGGGGTTTACTGAAACACGCTAAATCCAGAGGGACCCACATCTCCCGATCTGTCCTTGTCCAGGTTTCCTGATGCCCACCGGCTCCCACATGATCTGAGGGTTCCCAGAGCCAGCCTTGTCTCCAGGGTTCAAGGGCAGTGGAGCCAAGCTCCCAGCATTCTTTGCAGCTCTGCGTATTTTGGCCACATTCTGACCATCCTTGATTCCCCCGCTAGGCATCACTCCCACACATTTAATGGCCAGACAATATCTTACATCACCAATTGTGTCCTGCCAACCCTGGGCACCTGGGGACTTTCAACAGACATGTGTTCTGTTCTTGGGAATGTTAGGCTTCTAGTAAGTCCATAAGGCTTTTAAAAGTTTGGGAAATGCTGTATAGCACAAGGAACTCTTCTCGATACTCTGTAATGACCTATATGGGAAAAGAAGCTTAAAAAAGAGTGGATATATGTATATTTATAACTGCTTCACTTTGCTGTACAGCAGAAACTAACACAACATCGTAAATCAACTATACTCCAATAAATTTTTTTAACATCTTTATTGGAGTATAATTGCTTTACAATGGTGTGTTAGTTTCTGCTTTATAACAAAGTGAATCAGTTATACATATACATATATCCCCATATCTCCTCCCTCTTGTGTCTCCCTCCCTCCCACCCTCCCAATCCCATCCCTCTAGGTGGTAACAGAGCACCGAGCTGATCTCCCTGTGCTATGCGGCTGCTTCCCACTAGCTATCAATAAATTAAAAATAATAATAATAATAAAATAAAATAAAATGGATACTTAAATGAATCGTTCAAGGTGGGGTTTAGGGGAGAACAGGAAGTCCTGATGCAGTGTCCTGAATCTTCCTCCCCTGGACAAATGTCTTCTTTTCTATGAAGAAAAAACAGTAGGGGAATGAAGAGAGTGCTAAGAGGACTGAATTGGGAAAGATGTGAAGCCTTTTCCTGTTTTTCTGGTAAAATCCTTGCTGTGAGGCTCGGAAATGCTGATTTTGAAAGATTTAACAATTACTTTGCTGGCAACTGATCGAATAACACATGTAACAGGAGCCTTTTATCAGATGTCACGTCATATGATATTCCAGCCGGCACCACACACACACACACACACACACACACACATGCACACACACATGCACACACATTTTGTTTCACTTCTACAGGGAATAAGAAGAAAATGGACACTTTCCCTCAAATTACAGTGAGATATTTTTACCCTCCCCTACATCCCTAGAGCCCACGTCATTCCCAAAACACAGCAATGTTTGAAAGGACACCATGTACCATTTCATTCCTTTGAGGGGAAACATGGTTTTGAACTCCACCCGGCCTTCCCTCCACCTTCATTAAAACTCTAGAAGTACATTTTCTTCGAATGATATGTTTTCTGGGATTTCTTGATGTTGCCTGAAAACTACTTCTTTCAAAACGTTTTGGCCCAGGCCACGGCTAGCATGCAGTGACAAAGCCAATTGGGACTGGGGTTGCGTAGAAGGGAAAAGGGCCTCTTCAGGGGCCATCACACCCTCTCTCAGCTTTCAGGCTGCTCATACTTTCCTGGGAAACGTCCTTTCCAGCCACCACCAGCCACAGGGTTTACAAACAAGCTCACAGCCTCTGGCTTCCATGCTGGGGGGATAGCTTCAGGCTCCACCCCTGACCCTCTGGCCCTGCCTGGATCGCACCTCTGCCATGCAGCCCTCCCACCAGACCCCTCGCTCTGGTCGGGTTCTTTCTGTCCACCGGCTCCAGTGTGCTGGACTTCAGGATTCTCACTCACTTCCTGAGCTTCCTCACCAGGACTCAGAATTCAGTCCTCTGCCCAGTTCTCCTCATGCTCTTGCAAGAACCAGTTCAAGGGAATTCCCTGGCTGTCCAGTAATGAGGACTCGGCGCTTTCACTGAAGGGGGCCCAGGTTCGATCCTGGTTGGGGAACTAACATCCCGAAAGCTGCCCAGCGTGGCCAAAAAAAAAAAAAAGGAACCAGTTCAAATGCAATGGCCCCTCCAGGCCTCCCTCATTGCTCCCAGAACCATCCTAGAGCATCTAAGCAAGGCCAGGATTCTAGCAATTATCTTCACCTCATCTTTGCTTCTCCCACTCAGGCGCAAGGACATATTTTTCTCTGCCTCCCCGTCCACCCCAATGCCTAGCTCAGAATATGTACGTAGGTGCTCAATAAAGACTAGCTGTACACTACCAAATGTAAAATAAATAGCTAGTGGGAAGCAGCTGCATTGCATGGGGAGATCAGCTCGGTGCTCTGTGACCACCTAGAGGGGTGGGATAGGGAGGGTGGGAGACACAAGAGGGAAGATATATGGGGATATATGTATACGTATAGCTGATTCACTTTGTTATACAGCAGAAAGTAACACACCATTGTAAAGCAATTATACTCCAATAAAGATGTTAAAAAAATAAATATAAAAAGATAAAATAAAATTAAAAGATAAGCTGTACAAATTAAAAGTTCTCCACTGCAAGCGCAGAGTTCTTTAACATACCTGCACAAAAAGTCAGTAAACATGCGTGGTGGGAACTTCGATTTCAGTTCGATAAATGTCTCTCAGTTGTGTTCTCAGACGCACCCACCCACTCCCCCCAGCATCACTGCAAAGGCCATCAGGGAGGTTGTCACACCCCTGAGACCTGAAAAGTTACGTGGGCTGCTCTGCCCAGCTGTAGGGCGCTCAGGGCTGCTGGTGAGCTTTGAACAAATCCTGGGATTATTTATAATTGAACGTCAGTCTCGGCGAGCCTCCAGAGCCATGAAGGAGTTTATTATTCTCCACCCCACAGGCTTCCCTCTGTCCTCTGGCCTCCCCCTCCGGCCTGACATCCTGCCGCACTCACAGCAGGCTCTCTGGCTTGCGGGGGCCTCAGGGCACCTGGGCTGGCCAGCGGCCACCTTCCCACCGGATTGTTCCAGGAGTCCGGAATCGCAGACCACCCGGGGCGCCCCACACATACCCTTCCGACTGGGATGGGGCATCCAAGGATGAGAATGGCCAGCTGAGGCGGAAACCCCACAAGACTGACTTACTCCAGGCTTATCTCAGCGGGGGCCTGCAGAGTCGGGACAGAAACGGACGCCGCTGGGAGGGCCTGGGTGGGAGCTCGCATCCCCTGGGCCTGGGCCTACCCCGCCCGTGAACATAGCAAGCTCTTAGGCCTGTAACGTGAATCATGCCCAGGCCAGGGGACTAGGAAAGTGAAACCATAAAGAACATTAGCCCTGGAGAGGCAGGTAAAGATCCTCTAAGAGGGTGAACGTAAAACTATTCTAGCTGCAGAGCCCTTTCTTCAAAAGAATCTTACCAGAAAACGCAATGAGCAAAACGGATGAAACCCCAGGAAGAAAAGCCCTCCGCTTTCGCGTCTATGGAGCCCAGGTGTTTTGATTTTATCTCCCTTCCATCTTGACCAGCTGGGGCCCCTGACATCTCGGAGCCCGCCTACGGTGTGCCCTCTGAGACTGTAAAGCCAGGCCGGCAGGCAGCCTTCTCTTGCCCGTGCAGGAATGGTGTTTATGGAAAGCCGTGGAAGATGGGCACATTGATGAAAGCGTTAGAATGTTCTCTCTTGAGAGTGGTAGAAGCCCAGTACAAACAAGCTTAATTAAGATGCAGCTTCGTTGTAAAGCTCCTGGAGCATCCAGACACATGTCTGGGCTTTCGATGCCTAGAATTGGGCCTCGACGCCATGAAGACCCCTCTCTCCCCGCCTCCCCTCTCTCCCCGCCTCCCCTCTCTCCGCCTCCCCTCTCTCCCCGCCTCCCCTCTCTCTCCGCTCCCCGCTCTCCTTACCGCTACTCGTCTTTATTACTCCAGTGAAGACGGATTTTCTCCGCGTGACTGAACACATAGCCTGGGGGGCTCTAAGATTCCCAAACATCCCTCCAACCTCCCTGAGTTAGGATGACTTCACCACTAGCTCTTAGAACAGGGCCTCCGATTGGCCCAGATTCTGCCATCCCTGAACCAATCACTGTGGCCCAAGGGATGGGTACATGCCTAAGCCCTGGCCAAGAGCGTGGAGTTCTGGGATTGGCAGCCCCTCAGAACCACAGGGAAGGGGGACTGGGAGAAATAGTTCCCCGAAGAAAGTGGGGGCCCCTGTTAGGTTAATGATCGTGAACAGCCCAGATTCTCAACATTTGTGACAAAGACTCTCTTGGAAACAGGGCCCTAACCCCAAGGAATGATCCCCATGAGTTCAACTTCAAGCATTAGAGACCGGGGCAAAGAGAGCCTTGCAGAGCCCCCGGGACCACCCACAGAAGGAGCCCTGTACCCTCTCTGCCCACACCACCAGAGCTAAACCCCAGCATTAGCTGGGAGCATGTGTGTTACTTTTCCATTTAAACTTAATTCAACTTGAAAGGACTCTTCATCATATCTTGTGCAAGTGAGCAAGGGAGAGTGTTGGTTCAGTGGTGCAATAAATAACCTCTCGTTATGAGAAACATGATGCCTCAGTCCCTAAGCCATTTGGTAACCATAATCTGATATTACAGAAGCTTTTCTTGTGAGACCAGAGATATCTGAGCCACTTCCCTTTTCAAACAACTTCAGCTAATGGCTTTCCATGCTATTAGTGGAATGAGTCCAAGCTCTCTTTGATTTGTGGTCACTTGTTTGGATCCTGAAAGGGGAGGCTCAGATTTGCAAGCAGGAATAATTGCCTGGGAACACTGCAGAGTTATACAATTCCTGTGGAGTTGGAGGAACCACTCGTTTGGAGAAACTTTACTCCTCTACAGAGATGAAAATATTTGTCAAGGTTTCTCACTCCCATGCTGGCCCCTTCCTCTCTCTGACAGCTCACTTCAGCCCTCTCTCTCTCTCCCCAATGTTCCTGATGCTGAGAATGTTTTCTTAGAAAGGAGGGGGCTCTTCTTGGATCCTACTACACAATGCCAGAAGCCATTTAGAAAGTGATGCAGCGGCACAGCCTGGCTGGCAGGTCCAACCACCGTATCCTCAGGCAAATGTCAGTCCTGGGAGTGCACCTAGAACTCTGCCTCTGAATTTCAAACTCCAGTCACTGTAGGGCAGGTAGAGTGGGAGCACAGCAGTGTGTGTGGCCATTAAACAGTTTCTCTTTCTAGTAGAAAGAGAGACACCATTTTGTAAAGTTGCCTGACACCTGCATGCTTCTGGGCTAAGCCGCAGGCCCATTTGAGGAGTCCTTGGTCCCATTTGATCTGAAAGAAAATGATAGTAGAACTTGACACTGTACTAAGTACACTTCACAGGGCGGGAGGGAGAACACCAGTGGGACAGCATTTGTTTTGACATTAGAAACCTGGCTTCATTTTCTGAACCATAACAACGAGAGGTTATCTCAGGCCTGGAAGGGACTTTTTCTTTTTAATAAGCTTTTGATTTTGGAATAAATTTAGATTTACAGAAAAGTTGCAAATGTAGTGCCAACATTTCCCATATACCCTAAGCCCAGTGTCCACTAATGATAACATCTCTCCTGACCGCGCTGCATTTGTCCAAGTTAAGAAATTAACATTGGTACCCTGACATCAGCTACACTCCAGACATTAGTCAGATTTCACCCATTTCTCCATTAACGTTCCAGAATCCCACATGGCAGGCAGTCATCATGTCTCCTTCGTCTCTTCCAATCTGTGACCGTTTTTCTGTGTTTCCTTGTTTATCATGACCTTGACCATTGTGAAAATTACTGGTCAGGTATGTCATACACTGTCCCTCGATTCAGGTTGTCTGATATTGTCTCAGAATAGACTAAAATTATGGGTTTTGAGGAAGAGACCCAGAGGTGAAATACCTGGGAGGAATTTTTTTAAAGAACAGGTAGCTCAGAAGTTACAAACGAACCCGCCTTCAAATCAAATCATGTTTTGCTCGTTCTGTCTGTATCTTTGAGAAATTTTGTGCCAATTTTGTGCCGAAGTTTTTCAATTTAGATTTTCAACTTCTCTTAAAAAAATAGAAAGAGCTGGTGACTGCAGGCTTCCATGACGGTTAGAGGTGGGTGCCAGGAAGCTACGGCCCGCCGTGGGATGCGTCCTCTTCAGGCGCCATCAGTCCTGTGGCCTCCCCAGCTCTGAGCCTCAGCATCAGCTGCCATTGGTCATCATGTCCACGGTGTTGATTTTCTTACGGTAAAGAGGTGGCGTCTATGTTTCTACTACAGCAGAAATGAACCCAGATGGCCCCATGCTTCAAGAGAAAGAAGGCAAGAGCAAGAAACGTGGTGAGTCGAATCTCAAAGAAACTGCATGTTTCCTAATGACAGGAAAGGGTGTGAATGCACACCCTGAAAACTGCCTGTGATCCTCTGTGACTATCGTCACAGCCCTCACCACTCATTTGGCAGCAAAAAGCAGGGGTGTAGGTCAAGAGGGAAGCCAGGGCTTCCCTGGTGGCGCAGTGGTTGAGAGTCCGCCTGCCGATGCAGGGGACGCGGGTTCGTGCCCCGGTCCGGGAAGATCCCACATGCCACGGAGCGGCTGGGCCCGTGAGCCATGGCCGCTGAGCCTGCGCATCCGGAGCCTGTGCTCCGCAACGGGAGAGGTCACAACAGTGAGAGGCCCGCGTACCAAAAAAAAAAAAAAAAAGAGGGAAGCCAGTCAAAAGGCAAGTAGATGTATGAAGGGAAAGGATGCTGCCCTGGGTTCCCTTCCCCAAGGTCAAATTCATGTCACTGCCCAGGGATGGCCCTGTTAACCTACTGGACACGGCCATGCAGTAGGGTCTACGCAGCTGGGCCTACCCTGGGCAGGAATTTCCAGCACTGCCAATTCCACCTCAGAAGAGGTCCTGCTAGCAGAGAGAGGATCTTCCACATCTTTTGTGCCCTCCCTAAACGATGGGCCTGCTGGAGGCACAGTGAGGGTCTGTCTGCTTATCCTCTACAGTCCACCCTGCTGTCTGTGAGTCAGACATCCTCTGGCACATCACCTAGAGTTCTGAGCCCCAGCCTTCCCTGACCCCTGACAGGTCCCCCAATGCCTCCTGCTTCTCCTCCTCCCCTTTCCTGTCCCACCCCGTCACCCCAGCCTTGAAGGCTTTAGGATCTGAAGAGTGTGACCACACCAGGTATTGAGGTGGTGACCAAACCCAGTCTCCAGGCGCTCCACCAATGTGCTGAGTCCTACCTGCTGCATCACCAAAGCAAACCTGGGGGGAGCAGGACCTTGAGTGAGAGCAGTGAGCACTGGACCAGGAGTCAGAGGATCTGGATCCAGTCTTGATTCCAGTGCTGTGCAGTGTTGGGCAAATCACCTAACCCCTCTGAGCCTGAGCTATCCCAGCTATCAAGTCCAGTGACGTTTCTGTGATGTATAAATATGATCCAGGGACTTCCCTGGTGGTCCAGTGGTTAAGACTCTGTGCTCCCAATGCAGGGGGCCCGGGTTCAATCCCTGGCCAGGGAACTAGATCCTGCATTCCACAACTAAGAGCCCTCATGCCACAGCTAAAGATTCCACATGCCACAACTAAAAAAGATCTTGCATGCTGCAACTAAAGATCCCGCATGCGGCAACTAAGACCCAGCGCAGCCAAATACATAAATAAACAAACAAACAACAAATAAATAAAGATGATCGAGCCACAGAGTCAGTTTCATGACTTGTTTCCTTTGCTCTCAAGCCCAAGTTATACCTTTCTCTACATGTCCAGAGCAGCCCAACTTTCTCCACCAGTGCCCCAACCTCACATTCCCTGCACCCCTACTCCTAATAGAACTGCCTGAGGACAACATGTTCAGATTGGAGCATGGGGCCCAGCTCATACATGAGGACTTGCCTGAGGCAGGGGTAGGTCTGAAGGCTCTTTTGTGGCCCAGGACAGACCCTAAATCCCAGAGTTGACAGTGGGAGTGGTGTCTCCCTAAGCTGACTCAAAGATACTTCTCTCAGATGAGCAGAGAAGACTGAGCCATAGGCTTTAAAAATATTCCAGAGAAATAAACCTTCATTGTTATCGCTGGAGCTGAGGCCAATAGTTAGTGGCCAGATCAGGAGGCCTCCCAGGACTCTCCGTGGACATGGGCTGCCTCTGAAGTGCTGGGAACTTACCAAACCAGGAGAAGGCAAGCTCACAATAGGCAAAAGGGCAAACAAATCCTATGAGCAAAGTGACAAAACCAAGAGAGGGAGACAAAGCCCACTGTGGGACTGGCCAGTGGGATCCTGGTAAGAAAAGATTCCTCGTCCAGGAACTTGGATGGTGTTTGTCATAAGATTATGAAACACTGTGGAACTTGTTGTTCCTGTAATTTGCCTGCTTCAGAGGAGCTAATGTTTATTGATTTTCTTCTGTAAGAGGCAGAATCATCAATTTGGGTTGCCACTGTTGAAAGTTCTCAGGTATCTGGAAGAAGCTTGAACAAAAAGAATTAGGCATCTCTATACTGGTTTTATTCTTAATCACAGAGGTTGCTATTGTGACAGGCTTCGCAGACATCCAAATCCTTATTCTTTTTCAAATTCTCAGAGGTTGAAAGTGTCAGAAGGAATTAACATTTGTGGAACACTGAACATGTGTCAGGCACTGAGCTGGGCCCTTTAACAAGACCACAGGAGGACTTCCCTGGTGGTCCAGTGGGTAAGAATCCGCACTCCCAATGCAGGGGGCCTGGGTTCGATCCCTGGTCAGGGGCCTAGATCCTGAGTGCCGCAACTAAGACTGGCGCAGCCTAAATAAATAAATATTTAGGCACTCGGGATCTTCGCTGCGACATGTTTAGTTGCGGCATGCGGACTCTTAGTTGCAGCATGCATGTGGGATCTAGTTCCCCAAACAGGGATCGAACCCAGGCCCCCTGCATTGGGAGTGCAGATTCTTACCCACTGGACCACCAGGGAAGTCCCAGTAAATAAATATTAAAAAAAAAGCAAGACAGCAGGGAATTTAATCCGTGCAGGATCTCCAAAAATTATTATTATGCCTATTTCACTGAAGAGAAAATTGAATTGTAAAAAATTAAATAGCTTGCCCAAAGTTCCACAGATAAAATGGAGCCAAAGTGAGATTCTGATCCACGTCTGTGCGTCTCAAGTTCCTAATCTTTCCTTGGCTCATACCGCCTCTTTGTGACTGGTTTTTCTCCAACATTTTACATATTTTATTGTCCTATTGCATTATTTGAAACTTCCAAAACAACACTAAATAACGATACAAGTGGTCAATGCTATTTGTTCCAGATTTTAAAATGGCTTCTCTATTTCATAGTTTGATACAGTCATCAGCGTGTTTAAAAAGGTTTATTCTATCCCTAACTTACATGGAATTTTTATCAGTAATTGTTGCTAGATTTTATCAAATGCTTTTACTTTCTACTGCTATAATAATACGGGTTTTTTCTCTTTCAATCTAACACAGTAAATTTTTTTGATGAATTTCCAAATTTCAAACTATATAAATCTGAAATAAACATGGGCTTAATTTCCTTTCATTCTTTTTGTAACTTTCACTGGATTGTGCTTACTAATTTTTGTTTAGTATCTTAGCTTCTACATTCATAAGTGAAATTTTCTAGTTTTCTTTTTCTATCCTCATCAAGTTTTAATATTGATATGACTTGGGAGCTATTTCCACCTGTTTCTCTGGCCTATGATGGTTTAAATAGTAACCTACAGCAGTTTCATGGGTGCTGGCACGAAACTCCCGGATCAGAGACAAAAGGCAGCTTGTTACTCACAGCAATAGCAGCAGTGACAGATCAGCATTTTGGTGCCAATTTCCTAAGGGCAATGTGGAGAGGACCAGATGACACCTGCACATGCAGTGGTTGGACTACAGGAGAGAAGAACCCTGGGTTTAAGGAACCTGATAATTTCACAATGGGCACTAAGCATACCTGCCATTTGATCCATTGCGAGACACAGTCTGTCTTCCAAGGTCATAAGTAACCTGCCCTTTATTCTGAAGGGAACCACCATCTCTACCTTCCACAGTCGTTCACCATCCAAACACCCTGGAAAAGATGGCCCAGTAGTTCACTCGCAAATGCACAAAAAGGTGAGAGACCCATGGAGAACTATTTCCCAACAGTGGACAGCTGAGACCAAAAGGACAAAACATTAGTACTTGTTTATTCTTAGACAGTGGGCATGTGAAAGTCATTACATTCTTTTCTATATTTTTTAAACACCCCTTGCAAAAAAAAAAAAAAAAAAAAAACAAGGAAGGAAAGAAAGAAAGAAAGAAAAAGAAAGAAAAAGGAAGAAGAGCTTTCTCTTAATGGAATCACTACTTCAAGATTTGGTGAGTGTTCCAGCAGAATAAGGTGACTTCCCTTTAGGGACGTTGCAGAATTCCTGAACTGGATGGGTGGGGCAGGGTAAGGCCCTTCTAACTGAAGGAATCTACAATATTAGGTCAACTTCGAAGGCATTTCAGAACTCCTTAGCTATTCTTACTCAGTACCTCTGCATTTCGTCATATTCATAGGTGAACAGGGACAGATGATTGGAAATCTCACACACACACATACACAAACACAATTTCCAAATAACTCATGGCTGGGATTACCCACGTTTCTTAATCTCTTTAGTCTTTTCTTAATGAGGTCAGTGGGAGGGCTGTTATTTTTGCTTCTAAAGCACTGGTGTATGAAAAATGTCATGGTCACAGGAAAGTCAGTGGTGAACAAGATAAACATGACCCTGTCCCACAGAACTTACTATGTACAGGAGAAGAGAAATAATTCAACAGAATAATAAGATTTGATTGGCTCTCAGATTCACTAGAAATTGATTTAGCCCTCTCCCCTCCCACTTCTACTCACCCACTGGTTCTCTAAGGAGCCTTTGCCAGAGGGAGTTGGTGTAGTTTTCCTGTGTTTGTCCCGTAGAGAGTAATAGAACAGGAGGCCCAGGGAAACCATAGATTAATAAAAGATCCAGTAAGGTGCTGGTTGATAAAAGGTATCTGCTCAGGTAACTCTCCTCTCTTTAGCTCAGATTTTCCTTTTCATAGGAAATTCCAATGTCTAGCTTCACAGCTCAGTTGAATACTTATTGCTTTAAAGGACCCAGCAAACCTAACATACCATTAAAAAGTCCAAAATTAGGATATTCTCTCGACGTTTTTGCTCAAAATGCAACACCCCACATCCTTGGTCCTTTCCTTTCTTCTGCCCCTCTGATGCCATTCTTGTGGCCATAACAGTATGTCAAACACACACACACACACACACACACACACACACACGCGCGTGCGCGCGCGCGTGTGTATTTGCTTTCTCTACATTTCTAATATTTCCTCTTAATTCACTCCAAAAGGATGTAGGAGTGGCTACTATTTCTGAAATAGGAAAAAGATTAGCTAATGAGGATGGTCTTTTTACCCATCCTCTCAGCAAAAAATCAAAACACAGCTACAGTTCAACTTAAGCAAATACTTAAATGAAAATTCAGATTTATAGAAAATATTAAATTGAATTAATGTTAAATCCATTGAATAGTCTTTATTTTTGAAAGCATTCAGAGTAGAATTCCTTTACTTAGCAAGCATCCCTCACAGCTATTTCCCAAATATATTTACTCTGAAAGAGAAAATGTACCTGCAGTTTGGCTTTTTCCCAGATTTGATACCAAAGATACCGGAAGTCGGATAAGCAATGAGCAAAATGCAAAACCAGATTCTAGTTTCTTTCAAAAACTGAAGTGACAATTCTAATCTGCTGCCATCTAAAATGCTGGGCTGCCGCAAATGATTTTGAAAGATGGGCTTTATCTGCCCCCTGCTGTATTCTGGGTAAATGACAGGCCATCCTAATTTAGCAGCAGGAGACAGAGCCAGACGTGGTATGTACCAGCACCCCTTACTAGAATAGAAAGGCTATGGCAAAAGACCATGCCTGGGCTTCACCACGGTGTCTCCAGAATGGAGTGTAGCTGGAATGTAGCAGGCATGACACTAATATGTGCCGAATGCCTGCACATACAGGAAAGGAAGTTGTGCTTACATACTCTGTTTGCATAAGCATAATACCAAGCGCGTATAGGCCCAAGGGGAAAAAAAGATATTTTGCAATTCTCTGTTCATAAGTGTTTGAAATAAACTGGTGGCAATTGGGCATGACTGACGTCTTCTAATAATTCCACTGGGCTAAACAAAATAATAAATTGGAATATTCAGACTTAACAATAAAGATAGATTTTCTAAATGTTGCTTACTGCCAAGAAATAAATCTTTGAGAGCTTAGGATCTAAAAGCCACAAGGTTAAAAGACCATATGATTATTTCCAAGATGGAGGACTGGTTGAGATATCATAAAATTCGCTGTGTTATCTCTTTCATCCCTTTCTCCAGAGACACCTGCTGCTACCAGCCCTCTAGTCATTATCCGTATATCTCTCAAACACTAGTGAAGGCAAGGACAAAAATAATAGGCATCTTCCTTAGTTGGGGGTGGATTTATTGAATACGAAAGAAGTCACGTTAGGGCTAAGATTTAGACATTTGATATACCTCCATACCTACACTGAAGGTTAGGCTTCTCCGATGACTCAGAAAATCAGGGTATGCAGAACAGTTCTAAAGGGAAGATAATTAAGTGCCAATGGATGTGATATAGAAAATGTCGAAAGAGAAATGTTTCCACCAGGGGAATCTTTCTACCAGTTGAGACTGGCACTTGGCCATTTCAGGTTCCTTGCACCACGCCACTAAACCAGCAAATAAGATGGGGTGCAGTGGGGAGTGCCGACCGTTTCAGCTGAGGCCGTTGATCTTGGGTGTTAGGGAAAATAGGAGTGCTTCCTTAGACAGGCCAAAGCAATGTTCACAAACTGAGGGGTCCTCCTTGTACCTCCCCACGGAATGCTGCAAGTTAGCAGGACTAGAGCAACCTTAGAGAAGTAGAGGGCCACCAAGAACTCAGATGCTTGAACTCAGGAATGAGGTTAGGGTCACTCCACCAGGTAAAGGCAGACCAAGTTGTGGCTGAGGGCAAAGGTAACATGGAGTGGGTAAATATCAACTATAGCCTTATATTTCCCCTTGCAGGTGAGTTACGTTATATAAGAATATATGTTAAATTTTTCCCCTCTCCCTTCCCCAGATATATAGTGTATATAGCCTCTGTGGATTTATTTTACAATTTATCCATGGCTAACAGGGCATTAAGAAAAGAGTGTGTTTAAATTAGAAGAATGAACATCAAAATTCTGAATATGGAGCTGAATGCAATCAACTGAAATTTGGGGCTTCCCCTTTTGAGGACAGAGTAGCATATTTTGTATAAGGGATTGTTGTATTGTGTTCTGCAGGCTAGAGATTTAAGGATAGAGGGAGGGTGTACATTGATGTTGGGCCTCCAGAGGGTGACTGCGGTGGACATCTGTCCCTACCCCGAATCTTTCAAACAGCTTCTTCTCGCTTGGATAATTCTCCAAGTATAAATCCTACCTCCCTCATCTGGAATAACTTTTTAAAAATACATTGAAATTTTGAAATTAACACAACAGGTGTGTTAGAGTCTACCAATCAGATATACATGTGTAAGACTTTGTTTTGAAAGTGAATTTTCTGAGAAAACAGAGAAGGTCCAGGCCAGCAAAGGCAGCCAGTTCTGAAGTCAAGTGGTGACGGGACTGTCTCCAGCGTCCACAGCAGAGTCCATGTGTTTTGGCTGGGCTCCGTTACATGGTCAAATCTGAGGTGTGGTTCTGAGAGTTGTTCCGAGAAGCTCAACCTAGCTTCTCCAGAAATTCCACAAATTTCTAATAGCCTTTGTGAATCCCTTCCCACGTAGACTAGCTAGAGAGGATTCTATCTTAGAACAAAGACGTCTGATTAGAATAGAAAAAGTTAGTAGCTATGTGCCCAAGGCAGTTTGCTTTGCCTCTCTCAGCCTCAGCTTTGTCATCCTTGAAAACTTTCAAGCACTGTTGTAAAGACCAGAAATAATACAAAATGTCTTATATGTAAAAAAACTCTATGGAGAACAGTATGGAGGTTCCTTAAAAAACTAAAATTAGAACTACCATGTGACCCAGCAATCCCACTCCCGTGCTTAATTCAAAAAGACACATGCATCCAAAGTTCATTGCAGCAGTATTTACAATAGCCAGGACATGGAAGCAACCTAAATGCCCATGAACAGAGGAATGGATAAAGAAGATGTGGCACATACATACAATGGAATATTACTCAGCCATAAAAAGAAATGGAGTTATTTGTAGTGAGGTGGATGGACCTAGAGTCTGTCACACAGAGTGAAGTAAGTCAGAAAGAGAAAAACGAATACCGTATGCTAACACATATATATGGAATCTAAAAAAAAAAAAAAAGTTCTGAAGAACGTAGGGCCAGGACAGGAATAAAGATGCAGACGTAGAGAATGGACTTGAGGACACGGGGAGGGGGAAGAGTAAGCTGGGATGAAGTGAGAGAGTAGCAGCTGCATAGCACAGGGAGATAAGCTTGGTGCTTTGTGACCACCTAGAGGGGTGGGATACGGAGGGTGGGAGGGAGAGGCAAGAGGGAGGGGATATGGGGATATATGTATACGTATAGCTGACTCACTGTGTTATACAGCAGAAACTAACACAACATTGTAAAGCAATTATACTCCAATAAAGATGTTAAAAAAAGAGAAAAAGAAAATGGGGTTAGACTAGGTAGCAGTTCTCAGTCCTAAGTGCACAATAGAATCACCTGGGGAACTTTTAGAAAATGAATAACCAGGCTTCCCTGGTGGCGCAGTGGTTGAGAGTCCGCCTGCCGATGCAGGGGACACGGGTTCGTGCCCCGGTCCTGGAAGATCCCACATGCCGCGCAGCGGCTGGGCCCGTGAGCCATGGCCGCTAAGCCTGCGCATCCGGAGCCTGTGCTCTGCAACGGGAGAGGCCACAACAGTGAGAGGCCTGCGTACCAAAACAAACAAACAAACAAAAAAAGAAAATGAATAACCAACAAGGACCTACTGTATAGCACAGAGAACTCTTCTCAATGTTATGTGGCAGCCTGGATGGGAGGGGAGTTTGGGGGTGAATGGATACGTGTATATGTATGGCTGAGTCCCTTTGCTGTGCACCTGAAACTATCACAACGTTGTTAATTGGCGATACTCCAATATAAAATAAAAAGTTAAAACAAAAAAAGGAAGAAGGTATCAGTGTTTATCTCCAAGAAGTTCAAAGTATTCAAGATAATTGGTTTTTATATCTTCTAAATTTCTTGCATTTTATAATGAAAGGAAAAAAAGATGTTTTTATTTAGGGGGATTGTTTAAAGAAATGAGTTTACAATATAGTCCCAATTCCCACTGTTCACAAGTGGAATTTGGTCTGTCTGACCCAGTCTGTTTCTGGTGACAGGAGCATGACATAGGCCTTGAAGTATTAAGAAAAATCATCCAAAACTTGGAAATAACCAAAGACAGTTACAGCATGTCCTTTCAAGGTCATACTGGTGCTTTGTTTAACATGCCTGCCAGGGTATTTCTTAATCTAGGGCAGTGGTTCTCAAAGTGTAATCTAAGGACCGCTGAGGGTTCCCAAGACACTTTAGGGATTTTGTAAGGTCCTCCCTTTCCAACTACATAACTCTGTGAGGCCAAATTTTCCTCATATACTTCAACCAAAAACAACATATTGCAACATATGAACGCAGAAATTGATATAAGGATTCAGCTGTCTTCTGATAAGCCAATTAAGTGTTCTATTTGCAAAAGTGTAAAACAATGCCTTTTTTCTCAAAATATATCTGAAGTTATTTTTCATTAAAAAATGTTAACATATAATGGGCTTGTTATTTTTATTTTTAAAATACAGTTGACCCTTGAACACACGGGTTTGAACTGCGCAGGTCAACTTATAAGCGGATATTTTCCCTTAGATACCAACTGCTGTGCTACATGATCCATGGTTGGTTGGACCCAGAGATGTAGAACCCAAGACAAAGGGCGGACTGTAAAGCTATTCCTGGATTTTTGACTGTGGGGAGGGTGGGTAACCCTAACCCTCACCTTGTTCAAGGGTCCACTATAACTAATACTTAAACATTTGTCTTTTAGTTTCTAATAAGGTTAATATTGATAGATCACTGGGATCCTCCGTGTTTAAGAGTATTAAGGGATACTGAGGACAAAACTTTGAGACTCGCTGAGCTACATGCCTGACTTTGCTATTCACTTTGGAGGCTCAGATCACTCAGCACACTCATTTCAAAACACCCTTCCTGGTAGACCGCATAATTCCTGTTCCTCCGATTCTGCTTCAAACCAGCTTTGCCATCTTATCCGTTTCCTCATTAAGGAGGTGAATAAATTTGACTAATACTCATTATATATGTATAACAGTCAAGTTTGATCTTTTGAAGATTATACTTCGATAGGAGGTGTAATCTCTGCTGATTCATAAAGACATTTACGATTTAGCCCTGGAGTTCTTTTCTTTGCATTCAAAGGTGGATGAAGCAAGGAACACTATGAAAATCTTACTCTTAAACATTTCCCTAATGAAATGAAATAAGACAACTGTGATGATCAGCTGTGCCTAAAACTACTTTGTTCCTCGAGGAAAGTGTTTAAGAGAGAACCAGTCCAAAGCTTGGGAAGCAGAGCGGCAGGGTTTTTTTTTTTGTTTTTAATTTTATTTATTTATTTAAGGCTGTGCTGGGTCTTCGTCTCTGTGCGAGGGCTTTCTCTAGTTGCGGCAAGTTGGGGCCACTCTTCATCGCGGTGCGCGGGCCTCTCACTGTTGCGGCCTCTCTTGTTGCAGAGCACGGGCTCCAGACGCGCAGGCTTAGTAATTGTGGCTCACGGGCCCAGTTGCTCCGCGGCATGTGGGATCCTCCCAGACCAGGGCTCGAACCTGTGTCCCCTGCATTGGCAGGCAGATTCTCAACCACTGCGCCACCAGGGAAGTCCAGAGCGGCAGTTTTAAAAGAATGTCTAAGGTTAAAAATGGGTCTGTAATTTGGGAGAGACAATATTCACTTTAATATGGAAGAATATACTTTTAAAAAAATTTATTTTATTTTTGGCTGTGTTGGGTCTTTGTTGCTGCGTGTGGGCTTTCTCTAGTTGTGGTGAGCCGGGGCTACTCTTCATTGCGGTGCATGGACTTCTCATTGCGCTGGCTTCTCTTGTTGTGGAGCACAGGCTCTTGGTGCGTGGGCTTCAGTAGTTGTGGCTCATGGGCTCTAGAGCGCAGGCTCCGTAGTTGTGGCGCATGGGCTTAGTTGCTCCGCAACATGTGGGATCTTCCCGGACCAGGGCTCAAACCCGTGTCCCCTGCATTGGTAGGCAGATTCTTAACCACTGCGCCACCAGGGAAGCCCTGGAAGAATATACTTTTAATCTACTGTTAATAGCTGTCCTTTCCAACACAGGCTCCACCTCCCTCTTAGGTAGACAACATAAGAACATAATTTCAGCTGTCTGCAGAACTTTCCTAGTCAGTATAAAATCAGCAGAAATTGATCACCCTACTACCCATTAGGAAACACTTCTCAAATCCTTCAGCTCCAGGGTGCATCAGAATGATCTGAGAGGCCTATTAGACATACAGATTTGAGTTCATCGTACCGTGTGGGGCGGGGCAATACTGTGCATTTAAAACAAGCACTCCGGGTGATTGATTTAAAAATACATAAAACCACACTTTGAGAAATTATCTAGACAATTAAAACCTGCTGAACTTCCATTTTTCTAAGAATCACCGTGTATGCTTAACATCTACATGCCAAGTCTGTCTACAGGGTCCGTAAGGCACTTCACAGTCGGACTGGTGTCTCACAACTTCCTCTCCCACCACTCCATCCATCTCTGCCCTACAACCCCCTCCCATCCTGGAGCCCAACTGGCCCACTGCTGCAGTCCTCCTTGCTGTTGACCTCTTTCCCTCTCCCTTCCCCTGCCTGTGCAGGACTGTTTATTTTTCACAGCAGTGCAATAGCGTGGACAGTTCCTGGCTATTTGGACTCTAAAGCCAGTAGACCTGGCTTCCAATCCCAGAACCCTTTGGTAAAAGTGGCCGACCCTGGGGGCGCCTGCCCCTACATAGCCATCGAGTCCCTGTACAGGAAGCACTATCTTGAACAGGGGAAGCAGCAGCTGGAGCCGCAGGAGGCAGACCTGGCTGAGGAGTTCCTGCTCACTGACAGCAGCGCCATGTGGCAGACGGTGGGAGAAATGGGCCGCTTAGAAGTGGAGGCCGAGGCCAGGATGGAGAACTTGCGAGTGGCAGTTCCAGGTCAGTTCCTAGCTCTGACTGCTGCTGGTGGCCCAAAAGCCAGCCAGCCAGCTTATCACCATGGCAACGGACCCTACAATGATGTGGATATCCCCGGCTGCTGGTTCTTCAAGCTGCCTCACAAGGATGGTAACAGCTGCAATGCTGGCAGACCCTTCGCCAAAGACTTCCTGCCCAAGATGGCGGACGGCACCCTGCAGGCTGGCCCAGGAGTTGCCAGTGGGCCCCGTGCCTTGGAAATCAACAAAATGATTTCTTTTTGTAGGAATGCCCATAAATGTATCAGGTCCCAGATGGTGGTGTGGCTGCCCAGGTCAGCTCTGCCCCGTGCTGTGACCAGGCACCCAAACTATGATGAGGAAGGCCGCTATGGGGCCATCCTGCCCCAGGGGGTGACCGCTGGCACCATCACCATCTACAGCCCATCACGTGGGCTGTAGAGCCCACCTGGCTCATTGCCAGCAACGCCCGACCTGACCGAGTAGGCAGTGAGTTGAAGGCCATGGTGCAGGTCCCACCCAGCTACGCCCTCGTGGGTGCTGACGTGGGCTCACAGGCGCTGTGGATTGCAGCTGTGCTTGGAGACGCCCACTTTGCTGGCGTGCATGGCTGCACGGCCTTTGGGTGGATGACACTGCAGGGCAGGAAGAGCAGGGGCACCAATCTACACAGCAAGAGAGCTGCCACAGTGGGCATCACCCATGAGCACACCAAGGTCTTCAACTATGGCTGCATCTATGGGGCGGGCAGCCCTTCGCTGAGCGCCTCCTAATGCAGTTCAACCACTGGCTCACGCGGCAGGAGGCAGCTGAGAAGGCCCGACAGATGTATGCAGTCACCAAGGGCCACTGCAGCTATCGGCTGTTAGATGAGGGCGAGTGGCTGGTGAGGGAGTTGGACCTCCCTGTGGACAGGATGGAGGACGGCTTGGTTTCCCTGCTGGATCTACGCAAGATCCAGAGAAGCTTCTAGGAAATCACAATGGAAGAAGTGGGAGGAGGTTGCTGAATAAGCCTGGATGGGGGACACAGAGTCAGAAACGTTCAATAAGCTGGAGAGCATTGCGATGTCTGACACACCACTACCCCGGTGCTGGGCTGCTGCAGCAGCCGAGCCCTGGAGCCCTCTGCTGTCCAGGGGGGCGTTTATGACCAGCTGTGTAAATCGAGCGGTGCAAAGCTTCGCCGCGAACTACTTACACCTCATGCTTGTGGCCAGGAAGTGGCTGTTTGAGGTGTTCGCCATCGATGGGTGCTTCTGCATCAGCACCCATGATGAGGTTCGCTACCTGGTGCGGGAGGAGGACTGCTACTGTGCTGCCCTCGCCCTGCAGATCGCCAGCCTCTTGACCAGGTGCATGTTTGCCTACAAGCTGGGTCTGAATGACTTGCCCCCAGTCAGTCGCCTTCTTCAGTACAGCCGATATTGACCGGTGCCTCAGGAAGGAAGTGACCATGGATTGTAAAACCCCTTCCAACCCAACTGGGATGGAAAGCAGATACGGGATTCCCGAGGGGGAAGCACTGGATATTTACCAGATAATTGAACTCACCAAAGGCTCCCTGGAAAAATGAAGCCAGCCCGGATGGTAGCTCTGCCTGGAGGCTCTGTATTTGCTCCCGTGGAGTTTCATCGGGGCGGTGCAGGCTCCTAAACTCAGGCTTTCAGCCGTGCTTTTTACAAAAGGGCTTGCCTAAGGCCAGCCATTTTTCAGTAGCAGGACTTGCCAAGAATGATTGCCTCTAATTGACCGTGCAATTGAGTTCAGAACCAAGATGCCAACGTTGGTGCAGGCTGTAGGACAAGGGGGCATTGTTGCTTGTTGGGTAAAAAGAAATCAGAAGCCCCAAAGTTCACATTAACTCAGGCATTTCACTTCTTTTTCCTTTTCTTCTTGGCTGGTTCTTTGTTCTGTCCCTCATGCTCTGATGCAGTGCCCTAGAAGGGGAGAGAAGTAATGCTCTAAATGGAATAAGCCTGCTCGGAGGCAGTGGAAATAAAAACAAAGATCCTTTATCTTCTCACCAAAAAAAAAAAAAAAGTGGCTAACCTCTGTGAGCCTCAGATGACTCCTCTATCAAAACGGAGATCACCCACCCCAAGGTTATTACACCAGCATTGGCGGTATTTCGTTTAGATGCTAAATGTCTTAGTTTGGGGGTTTTGCCTCCTGTAAAACCTTCAATCCTCCCTGGAAGAAATGCTCTCTCCTCTGTTCTAAGCAGTGCTAGCATTTCTAGAGATACTCGATGTATATAAAAACCCTTATCTCCTTACTGCACAGGTCTATAAACCCAATTCTGTTAAGGACTTAAGAGCAGATACTTAAGCTGCATTAGATCAAATACTAAAGTTCTAAAGATAATCCAAATCCTTAAGGGTAACCTAACCTCACTCTACCCCAAAGTTATTATAGCAGATACTTTTTACTTAATGATCATGTTCCTTCGCATCTTGAGGCCAAGGGGAAATAATGCAAAACATTGATACTTTCGGGCCCATAGCTGCCACATAACCACCTCGCTCATGTATAGCGGACAGAAGGTGGGTGAAGGGGATGAAGTTGAACAGTCCAGCCCATGTTAAAATACTCTGAGGGCTTCCCTTGTGGTGCAGTGGTTGGGAATCTGCCTGCCAACGCAGGGGTCACGGGTTCGAGCCCTGGTCTGGGAAGATCCCACGTGCCATGGAGCAACTGGGCCCGTGAGCCACAACTACTGAGCCTGTGCATTTGGAGCTTGTGTTCCACAAAGGGAGAGGCCGTGACAGTGAGAGGCCCATGCACCGCGATGAAGAGTGGCCCCCGCTCACCACAACTAGAGAAAGCCCTCGCACAGAAACTAAGACCCAATACAGCCATAAAGAAAGAAAGAAGCTTTCATTAAAAAAAAAAAAAAAACTGAGCATTTACCATATACAAAAATATTAGATAATATGAAAGATTAAAAGATGCATGAAGTATGGTTTCTTCTTTCCAAGGAGCTTAATCCAGTTGAGGAAAAAAGAACTTACTGATACTGCTTTTCTCCACAGACAAAATAACAATGACCACCACCCTCCAAGATTCATCATGTTTTTTCTCTTCAGGAAGCAAAGGGTGTAAAATTAAGTACATACGGTTTGGAAGGATAGATGCACGTTTCACAAATATCATCCCCATAAAAGGGATTCAGAATGTCTACCAGGATTTTGATATATGTTTTCATCTCATCCTCCTCACAACCCTGAGAGGTAGGTATCATCTCCATTTTATAGATGAAGAAGGTGAGGCTCAGCTGTTACCTAAGTGTTTGCCCAAGTTCACAAAGCTTGGAAGTGGTGGTGCTGGGAACAAAGTTCCGTTTTAACTCCAAGGTCCATCTCCTTTTCCTGGAGTTGAAATTCAAGTATTCTTCCAGTTCTAGGTTACATAAGTGTTTACGGAGTCTTCACGTTTTGTGTTTGGGAAATCTAAACTATGCCATTTTAGATGACCTTTCTTGCTTGCTCTGTCAGTAGCTATAGACCCATTTTCCTCCACAATGACCGTGTTGTTTGCCATATAAACGTATTTGTCAGAAAGCTTAAAAATAACTGTTAAATAACAGCCCAAATTACTCCCATGCCCCCCCCCCAAAAAAAAATCGTTATGGACAAGCTTCAGGAAGTAGTTATCAGACTGACTATTGGCCAAATAGAGCCAGCAGATGGAGACTTAAGACTTAAGCAAAACTGAGTACAAATTTTCTATGCTACCTGCTTCTTTTCATATTTGATTCTCTCACCAATCCTGTGAGAGGGCAGGAATTGTCATAAAAAGTAAGGAAACTGTTAGCAGAGATCCAAGGTCTAGTGCTCTCTCCTCAAAACCCCTCTTACCCTCAGAAGGGTCAAAGCAACCATGTGAGCATTAAAGAATTACTTAATGGCCTAGAATGTCAGTTATATGAAAAAAATATATCACGTACAGGGTAATTCTATTTTTGTGTAAAATAAAAATTGGGTATGTTTTATGCAGTATAGTGACGTGTCAATAAGCACAGGGAAAGATTTCCACAGCACACACACCAAATATACGGTTACCTCTGGGGTGTATCAATAGGACTGGAAGATTTTCACTTCTTGCTTCATGTGACTTGTGTTTTTAATGTAGTATTATGGGTAATTTTCACCTTGTTTCAGTATTAACAGAATCTTTTTTCTCCACATTTAGTACTTTTCAGAATGCAGCTAAGACAGAGCTTTGAGTTAGGAATGTTACTCATCTGTGTCTGAAACCTTCCACTGACTCAAACCCTTGGAGGTGTGGAGTTGCAGAATCCTGGTTTGCAAGCCTGAGATACCCGAGACACCTTTTTGGATAAAGTGGTTTCCTACCACACGACTGTTGTACAAAAAGTGCTAATGTGTATTTAAGTGCTTGACTGAGCTATGCAAAGGCTATGATCCCCTCTTCTCCTAAGCTTTTTTACAATCTTTAGGCACTTTTGACCTGGTCAACTGCTAGCTTTGGCACTGAAGAATCGAAAACGTCACAAACCTAAAGAGAACATGACAGGAGCTGTATCGCACTCAAGCATGTCAAGGGTAGATCAATTCTTCAGCCTAAATTCCAGCAAACTGCAAATCTGGAGAGAAAAATTCCTAGGATCTGATAGAAGACTTAGGTAGAGAAGGTGGCATTTCTCTGTCCTGCTTGGGAAAGCTCTAATGTAGCTTTGTTTGCCCAAAAGCCAAGTGGAAGGATTCTCTCTGACAGAGGCTCCAGACTGAATCCAAGTAAGACAGTCATTTGATTAGTAAACTCTGGCCAAGTAAGATGGCTGCCTGGAACAGCTGCCAGCTCTCCAAGCTGGTTCTCACCATCACCCCACAACCAGGACACAAATGGAAAAACATTTAGGTGCACAGATCAATTATGGTCAAAGTACGGGAAAATTCAAGCCAGGAATGAAGCTGCTGAAACCTAAAAGTGTGTGCAACAGACCCAAGCAACCCGCACTAGCAGAGAAGCAGCTCATCAGAAAGCTTTCCGTAAGGCCGTTTGACCTTAGTGGACCACTAACAGCAACGTCAGTGTTTTCTGAAATTTCATGGTATATTTTAATAGGTTCTTAACCAAGTTAAAACCAAAAAAAATTTTTTTTAATCCCACAATAATGAAACAATGTAACTAACACCAGCAGCACTCACGCCTACAGCAAGGTCAACTCCCTAGTAGCTAGCCCAATTGTGGGAGTAAACTAACTAAAGGAAGCCCTGCTCAAAGTTCACCGAAAATATAAACCCTCAAAAATTAAATACTGCTCTTCAGCTTCACAAGTAGAATATGTTCAGTGAAGCAAGGATGACTAGCTATCTTCATGAGAGACATACAAGGCATACTCAATAGTAGGGTCACAAATGACTGTCCCTTCCACAAAAGTAAATTATTTATGTCTTAATTAGGAAGATAGACTGTTTGTTATTGGGTTTCTTTTTTAAAAACCTACCTTATAATATAAATTACTAAAAAATTATACCACAGAAAATATACTAACACAAAACTTATTTCAGCAAACAGTTTTGAGTTTGTCTTTATTCCCTTTTATTGCTTCCTGTGTAGCAATATTCAGAGTCTTCCAGCTGAAACCAAAGTACTTTCTTAGAATCCTTTATAGAATTGTATCTTTGGGGAAAACACTCTTTCCAACAAGAAATTCTAAGAAATCCAATGGTTTAGATTTCACAGCACTTTTGCTTAAAAATAAATAAATAACCAACCTGTCTTTAATTTCAGAAGAACTGCTATTATACAACAAACTTTTTATTTTTTCCATTCATAAAAACAGTCTACGGCATTCATAAAACAGGGTGGTAAAAGAAATAAAAAGAGACACATTTCAGGTGGATTCTGTTTAAGAACAGATGAGTTGGTAGCAGTTTAATACAGATGGAAACAAATACAATCCATATAAAAACAGGATCTGAAGCAGGAGGCAGATATATCAACCAAAGTAAATTTAGAGCTTTCGGCCATGCAACTCAACATCTGAGTTCTCTTCACTTAAAAACCAAACTAGACGCTTTAATAGGTGTTCATAGAGAAGGCTACAAAAGTATTACAGAATGTTAGCCTTACGTACACCACAAAAAAGAGAGAAACAAAATTAATAAATCCCCTAGGCTAATCACAACAAGTTTTCCCTAACAGAGACAGACACAGAAAAATAACTGTTTACAAGCTTAGATTCGAGGTATGAGGTACGATACCTTACAGCTCTCACTTGGGTGTTTCCCACTCATGCTCTTTTCAGTATAAACAAATAGGTTTATGTAATGGAATACATATTTGAAGAATTCCTTAAAAAAAAAAATCACAAGTTTCATTTTATATATACAAATTTTTAATTATGTACTGAAAATAAATTACAGGAAGGAACTTTAAAATGCAACAGAGGACAAAGTCACGATAAACATTCCCATTGAATTCCCCTGGGGGGAGGGGGTGGGGGGAGGGTGGTGAGACTGCAGTGCTCAAGAAGATAAATATCACAAATATATCAAAAACTTCAAATTGTCTATGCACTCACACACTGACATGAGCCACAAACGTTCCTTCACAGGGACTGTACTCATTAGCCTACCACAGAACCAGATTTTGTCATAAACTACAAAACTTTTAATACAAAATCGTATTTATATATTTATAATTCATATACATGCCCTACCTGTGATTTTAGAAAATAAAAGCTACACACTGTATAGACACTCTTAACTCATAGCTGTAGGCAACATTTTTGGATGGAATTTCTCCCCCAATAAATTAACGGCATATTTTATGTACATGAAGGCTAAACTGCATAAAGTCAGTTCAGTTTCCCAGATATGCATCTCCTTTTAGGGCAGGTTTATAAATTTAAAAAGGCAAGACAAATGTACACCTCAGAATCACTTTCTTAGCTACAAGAGTTGTCATGTAATTTCTGTGAAGTTTCTGATACATGCATTTATGTAATACTGGTATTGAAGGCAGTAAAGCAATATATACTTTTAATGTCGTGGCTCAATAAAGGCTTCATTGTCATTCCAATCTGCTTCTTGATACAGTGATTCATAACTTCTCTAAAAATTAAAATTTCAATGGGACACTGTGTTAAAGAGACTCTAAATAGATTTCTTAAAATATTTCCCTGAAATATCCTTTACATAAGACAAATTTCACTAACATTAGATTAAGTAAAAAGGGGAAAAAAAGAATTAAACATGGTACAAGTGTGCATGAAAACTAATGCTCCTCAGCCAGTCTTCATGCCTTAGGAGCCATGAACAGAATGCTTAAAACCAACAAACAATTTCACACTCTGTGGCAGCCATCTGTGAAGCCAGTTATCTAAACTACTTCTACAGTTGATTGTAAACTTTGGTTTATTTTTATTTGAGTTCTCATTGTACAGCAAGCATGAAAAAAAGAAAGAGTGGAGTCCATGAGGAGATGAACTGTCAGTCTGTCTTTAATCTGGCATGATGAGACACCTGGTCAGTCAGGCCTGCTTTGATAGAGTTTGTTACAGACTGCCTTATGTTTTCCTCCATCAAATTATCACCCAGGGGCTTCAATACCTGTGGTATGAGAAATGTGCAAAACAAATAAAAACATGAGGTAAAAAAAGAGTTACATATAAAAATATATAAAAATTCAATTCAAAGCAATGAAGAAAATAACCAGGAATGTGGGAAATAAAAAGGTGCTTCTCCCAAAAAAAGTTATGATGCTACAAATAATGCAGTTAGACATTTTATAATGCAACAAAAATTACTTTCCTCCTATTCAAACCATTTACAATTCCTATGAGATGGATGTGCAATTCCATACCCTATATGCAGCATCAAATCTGGTATGTATACAGCATTTATGCAGACCGGCCCAGACGGTCCTGCTTATTGTCCTACATGTGTAAGTGTGAACACTTCGGATAGAGAAAAAAGTTAAAAATACTGTCTAATTTTTCTTCTTGTTATTGTTGGATGACAGTCTCTGTCGCTGTGCTGATGAAAGAGCACGATGAACCATTCGACGTCTAGTAACTTCAAACAGTTTGGAAAACACCTAAAACATGGAGTGATTCGTTAGGAGAATGACTCAGAGTGCCTTGAAGTTAAAGAACTTAAGACTACAAGAATTTGAGACTTTGTAGGTTTCTCACCTTCCTGGGACTCCTCTGAAGCAAAAGAAAAGAGAAATGCAAAACAATTTAGACAAGTGTTGACACAGCACAGATCTTCTGACTAGTGATCATCTTACCTCAACTATACTGAAAATAATTTTACACACTTTAGATTCTTCCATTCACTTGTTCTGTAATAATGGCACTTCTAAACTCCTAGAATCAATGCTGCATGGGAGATGAGTGGTTTTCAAAAGAAGACAATGTACAACTATCGAAATTCATGTTGCACAAAATTAGTAATGGTCCAACATTTTTAAAGTAGGTAATATTTTAAGTGACATTGTGATAGCTTTTTTTTTTTTGAGGTTGTGATAGCTTTTAATCCATCTTCGGTCAGAAGATATCAAAGGAATATAAAGAATGAGATTATTTTTGATATAAAAATTTAAATTTTACAAATATCCAGACACAAGCTTCCAAATCAGATCTGAATAGAGCATTTCTATAAAGAAGAAATATAAAATCCAAATTAATATAGTGGGTCACTGTATAAAATAATAATGACATTATTAATAGAAAAGTCAACATCCAATCAACTTCAGTCTTTGAATTTAAAGCCAAACCAACATGGACCTGCATATCTTAGATCTTCAAATAAGCCCAATACTTCATCAGCCCAGAAATGGTATCTGAAAACACCTTTTATAACTGTCCATCGGTAATAACTGTAGTTTTCATTCTGGTCCTTGACATGATGCTCAAGTATTTCACGATGATCATTTTAATGACAACATCCTTAAATGAAATTTTCTGAACACAGGCAATTCCAGACAACAGTTGGCTGATATACAACAAGGCTTTCCTTAGTAGATACTTGTCAGGCCCAACTTTGAATTCTGGTTTGAGGTAAAAAATCATGATTTGAATTCTGGTTGAGATAACGGATTATGATTAAGAAAAGCTGGTTCTCTGTTTGTGGTGCTTTGCTTTGTTCATTAGTATTTCCACAGTATAGAGGTCAAACAAAGTTTCTTTGATGTAAGAATTCCCTATAAGATTGTTCCTTGTAGTACATCAGTAAATCACTATTAACTTCATGGAAGGCAATGAAGACACAATATTTTTCCTGGAATATAAGCATGCCTTGGTTCTTGCCAATATTAGTAAGAAACTTCTTTTGCTTTCCTAAAGCAAAAGAATTACACTTCCAAACTTGTTTCCTTACCTTCATAACTCTTGCACTAATTATATTTTCTTTTCTTAAAAAAAAAAATCCTTAAAGACTCTGGCCCTGCCCACTTGTCTAGTATAATCAGGCCTATGACTAAGAATCTATCCAAAGGATATTACAGATGTAAGCCAACCAAAGCACACTATAATTACAACTTCAAAGGGGAAAAAAACCAGTTCATACTTTATATTCAAATTATGCATCTAAACAAAAAGGAAAATATCCTTTTACCATTCTCCAGATAAAGGAAAAGTAGGTGTGCAAATACTGGGGGTGAGGAATGGGGGACTGAAAGGAGGGGTGGGGAGTCACAGGGATAAGATTAGTCACTGAAAAACCAAAAGACAGATACCAACCTGTTCCCATAGTGTTTCAGCAATCTGATCAATCATTGTTCCAATTTCTCTGAACTCCCCAGAGTATTTAACATATGCCCAAGTACAAAGAGACGTCAGTGCTAACCCCATGACAAGGTTACACAAGACGGCTATAGAGTTTAGGCCAACGAAGCCAGTCAGTCCTGAGATTATATACATAGCAAACATGACTGCAAATAGTGTGGCAGGGGTACGAGCAGCATAGAAGATATTTTTGCCATCATTGTGCTTTATAAAATTTGCATAGGTTTCTTCTATTTCAGCCTCAAGCTGGTCCTGATAACGACGGCAGAATTCATCTCCACCCATTTTTTTTACTGAACAAAACTGTTTAATCGCCACTTCCTTGAGATTCAGGTGTCTTCGCTCCAGATCTGAAGGTGCAATGTAAGGCTTGTCCCCACCACATACCTGTAAAGGCAGGGTTACATTAGGACAGATTACATGCTGGAAATAATTCACACTTGAAAGAAATTCCCTGATCATAATTTTTAATCTCAAAAAGTCAAACCACCTACATGGTTTAGTTTTACATCTGTTCATAATACTTCACACATTATCATAACCTACTTATTTCTTATATGTTTAACTGACTCAAGCAAAATAAACTTTCCAAAATTAATTATATTGGTATTAATTATATACCAATAAAGACAAAAAGAATTACACTGCAATCTGTACCTGACTTCACCTGACCCAGCAATACACCAAAAGAGTACACAAGACTGCTGGCAAGAAAGTGGGTAAAAGATAACATAAAAAAGGTACTTTAATGTTTGAGTTAGCAAGCTTAGCAAAGAAGTTGCTATTGCCCTTAAGCTGATGTTGCTTGCATCAGAAGCTACTAATAACAGCACTCTGAATCATGTGTCAGAAAAGATTTCAGCGTGGTCTATGTAATAACTTACTACCCATATCCTGCACTCTAACCATGGGAATTATATTCTTAGTTTATTTCCAGCAGAGATGATAAAGGGAAATTTGGGAATGATGTAACATGACAATGTAAAAGGAGCACAAATTGGTTCAATTATTTTAAATATAAAAATCTTCTATCTTACTCTAGTGTCAAATTTAAATTTTAGTTACAAACCTGCTCCATACTTTTGCAATAGATCTCTCTTGCTCCTGCTACTGCAGCAAGATTATTAGCTTCAGCTGTTGCCTAAGAAATAAAATAAAATGTGCCAATTTTATGTGAAATACCTGATAACTATAAATTCTGATTAAGACAATAAATTATGTACAATGACCAAGTCTGAAAATGAATCAGAGAAAATATTATCAACTTCCAGTTTCCCTTTCTAATTGAAGGAAACACCAGTATAAAGGACATAATAATTGCTTCTAATAGGACTACCTGCTTAATCTTGTTTTGCTTAGGTTTGTTAAAGTGGGTTTGTAGAAAATACCACATATGCCCAGGAAATTATAGAAAATTAAACATATACAACCCTAAAATGTGTCAAGTCCCCAGGTGCAAAGAATCAAGAATTACTCATATGGTCCTCTCTCTCATAATCAGTATTACACACAAGATACATTTTTAAATCCACCTGCTTATTGGATGGGTTTTATGAAAAAACAGTTTAATCCACTATAAAACTGAGAAACTGCCCAAAGTAGCAAATTTTTTAAAAAATGAATTAGGTTGGGCTTCCCTGGTGGCACAGTGGTTGAGAGTCCGCCTGCCAATGCAGGGGACACGGGTTCGAGCCCTGGTCTGGTAAGATCCCACATGCCACGGAGCAACTAGGCCCGTGAGCCACAACCACTTAGCCTGCGCGTCTGGAGCCTGTGCTCCACAACAAGAGAGGCCACGATAGTGAGAGGCCCGTGCACCGCGATGAAGAGTGGCCTTCGCTTGCCACAACTAGAGAAAGCCCTCGCACAGAAACGAAGACCCAACACAGCCAAAAATAAATAAATTAATTAATTAATTAAAAAAAAAATGAATTAGGTTAAAATAACATTGTCCCTAAAGAACACCTTTTTAAAAAAAATAAAAACAAAATCTATATTCACTAGAACCAGACGTGAATCATTAATATCAAGAGAAAATAAGCCTTATTTCAAACAACATTCATTGTCAAAGACTCAGAAAGCAGAAGCAAGGCTCTTGGTTTGGCAAGGCCCATATGAAGCTATCTTCTGAAGCAGAAATTCTCCTACACTTTTTGAGCAACTGAAGAGAAGGCACCGAGGACCCTCATTTCTGGTGTGCAAGGTGTGCAACCTGTAGTTACTGAAACTCATTAAAACTTCAGGACCCATGCCTTAAGCATCTAAAATGTATTTGCATGGAAAGAAACACTACCCCATTTCCAGCATTTATCTCTAAAGCAAAGATTTTTTTTTCTCCTTCGTAAATAAATGTATGTACAACACACACACTACCTGAAGCATGGACTTTGGATGTGGAAGTTCCTCTCCTTGATAAATTTTAATGTAAGCCTAAAAATACAGAAGACTCATTATATTCATAGGTTATGCAAGTTGGCTCCACATCCCCAAAGAAAGAAAAATCATTAAATAGAAAAATGATTCACACTATTATAAGAAAAGTCTAGGCTTTAAAAATCATATACTCTCATTCCAACAGAGTTAACCCTATTCTCAACATTATTAAGTGTGTATGCTGCTAAATAATATCCTAGAGAAATGTCTCTAAATATAACTCCAACTTGGCATAAAAATTATGTCTCATATTTAAAAGTTATATATAAAATGCCATCTACTTTATGAAAAGAAATCCATAATTCTCCCCTAATGCCAACATTTCAAATAAATATGTAAGAAAATATTTTAACTCAGTATTTTCCTTTGACCAGCTTAAAATATACTTCAGTTCAAGGGAAAAAATATTACTGAATTTGTGGTTTAAGAGTAAGAAAGAAAGATGAACGTTTTTAAGTAAGTTCTATATAGGAATCTTTCACCTCAACTTTCTACTGACTCTAAATTAATTCATAACTGAACAAAGATAGTATGAAAGTGATCAAGTGTCCATTAAATAATACAAAAATACACTCTTAGTTAACTGTATTTCCCTTCTGTCTATTTACAACTACAATGAATAAATACAAACCTCTACAATAGTCTTGCTCTGGCAAGCAAGCTATAAAGACTAGAGAACAGGGCTTCCCTGGTGGCGCAGTGGTTGAGAGTCCGCCTGCCGATGCAGGGGACATGGGTTTGTGCCCCAGTCCGGGAAGATCCCACATGCCACGGAGCAGCTGGGCCCGTGAGCCACGGCCACTGAGCCTGCGCATCCGGAGACTGTGCCCCGCAGCGGGAGAGGCAACAAGGGTGAGACCCCCGCCGCCCAAAAAAAAAAAAAAAAAAAAAAAAGACTAGAGAACAGCAGAGGGGGAAAAAAAAATCTATGCATAATTTACTTGAGCTCAAACCCAGTCTGGATACTTTCAGCTGCTCTTATCAAGGCCCAGACTCTGAGAGAAGGCTTTTGTGAGAACTCAGGATACAGAATTATGCTCCCAATACCTATTATCATTCTCAAATGATAGAGTGGTATTGTAATATTATGGTGAATGGTTCTTCTTTCCATATCAGAGCTGGAGAAAAAGTAGGATAACTCTACAAAGAATAAAATCACTGTCTAGAAGATACATGTTGTCTGCTACCATCTTAAATATTCTTAAATACTGATACATCCAATTCAAGGCAAAAAAATATAAATTTTACTTTTTTGCTTTAAAATAAAGGTAAGAAATTTCTTGTACATACAAATGAGTTTTAAGTCAGCTATATTTCTAACTTAGACAAAGCCATTTAATGTAAGAATTTTCCTACCTTAAAGTATTCTACAAGATCTCTACAAGTGACTTTAGATCCACTTATCTCTTTTTCTACCAAATTTTCTGGGGCAAGCAGCAATGGAACCAGATTTCGAAGCTCTCGTTTAAACTCTTCATCAATATCTAGTGGACATGAAATTAGTCAATATGTTAGTAAAAAAAAAAAAAAAGTAAAGTCCCCATTGGTAAGAGTTAATAAAATTCTATTTCATAAATTAAAAATATGCTACGTAAGTGTAGATTCATTTCAAAAAACTCATCCAAACACATCACACTGTCACATCTCCTAGGAAAAAATATAACCACCCCTCCACTCTACTACCCCACTTCCGTCATCTCCCAATAATTCTTTCAGCCCAAATAACAAATAAAACTGTGGCCTACCAGAACAAATTCCACATCAAGTATTTTAACTAAACTATCCTTTCCAAATGGCAAGCAATTCATGAAATTGTATTAAATTTTAATACTAAATTTTGTTTCTCCAGCCATACTGTTAAAAGTTTTGTCAATCCTCAAGCCTTTTGCCATCATGCTCAAAATAATCCTAAAACATATACAAAAAATTACACCATCACCCCCGAACAGACTTAAATCTAATTACATCAATATAATATATTGGTGATGCTTTTTAGCAGAGTGCAATCAGACGAAATACTGAAATGTTCTTAGCCTTCAGTATTTTTAGGACATCAGTGCTGAGCAACAGACCACCTTATAAAATGTTAATCAATATGCCAGGTGTTTGCAAGAAACCAATACATTACAATCACACCATTAATAATGCATTAAAACGTCCTCCAGTATAAAAGAAAAAATTTAAGGAACCATGTATTTTTTTTAACTTCCAGTCTCTAAAACTTAAGTTCTGATTTTAGCAAGAATGGGAATTCCCACCTTTCAATCTCCCATCAAAACTAGGATTAGTTGCAACTTTAAGACCAGGATGTGGCAAAAGGAAGCAACCAAGATTTGAGAAACAATTGTGAATGTGCTTCCTTACATTCTGTAGCTCTTCATGTTGATTTTGTTTTACCTGGGGACAGAAGGAGACAAGGTGAAGGTGCAAACAAGAGAAAAACACATTTTTTTAAGAAAACACACATACGTACTCACATGCACGCACATTAACTCAGATGCTAGTCTAGGTGTGTGCTTCTTGACAATAAAATTTTACTAAAGACCCATTTCTAACCATTTGATAAGATCCCACTCTGTCTTAAAACAAAAAAGACTTTTTTTCCCATGTTAGCTGCCAAGGATATGAATAAATACAAATAATAATTAATCATAATATCTAACACCAGAACAACAGGTGTGGCTGTGATTTATAAACCAGTAAATAAATTAAGAATTTGCCTTTAAAGTACTTATAATGGCAAAGAGAAAAACAAAGTACTAATTTGCCTACGAATAAAAAGGTCAGCCCCTGAGCAAAACAACAGATAAGGCGAAAAGCTCCAATGCAGTCCAAAGAGCCTTAAAAATTTATTAGGATTTCGGCACTTACTCCAAATGATTATTTATGATTTATGCTAGTTTATCAGTGTTTTGCAGAAGAGAGACTGCTATGTATTTTCTGGAAGGAAATCCTAATGTTAGATTTTTAATAACTACTTATCCCAATATAACTCACATATTCTCCCAAACTCGTCTCAAAAACCATTCTAAAAAACATGCACCATTCGTAATCAACAAAATCTGGAAACTACCTAAATCTCCATCAAAAGTAGAATGGAAAACCTGTTGCCTGTTCATACAATGGAAGACTGCATAGCAATGAGTATAAGTGAACTAAACTACATGCAACAATGTGGATTAATCTCAGAAATGTAATACTGGGCAAAAGAAGCTGGACACAAAAGAATACATACTGTATATGATTCCTTTCATAAAAAGTCCAAAAACCAAGCCTGTTGGAGGTCAAAAGAGTAATGAAGGGTTTGCGGGGGGTGCGGGAGTTAGTGGATACAGGCAGTTGCTTCTGGGTGGTTACATGGCTATGTTCAATTTGTACAAACTCCTCAAGCTGCACACTTATGATCTGAGTACTTTTCTGTATGGCTTCAATAATATATTTAAAAACCTCCTTATCTTTGAAGTACATAATTCTGAATTTAGTTAATATGCCTGATGTGCTGTGGGTTAATTTCTTCTGAACAAACCAGAGAAAACGCTGATGAATGAAATTATCTCTGACAAGTCTAGAAATGCCTTTCAAATAATCCAAGAAATGAGGAGCTGGTTTTGATCTTATTTTAGGATTAAGAAAAATTACATTAAACCCTAAGTCTTTGCATGTGGCTGCGAAATTAAATGCATTTTTTCATAGGAAACAAACAAAATTTTATTACCCCAAAGAGCTAAACCTCCTACTTATGAATAAAGGTATTTTTATGTATCTTTTGTGGACGTCAGTAGGTAGGTAGTATCTGACCTGAGGGTTTCCCAAAGTACTTCCATGTTATTTTCCAGGAATGACTTGGTGTGGCATTTGCACAGGCCAGGCCAGGAGCTTGGACATTTGGGTCCTACTCCCAGTTATCAATAATTAGTTAAGTGACCAAAGGCAAGTCACTTTTCTGGGTCCCAGTTTTGTGTGTGTGTGTGTGTGTGTGTGTGTGTGTGTAAAGGCTATACTAGATAATGGTTAAGATCCCTTTTTTCTCTATATGCTGCCACTATACGAGATAGTATCCTTGGAAAGAGAGTCTCACATCATCTGTGTTCAATGCATCCACACTAGATTATCCAGCCTGTCCCAAATGCTCAGAAGCTCAGCTGGGCCAGAAAGAGAAATGCTGCAACCTGAGCAGATCAAAAAGTTAGTCTACTTCAAACTTTTATCCTTTGAATATTGATTTATTGAAGGGGCAGTTGGCTCTGGAGAGAATATCCATTCCTTAACTTCTACTTGAGGGCATTTCTATTGTCCTCTTTCACAGGAGTGCTACCAATTTACTTCTCATCAATTATGTATGCAGTTATCTGGGTTAACTTGGGATACTCAATTTGTTCCAATGACACTCAGAGGTTGGTAGTCTAAGCAGCAGTCCAGACAGTCCACATCTCACCTGGGGCTTGGTGCTTATGCTCTCTTCTCTAAGAAATGGGGGCTTACCTGCAATCTCTTTTCAAGGAATTGTTTTCCACCTTCCAAACCATATGAATGTTCATAAGGATAACTCCAGTCTCGAATCAAAAACATAAGTGTCTACAGAAAGAAGGGGAAAAAATTGAAATCATTTCTTATAAAACTTTACCAAAAATTACTACTTTAATAACTGAAGCACCCCTTACTCCCCAAAAACAATCCTTATCAAAAGTTATAGTAACCAAATGGCTTAATACTACTCATAGTTATAACAAGAGCCTACATAAGCCAACAATACTCCCAGCTCCTATACCAAGAAACTACCTCCATCTGAGAACCTCACTGTGTGTAAGAGTCACCACAAGCAATAATACAGGATATTTTAAAAAGAAACAAAAGACATATCAGGGTATACAGATCATAATTTTAAGTCAAGATTGTGTAACTAGAAGACCAACTAACCTAATTCTAGACCAATTAGTTCTTTTCATAGAATTTTTAATTCCTATATGCTTAAGTTCCTCAACTCAGCACTACTGACACTTCGGGTCAGATAATTCTTAGCTGTGCATGGCTGTCCTACATTTTGTAGGATGTTGAACAGCATGTCTGGCCTCTATAAACTAGATGCCAATGGCATGAACTTCCTCCCCAAAACTGTAACAACCAAAAATGTCTCCAGACACTGGTAAATGCCCCCTGGGTGGCAAAATTACCCCAGTTCAGAAAAACTGATAGAGGCCAAATAGAGTATATTTCATCATATACACAAAATAACCCCATAACCTGCCCAAATATTTCATAAAAATGATCACCTGAGCCAGACAAGACTGAGGCAGAATCAATGTAACCCACTAACAGAATCACCAGTGATGCTATCACACAGGAAGGACTTCACACACTGATGAGCAAACAGGGTGGAGTCATTCTCACCTACTATAACACAACTAACCAAATAGTAAAATGTCTACTTACAAATTACACTTGTTTCAAAGAAGAATCTATCTGAAATTAGCTCTGCTTTTTTAAAAATCTCTAATGATAAGACTCCACAGAAGCAAGCAGAGCATATGCTTCTCAAATCAAGGTTAATTTCTGACTTAATATTCTGTACCTAACATTTAAAAGTAATGAAAAAACACATGGGGGAGAGACATAATACATTCTGAAACTTTTCTATTTGATACAAAAATAAAGAATAATAGGTCTAACCTCAACTTGTAATATACCACACACACACACACACACACACACACACACACACACACATACAACCAATAACATTTTCTAGTAGTTTATCACATATAAAAGAAATTTACATGACTATCTCAAGTTTTGGAAGTAATATCCAGTTAAAAGAAATGTTATTAACCTTTTAAGTAAAAGTATTAAGAACCAGTCTATATTCATTTGTTCTATTTCCTATCCTGTAAGCTGCTACTGATAAGATGGTGATGACATTACCATAAATTAGTTTCAATTCCACTAGATCTGTTGCTAAAAATGAGTTTTGCATAATGTCCTCATATCTCCAGAGATACAAGATGATAGCTTTTCATAGATAAAATTTTTTTTAATGATAAAATATTTATTTACCTGAAATGGCTTCTGGTAGATTTCTTCCATTGCAAGTCTGCCGTATTCTGTAAATAACTATTAAATCAAATTATTTAAAATAATGCCCCCGAAAAGGTTAAAAGAAGACCTCTGTAAAGCTATTCTATATCAGACGACTAGATGTCAGAGCCTTTAAAATCATTTGAAAGCCAAGCATTTAATTTTTTAAGACTGCATATACTTTAAAATTTCTTCTAGTTAAGAAGTCGTACATCTGTTTAAAACCATATGATAGTCAATCTTCTTACAATATTACAGGTTCTTGGTGTAAAGTCACAACAAAGTGGGAATTAAATTTTCAACACTTTGGCATACATTCTTTGAGACATACATACTTGCAAGTGTTGAAGATCATCTTCTTGAATATTTTGAGACAAATTATACACCTGTTAAAACAAATTTTTGTTTTTATTAGTGTTTTACTTTGAATACCCAGCTGTGTATAACTTTACTTGTGGAAACGAAGGCTATTTTACACCTGAGCACAAATGAATGACTCAGTCACTATCTTAACCAGTGGTCCATGAAAAGAATTTTCTTTTTTCCTAACAGTTAGGATAAAACATTAAGGGGGAAGCAGTGGTGTTAAACTGTGTAAAAATCATGAATATACACATATGGGGCCAAGAAGGCAGCAGACATTAAAAAAAAAAAAAGTATATTACATAGTAAGTTTCTTTAATGTTATGACATGATTTTTTTTTTAAGTGAAGAGTTCCCCCAACTACCCAACTGTTTTTCTAAATCAATGAATGTGAAGGGCATAGTTCTATTGGTTTGGCCAAAAAGTTCGTTCGGGTTTTTCTCTGTAAGATGTTACAGAAAACCCAAACGAACTTTTTGGCCAACCCAATACAAAGATAAATTCCTCCCTGGAGCATTCATAGTATATAGTTTATGGTTTATTCAGTGGGTGCCTCAACTAACTTGACTGTAATATTATGGTTATCGTTTTACTTAAGCAAAGTCAGTCTAAATAACTTAACATGAACATTTTACCTCCCCCCCCACACACACACACAGTAGGTAACACTCTTCCACTTTCCAAGGCCCACAGACCAGAGCTGGTAACGCAAACTTCACTACTCTCAAGAAACAGTAACTGGAGAAAAGATTCGCTAGGTCCAATCCTTCTGAGTCAGGTCTTTAAAAGATGACCTGGACCACCAAAGGACAAAAGTGGATGTCCATAGTTGTCACCTCTGCTAGGAAATAACTTATATCTAAGAAAATAGGGTTACTCCAAATATAGAACAATTTGTTCTAACAGCAAATAAGTGATAATCTAACTTAATCACTTGGAGGTCAAGAATATAAACAGCCAATATAGCCTGGCAAACCTAAAATGATATTCTCAGTTGACTAATTCCAAACAGGTTCTTAAAAAGTAATTAATGATGAGGTGATTAAACTCTAGATTTAAACTTAAAAACTGAAAGAATAACCAACCTATTCTCACTCATATGGGCCTTAGCTTTTAGAAAATAGGACCAGATCCCTACATTGTCAGGGCCAGGTTGTAAATAGCAAACAGAAAAGATTTGTTTATTGTAGATCATTAGTACTTAGCATATTGTGTTGTACTTAATAGATGCTCAGTAATTATTTTTTGAAAGAATAAATGACAAAGGGATTAATTTGTTATTGATCTATCAGCCAGATAACTTATGTAAGGAAGGAGAGAAATCTAGCCTCAAGAATCAGGAAAGAAGCAATAATAAAAACTAATTTTAGGGACTTCCCTGGTGGTCCCTGTGGTTAAGACTCTGCATTCCTGGGACTTCCCTGGTGGCGCAGTTGTTAAGAATCCGCCTGCCAACACAGGAGACACAGGTTTGAGCCCTGGTCCGGGAAGATCCCACATGCCACGGAGCAACTAAGCCCGTGTGCCACAACTACTGAGCCTGCGCTCTAGAGCCCATGCTCTGCAACGAGAAGCCAGAGAAAGAGAAGCCCGCGCACCACAACGAAGAATATCCCCCACTCGCTGCAACTAGAGAAAAGCCCACGCACAGCAACACAGCCATAAATAAATAAATAAATAAATTTTAAAAAAGACTCCACACTTCCAATGCATGAAGGCATGGGTTCAATCCCTGGTTGGGAAACTAAGATCCCATATGCCGCACGGTTCGGCCTTAAAAAAGAAAAAAAAAATTAATCTTCTTGATTATTTAGTTTACAAACCGCTTTCTTATGCATTATCTCATTTGTATCTCATTTCTGACTGCACACAAAACCACATGTGAGATAGGCAAGATGGGCAAAATCTTTGTTTTACGATAAGAAAGTGGCTGAATGGCTTTACATGGTTGTCCAAAACCAGTTCTCTTGCTATCATAAAGTTGAATAAACAAGAGAACACCATGGTATAAGTTTTAGGACAGAGAACTTATAATTTAATGCAAGCCACAGAGCCAGCTAATCTGAAGGGCTATAATGCGATAATATAAATACAAAGATGTGGCTTCTGCTCGCCTCAAGAAAATGGCAGTTGTGCTGCCCTGCAAGATCAGAGAAAAAGAGGTAGGACAAACTGAAAAAAAGAGACTCTGAGAGTCCCCAATAACATCACTTAGTTTGTAGTGACAGATATTCCCATCCCTATAATAAAAAGAAGCCACTTCTCTTTTATCTCATAATAATTCCAAAACTTGTTTCCACTCTGACAGCTGGATACTTCAAATTGAGGAAGAAAGGAAATGGGAACTTTAATAGAAACTGGTCATACATTCCAGATATTAATGGAAAGCACAAAAATTCCAAGACACTGTGACGGTATCACCTATAATCTACCATCCATAAGAAATATTTATCTCAGGAGAAGCACATACTTTTTAAAATATTTGCAAATATACATCTTGATACATCACCAGCTGGATCTAACCACCATACTTCAATAATTCATTTTTCAGCCAGAGAAGTATCAACCACAGATGAGCTCAGGAAACAGAAAGTAAAGAAATAAAAAATGACCTGTGGTGGTTTAATTCAGTGCAATTAGTCTAAATTATACAGAAAAGAGATGGCCTAGCTTGAAGAGACTAGAACTTGATAGAACACCAAACATAACTCTAGGGTACAGCATAAGTGAAAAAACAGAAAGGATTTTACCCCTTTCTAAATGAAACAGGTGCTTTAAGTCCTTAGTTTATTATATAAACATCATTAAGGTTTCCTAAATAAGAATTATTATGCCTCTACCTCCATTAGTTCAAATAATCATGTACTAGTTGTCATACATATCGAGTAGAAAACTAAATTTAATTACTTGGTTTTGTTGTTTGGTTGGTTGGTTTAGCCAAAATATAAAGAAACACCCTATACTTTACTGTATATGACTGAATTCAATTGAATTCAATATCAACTGAATATCCTTGAATTCAATTAAGGATATCATGCAATAATATATATTCCTTTAAAAAGAAAAAAGCATAGATGCTATGATGAAATACCAAAGGGATTGGCTATTGGTTCACTGTTTCCCTGGTGAGCACTAAAAGTATGAAATTTCACATTGTAGGCCAGAACAGCAAGCATAGAAATGTAAGTGACCAATACTAAATGTAAATAGTTTCTCTGATTTTAATCCTTTTTTTCCCTTCAATCAAAAGGCATTTTGAGGAAGAGCAAAGGTATTAGGATTGTCTGACCTGATCATACCGCGGCATCTCTGTATCTCACCTGGACAGAGCTAGTCATAGTGCTCAGAGCAAACACTGTTGCACAATCTTTGATAGTTGACTGGCTATCAAAGGCACCCTGGGTATCCATTAGCAGCACAGCCACCTAGGAATTTAAAAGTTTAAAATACTAAGTAAAAAATTCACCAATAGTGACTATAAAAGTCAAATATAAAATGGTTAATATCAAAATCAGTAATTAAGTCAAGAAAAGTCCTCTAACTTAAGTATCTCACACATTTTGACATAATAATCCACATATGTTAAAGTTATCAGATATTAATAGTTCTGTGTTGTTTTGCTCAAGAAAGAATATGGAAGAAAAAAAACTAGTTTTTTTAGTAAAAAACTATATATATTTTTTTTTACTATATATAGTAAAAAACTATATATATGTTTTTTTACTATATATAGTAAAAAACTATAAAGAGAATCTCACTTTTGTTCCATTAGGTCTGTCGATCACAAACACTTCATTCCAGACTTGTATGCCTGTAGTTTCTCTTTCGCAACCACCTCTCCATGTAAAGCCAGTCAATGGTTCATTGCTTCCACCAATCCAACTTTGAGAATCCTGTTAAAGTTAAGAATAAATAGAAAATAAAACACACAAAAATAAGAACTCAAAAGGAATATAAGAAATCACCCACTCTTCACAACACTGTAAATCAACTACACTTCAATAAAAATTAAAAAAAAAAAAATCAGCCACTCATTTTATAGATGAGGAAGGTACATCCAGGGAGATAAAACATACTGTAACATTACACAAGTAGTTACAAAAACAGTCTCAAATCCCATCTAGGGTGTTTTGACTAAGAGAGATGTGGTCTTCCCCCAAACCTGAACCTTCTTGAATAGCTCATATTTTCATACTCTAGGCTTCTAGATAAGTGGGGTCACACCCACTTCCCCCATTTTGGAAAGATTTCCTATGTTTAAAAATCATAAAAAATAGATACTAGCTATTTCGATACCTCCTTGTACAAAACTAAGTTCCAGACAGAATGGCTGTCAAAACAGCATTGCTCTCTTAGAATAGCTTATACTAAAATGTTTTCACACTGCCTTAATTTTCTCTTTAAAAAATATCAACTTTAAAAATAACCACAAGACTTGTTTGAAACCTGATTCAAACAATCCAGCTACAAAACTCTTTTTCAAAACCAAAAGGGAAATCTGAATCCAGAATGGGTATTATATTAGATGGTGTTAAGTTGGGGTAAAGATGATTGCTTGGTGTGATAATGGTTTTGTGGTTGTATTAATAATAATAATAAAGTCCTTAACTGTTAAATATTCAAGTATTTATGGTGAAAGAATATGCTTAGCATTTGCTTTAAAATATTTCAGCAAAAAAAAAAAAAAAGAGTAAAAGGGCAGAGAGAAAAACAGATGAAACAAGACCAGCAAAATGTTGATAGGTATACTGGGGTTCATTATACTCTAGTATTTTGGGGTATATTTAAATTTTTCCATAATCAAATGTTTTAACGTACCTCACAGGGCTAGACTGTTATAATTAAATATCATAAAATTATATTAAAGTTACTATACCATAAGAAAATTTATCTAGAAAATTAAATCTGGAATATAATAAATGAGTTAACTTTGACATATATTAAGAGCCCTAGGGACTTCCCTGGTGGCACAGTGGTTAAGGCGCAGAGCAACTAAGCCCATGTGCCACAACTACTGAGCCTGTGCTCTAGAGCCAGCGAGCCGCAACTTCTGAAGGCTGCATGCCTAGAGCCTGTGCTCCACAAGAGAAGCCACCGCAACGAGAAGCCCATGCACCACAACGAAGAGTAGCCCCCGCTCGCCACAACTAGAGAAAGCCCGCGCGCAGCAACCAAGACCCAACACAGCCAAAAATAAATAAATAAAATAAATGATTTTTTTAAAAGAGCCCTATACTTTAAGTATACTTAAAGCCCATATACCCTTTTCTCAAAGTACCTCCCCCCACAGGAAAAATTCCTTTGTTTCAGAAATACTTCTAATAAGCTTTACTATATAGTCCAAAACAGATATCAAAGCTCAAATTAGGGGTGGAAAAAAGATGGGTATGGTAGGCTCAATGAGGGATGAAGCAATTTATGAAAACGAGATACAAGGTGGGGGGAAAAAAGTGTTGTCCAGACGATCACTACCTAATGTGAAGATCCGTCTTAAACTTCAAACCATCTATAATTATTATTATCCCACAAAACTCCCATCCCCAGTAGGTTACCAATCCTATTAACCACAAAATTCTCTTGGATTCTCTTCTTCACTTTCAGTATCTTCAGCTTTTGACCCTCATCCCTCTGTTGGTCACAAGGCTGCCTGCCACATGGCACAATTCTAGTCACATTATATACTATGGACTTGTGCTTCAGGAGGCACCCTTACAGGGATTATGGTCTTGCCCCTGGGCTATACTTTAGATGCCCCAAGTAGCCTGGAACCTCCCTGTCGTACTCTCCAACCCATCCTTCCCATAGTCACTTAATTTTCTCAACAAGAAATGTAATCTTGCCACTGTCCAACTAAAAAGTCATCTGCGGCTCCCCATTATTTACAGGACCATCTAGAGACCTGCTGCATACAATCCACCTTTAATTTACTTTTTCTATCTCTGCTCCTGATACTACTCATAAGTTCCCCCAAAACACACACACACACACACACACACACACACACACACACACACCCCTCTTCCAGTTTCTACCACTTCAAAAAGGTCACTATTCCCAAATACGTATGTTGTTTAGCATCTCTATACTTTTGTTCCACCCACTGTCTGCCTAGACTGAGCCAGCTGTCAAGAAACTCCGACTTTTGTGGACTCTGAAAGCATACTACCGACACTGCAGGTGGTTATCTTTAAATAGCTTTGCACTGCAGTTCTTGTGTGAAGAATACTGAGAGCACGGGCTGTAAACTCCATTTTTGTTTACAAAACTGTTCCTACCAAAGTGCCTTGCCCTATTCTAGGCTCTCACATGTGGCATCTCATTCCCCAACAATGTCAAAGTGGTATTTAATGAACTGATTATTTTTAAAAGGTCCAACCTACAAAAGTAACTTAAAAGAATCTACCCTATTAGAGAAATCTGTTTTTATTCTACATCTTGTTTCCCTATCTCTCCTATGAGAATGTAAGTTCCATGAAGAAAGAAAGTTTTGTCTTTTTTTTCTCTCAAAACATAGAATAGTACTCCCAGAAGAGAGAATGGTGCCTGGCTTGCAGTAGGCACTCAAAATATTTGCTCAATAAATAAATACATTAAAAATTTTAATTATTAAGCTTCAGTGTGTTCCCTTTTGAGCATGTGTAAGAGATACCTAAGAAATATGATCCTTTTAGGGACTTCCCTGGTGGTGCAGTGGTTGGGAGTCTGCCTGCCAGTGCAGGGGACACAGGTTCAAGCCCTGGTCCGGGAAGACCCCACATGCCTCAGAGCAACTAAGCCCGTGCACCACAACTAGCCCGTGTGCAGCAACAAAGACCCAATTCAGCCATACATACATACATAAATACGTTTACTAAAAAAAAAAAAAAAATATGATCCTTTTAATTAGTCCTAGAAACAATTACATGAACAAGAGAGTAAAAATAAATTTTAAAAAGTATAGATGACTGATATCATAGGCTAAGATGTTTGTTAACCTTACCCTCTCCAAAGAAACTTTAAAAAGAACTGGTGTCTCATTTAAAAAATCTATTGACTATATATCATCTCTTCTTAGTTTACCCTGTAATGGAAATGTTTACTAAACTGATTAGTCAATAAAAGGACGAAAGAAAAAGTAAGCCAGAGAACGTAGCTAATTAAAACCACTAAGTTTTGATATTTCAAAACATGAAATTAAGAAGTCTTACTATTTCTCTAACATATTGAATACTGATAAATTTAATATATTCATATATACTCATTCAACAAATATTTATTGAACCCCTACCATGTGCCAGCCACTGTTTTAGGTTCTAGGGATACAGCAGTGAAAAAGAACAAACATTCCTGCCCTCAAGGAGCATTCAAATGAATTCTAGAAGCAGCCTTGCTGATAACAGATACTATTTGCTGTCATAAGTTAGTAAAAGCAAACTTAAGAACTTGAAAAACAGTAATCTGATACCATTTACTACTGTAGGGACAAAACAGGCCTTAAAACTCGAAATTTCTAAAATGATTTTAATCCTCCAGTAAAATAAAAAAATCTTATTGAATAAATCTCAGTTGCAAAAGGCAATATGAAAACACCTGAACTTTAAATGTAGTCAAATATTATAGTGAATAAACATAAACTCTTGCCAAGAAGACTTACCAGTGTAATATAATTGTCAACAATAAAGAACCCGGGCTTCCCTGGTAGCACAGCGGTTAAGAAACCACCTGCCAATGCAGGGGACACAGGTTCGAGCCCTGGTCCAGGAAGATCCCACATGCCGCAGAGCAACTAAGCCCGTGAGCCACAACTACTGAACCTGCATGCTGCAACTACTGAAGCCTGCGCGCCTAGAGCCCGTGCTCTGCAACAAGGGAAGCCACCGCAATGAGAAGCCTGCACACTGCAACGAAGAGTAGTCCCCCTCACTGCAACTAGAGAAAGCCCACATGCATCAACGAAGACAACGAAGACCCAACACAGCCAAAAATAAAATAAACAAATAAATTTTTAAAAAATTAAAAAAAAAAATAAAGAACCCCTACCTACTCTAAATAATAAGAAACAAATTCTTATTTCACCATAGGAAAGATAACATTCTCTAGCAACAAAGTGAAACAACAGCTGGTAAACTTGAAACACAGACTTGGTAGTCCAACCAGGTCTACATGTATCAGACCATACACCCTGTTCCCAGTCTTACTGACTCCAACAACGGGCAGGCCAGAAGAATAAAGGCCCATTCAAAAGCCACAGTAACTCATCACAGCGAGGAGGAAAAGGGACAAAAAGGATGAAATTAAAGACCCAAGTAACTGTACAATGAAAGAGCAGATCCTTCCTAGTTATGAAACATTCCCCATAAAAACATAACAGATGGGACTTCCCTGGTGGTGCAATGGTTAAGGATCCGCCTGCCAATGCAGGGGACACAGGTTCGAGTCCTGGTCTGGGAAGATCCCACATGCCGCGGAGCAACTAAGCCCGTGTGCCACAACTACTGAGCCTGCGCTCTAGAGCCCATGAGCCACAACTATGGAAGGCTGTGTGCCTAGAGCCCGTGCTCCGCAACAAGGGAAGCCACCGCAATGAGAAGTCCGCGCACCGCAACGAAGAGTAGCCCCCACTCAACGCAACTAGAGAAAGCCTGCACGCAGCAACAAAGACCCAACACAGCCAAAAATAAAATAAAAAAACATAACAGGGCTTCCTTGGTGGCGCAGTGGTTGAGAGTCCGCCTGCCGATGCAGGGGACACGGGTTCATGCCCCGGTCCGGGAGGATCCCACATGCCGCGGAGTGGCTGGGCCCGTGAGCCATGGCTGCTGGGCCTGCGTGTCCGGAGCCTGTGCTCCGCAACGGGAGAGGCCACAACAGTGAGAGGCCCGCGTACCGCAAAAAAATAAAATAAAATAAAATAACAGATGAAAATCTTAATCTGTATAAAACTAGTACCTAATTCTGGAGATAGGTTATTAACATTAAACACACAAATCAGTGGACAGAATGAGTTAATATAAACATTCTGACCACCAAACATAATTTACAGTTTTCATTTGAATATGTAAGAATACTCTACAGGTCCTGGAACAAATTAAGCAACATTAGACTCTTAAAACAGTTTTAAAACTGTCTAACATCTTAACCACCCCCATGTCCAACTCCTCCCTTGTGGGGCTGGACAAACTGATAACATTATGACTGACCCAAAGCACTAGCTCAAACAAGGACAATTATATCAACTTAGGTACACATCAAAGAAGTGTAAATAACCTTTTTTTTAAGGCTCTGGTTAAAGGGTGACCTTGACCTGGAAGACATTATGCTAAGTAAAATAAGCCAGATATAAAATAACAAAATTGTATGATTCTACTTATATGAGGTACCTACAGTAGTCAAACTCATACAGAAAGTAGAAAAGTGGTTATCAGGGGCTGGAGGAAGGGGAGGAATGAGGAATTTAATGTGTACAGAGTTTCAGTTTGGGAAGGAAAAAGTTCTGGAGATGCACTGGTGATGATGATTGTACAATAATATGAATATACTTAATGCCACTAAACTGTACACTTAAAAATGATTAAAATGGTAAACTTTGTTATGCATTTTTTAACCACAGTTTTTTTTAAGTGTACTTGAGTGCTACTAGAACAGAAAGGCGAAACACCTCTAGTTATTAAATTAAGGTTTGGCATGGAGATTTGACTTCACAGTCTTCCACTGGACTTCCAGCCTCAGTGCTCCCATATATAAAGCTAATGTAAAAAGCACAGTGGCCTCACAACAAGAAAAAAGTTCAATACGAAAATCAACAAACTTTCTTTCTTAGATCAGAGAATTGAGGTCACAGGGCAAATTGCACACCAAAATCTGAGAGACAGGCAAATACAAAGAACCACAAGCTGAGGTCAGTTACCAAGGAGCAGAAGCTGCTGGAGCAACTGGAAGAAACACTTAAATGGTAATTTGGACAAACTGCTGGAAGCTAAGAGTAGACTAGCTTGAGACCTAAGACCTCTCATGGAGGTTCAGGCTTCATAGGCCCCCACTTTCTTGGGTTTTACCTCAAGGAGCTCCCTGAGGTTTTCTTTTTTTTTTTTTGTCCATGGCACACAGCTTGCAGGATCTTAGTTCCCTGAGCAGGGACTGAACTTGGGCCACAGCAGTGATAGCACTGAGTCCTAACCACTGGACTGCCAGGGAATTCCCTGCAACCATTTTCAAATACACTCAGGAAAGTAAGCACTGATAGCAGTCCTCATTAACAAAGGCCTGCCCTCCATAACAAACTACCTTATCAGAGCTTTATCTAAGCCTGGAAAGGGCAATTCATCAACTCCAGCCCCCTCTATCCTTCCTGTCTCAAGTAAGGGGAGAAAAAAAATTGTTAAGGCTAAGAAACACTTCTGAAGGTCACAGCCCAGGGACTCAGGCCCACTTACAAAACTGAGATTTAATCATAAAATGATATAGCTTTCCTCTCCCACACCTACCACCACATCAACCAGGCTCCACTACGATGACAGTGGATTACAAATGAGAGAGCTGCAAGATACATTCTATTTAAGGAGTTCTTAGAGAAACCCAAGGATAATGGAGGAGGGGGAGAAAACTGAAGTCTCTGGGACCTAAAGCAGCAGAAAACATTAAACACATCTCTGAGCTAAAGCTAGATTAACATAACATCTCACACTAAAAACTTAACTGTCAGTTCCTATTTTCTGATATTTCATGCCTAACTTTCAACAAAAAAATTACAAGCCATGCCAAAAGGTAAGGAAAAACAGACTGACGAGACAAAGCAACCATCAGAACCAAACTCAGATATGATGCAGATTTTGAAATATGAGGTAGTAAATTTAAAATAACTAGGATTAATATCTTATGGACTCTAATGAGAAAAGTAGAAAATGTGCAAAAATAAGTAATGTAAGCAGAGAGATGGAAACTCAAAGAATTAAAAGAAAATGGTACATATAAAAAACACTGTAGTAGAAGTAAAGAATGCCTTTAATATACTTATCCACAGACTGGACACAGCCAAGGAAAGAATCAGTGAACATGAATATATATCAATAGAAACTTCCCAAATTGAAATGCATAGACAAAAAAGGATAAGAATAACAGAACAGACCACTCAAGGACTGTGGGACAACTGCAAAAGGTGTAATATAGGTGTAATGGAAATACCAGAAGGAGAAGGGAGAAAAGCGTAAAAGAAACATCAGAAGTAATAATGGCTGAGAATTTTCTAAAATTAATGACAGATACTAAAAAACAGATCCAATAAAGTCAGAGAACACCAAATAGGATAAATACCAAAAGATCTATACCAGGCATATCACAGTCTAACTGCAAAATAACAAAGACAAAAAGGAAATCCTGAAAGAAAACAGAGACAAAAAACACTTTACCTGTAGAAGAACAAGGAAGGATAAGAATCACTTTGGACTTCTCACACACAAACAGGAAGAGAATAGAGTGAAATATTTCAAGTGCTGAAAGAAAAAAGCCACCAACCTAAAATTCTGTATCCAGCAAAGTTATCCTACAAAAGTGAAGGAGAAATAGTCTTCCTTAGACAAAAACTGAGGGAGATTGTCACCAGTACACCTGCCTTGAAAGAAGTGTTCAAAGTTCTTCCAAGGGAAAGAAAATAATATAGGTCAGAAACTCAGACATATATATAAAAGAATGTCAAAGAAAGACAAGAAAGTAAATCTATTATTCTTCTTTCTCTTAATTCATCTAATAGACAACTATGTGTATGAAGTGCTAATAGCAACAATGTATTGGGTGATTATGGTACATAACACAGAGGAAATTAACAACATCATAAGGCACAGGAGGGAGGAATTGGGAATACTCTGTCATAATGTACCTGCTCTACCCATGAAGCAGTATAGTAATACTCTAAAGCAGACTTAGACTAGTTGTAAATGTATATTGCAAACTCCACGCAACCATTTTTTTTTTTTTTAATGTTTAGAGAAGTATAATAGATATACTAAGGAAGAACAGAATGTAGAATCATATAAAATAGTCAATTAAAGCTAGAGAAGGCAGAAAAAAATAAAAAAGAACAAACAAGTACAACAAATAGAAAATTACAAACATAAGAAATAACAATCCAATCCTATCAAAAATCACTTTAGATGTGCATGATTGAAATAAACCAATTAAATGACAGAAACTGTCACTGTGGATTAAAAAAAAGACCCAAATATTTGTTGTCCACAAAAAACCCAGTTTAAACATAAAGAAAAGGAATGGAGGAAGATATACCATACTGACACTAATCAAACAAAAGCTAGAGTAGCTATACTAATTTCCGACCAAGCTGACTTAAGGACAAGGAAATTATCAGGATAAAGAGTGGTATTACATAATAATAAAGGGGTCAATTCTCCAGAAAAACTTAACAGTTATTGCACTTAACAACAAAGCATCAAAATACATGAGGCAAGAACTGAACTGCAAGAAGAAACAAGACAAGTCCACTATTACACTTGGAGACTTCAACACCCCTCCATCAGTAATTGACAGACCCAGAAGACAGAATATCAGTAAGGATATAGCTGAACTGAACAGCACCAACAATCAGGTGGATCTAATTGACATTATATTGGGTTGGCCAAAAGGTTCATTTGGTTTTTTCCATAAGATGGCTCTAGTAGTGCTTAGCTGTCTTTAACTTCATTCGAAACAATTTTGTTAGATTGTATTGTGACAGCTGTCATACCAGCATGCCTTTAAAAAAAAATTTATCAAAGTTGGTGAATTTTTGTGTAGCCATTTTAATACGGAAGATGGAAGAAAAAAGCCACATTTTTGGCATGTTATGCTTTATTATTTCAAGAAACATAAGAATGCAACTGAAATGCAAAAAAAGATTTGTGCAGTGTATGGAGAAGGTGCTGTGACTGATCCGACGTGTCAAAAGTGGTCTGCGAAGTTTCATGCTGGAGATTTCTCTCTGGATGCTCCACGTTCGGGTAGACCAGCTGAAGTTGATAGTGGTCGAATTGAGACATTAATTGAGAACCATCAACGTTATACCACGCAGGAGATAGCCGACATACTCAAAATATCCAAATCAAGCAATGAAAATCATTGGCACCACCCTACTTATGTTCATCTCTTTGATGTTTACGTTCCACATAAGAAGCAAAAAAAACCTTCTTGACCATATTTCTGATGTGATTCTCTACTTAAACATAAGGAAAATGTTCCATTTTTAAAACAAATTGTGACAGGTGATGAAAAGTGGATACTGTACAATAATGTGGAACAGAAGACATTGTGGGGCAAGCGAAATGAACCACCAACAACCACACCAAACACCATTCTTCATCCAAAGAAGGTGATGTTGTGTATATGGTGGGATTGGAAGACAGTCCTCTATTATGAGCTCCTTCCGGAAAACCAAACGAAAATTCCAAAAAGTACTGCTCCCAATTAGACCAAATGAAAGCAGCACTCGACAAAAAGCATCCGGAATTAGTCAACAGAAAATGCATACTTTTCCATCAGGATAACCAAGACCGCGTGTTTCTTTGACGACCAGGGAAAAACTGTTACAGCTTGGCTGGGAGGTTCTGATTCATCCGCCATATTCACCAGACATTGCACCTTCGGATTTCCATTTATTTTGGTCTTTACAAAATTCTCTTAATGGAAAAAATTTCAATTCCCTGGAAGACTGTAAAAGGCACCTGGAACAGTTCTTCTTTGCTCAAAAAGATAAAACGTTTTGGGTGGATGGAATTATGAAGTTGCCTGAAAAATGGCAGAAGGTAGTGGAACAAAACGGGGAATACGCTGTTCAATAAAGTTCCTGGTGAAAATGAAAAATGTGTCTTTTATTTTTACTTAAAAACCGAAGGGACTTTTTGGCCAACCCAATAGAATCCTTCACCAACAACAACAGAATACACATTCCTCTCAAACTCATACAGAACATTCCCCAAAATAGGACATATACTGGGCCTTAAAACACACCTTAAAATAAATTTTAAAGAACAGATCTCACAAAGTATGCTCTCAGACCACAACTGAATTAAACTAGAAACCAGTAATAGAAACATAGCTGGAAAACCCCATAATACTTGGAGTTTACACAACACACTTCTAAATAACACACGGGTCAAAAAAGTCTCAACAGAAATTTTAAACTATTTTGAACTAAATGAAAATGAAAATACAACCCATGAAAATATGTAAAATGCAGTGAAAGCAACAGTTACAAGGAGAATTTATAGCATTGGGTGCATATATTAGGAAAAAAGATCTAAAATCAATCATCTAAACTTCTACCTTAGGAAACTAGATATAACCTAAAGAAGCAAAATAAAAATACAGCAGACACCAATAAAGCTGAACACAAGAAAACAGGATAACAACACAACAGGGAAAAAAAATTAATGGAACCAAAGCTGGTCCTTTGAAAAGATCAATAAAATTGATTTGACAGAGAAAAGACAAATAATATCAGAAATCAAAGAGGAGTCAAAACTACTAATTTCATGGACATTAGAAAGATAGTAAAAGAATATTAAGAACAATTCTATGCCCACAATTTTGATAACTTAGTTGAAACGGACCAATTATTTGAAAGACACAACCTACCAAACCCACACGAGAAAAAAATGGATCATCTGAATAGACCTGTATCTACTAAAGAAATTTAATCAATAATTAATAACCTTCAAAAGAGAATGAACCAAATTCAGACAGTTTCACTGGTAAGTTCTACCAAACATTTAAGAAAGAAATGATGCCAGTTCTCTCTAAGCTCTTCCAGGAAATAGAAGCAGAGGGAACACTTCCTAACTCATTCTATGAGGCCAGTGTTATCTTAATACCAAAACCAAATAGAGACATAACAAGAAAGGAAAACTAAAGATCAATATATCTCATGAACATAGATATAAAAACACTCAACAAAATATTAGCAAATTAAATCCAACATTGTATAAAAAGAATTATACACCACAACTAACTATTCCAGGGACACAAAGCTAACTCAACATTCAAAAAATTAATAATGTGATCCATCACATCAACAGGCTAAAGAAAAATCATATGATCACATCAACAGATGCAGAAAAAGCATCTGAAAAAATCCAACATCCACTCATGATTAAGAAAACAAAAACCCTCTCAGCATGCTAGAAACAGAGAACTTCCTGAACTTGATTGAAAAACATATACAGAACTATTCTACAGCTAACAACATACATAGTGTGAAAACCTAGATGCTTCTCCCTAAAGATTAGGAAAGAGATAAGGATATTTGCTCTTATCACTTTGTACTCAACACTGTACTGCAGACTCTAGCCAGGAAAATTAGCTAAGAAAGAGAGAGATAAGAGGTACTCAGATTGGAAAGGAAAAAGGAAAACTGTATTTACAGGTGACATGATCTTATATATAGAAAACATTAAAAAGTCCACTAAAAAACTATTGGAACGGGGACTTCCTTGGGGTGCAGTGGTTAAGAATCCACCTGCCAATGCAGGGACACAGGTTTGAGCCCTGGTCGAGGACGACCCCACATGCTGCGGAGCAACTAAGCCCGCGCGCCTAGAGCCCGTGCTCCGCAACAAGAGAAGCCACCGCAATGAGAAACCTGCGCACCGCAACAAAGAGTAGCCCCTGCTCGAGGCAAGTAGAGAAAGCCCGTACACAGCAACGAAGACAAAACGCAGCCAAAAATAAATAAATTTAAATAAATAAATAAATAAAAATTGTTCACTTAAAATGATTTAAAAAAAACTATTGGAATGAATAAATGAGTTGAACAAGGTTGCAGGATACAAGACCAATATAAAACAATTGTATTTCTGTAAACTTGCAACAAACAATCTGAAAATGAAATTAAGAAAACAATTCTGGGGGGCTTCCTTGGTGGCACAGTGGTTGAGAGTCCGCCTGCCGATGCAGGGGACGCAGGTTCGTGCCCCGGTCCAGGAAGATCCCACATGCTGCGGAGCGGCTGGGCCCGTGAGCGATGGCCGCTGGGCCTGCGCGTCCGGAGCCTGTGCTCCGCAACGGGAGAGGCCACAACAGTGAGAGGCCCACGTACCGCAAAAATAAAAAAGGAAAATTAAAAAAAAAAAGAAAACAATTCTGGGGCTTCCCTGGTGGCACAGTGGTTGAGAGTCCGCCTGCCAATGCAGGGGACACAGGTTCGTGCCCCGATCCGGGAGGATCCCACATGCCGCGGAGTGGCTGGGTCCGTGAGCCATGGCCGCTGAGCCTGCGCGTCCGGAGCCTGTGCTCCGCAATGGGAGAGGCCAAAACAGTGAGAGGCCCGCGTATCGCAAAAAAGAAAGAAAGAAAGAAAGAAAACAATTCTGTTTATAACATCAACAAAAAATGAATAAATTTAACAAAAGAAGTGTAAAACATACTCTGCAAACTACAAAACATTTTTGGAAGAAATTAAAGAAGATCCACATAAATGGAAAAACATCCCATGTTCAAAGATTGAAATGCTTAATATTAAGATGGCAACACTACCCAAACTGACCTTTTAGATTCAATCCAATCACCAACAGAATCCCAGCTAACCTCCCATAGAAACTGATAGGCTAAGTCCAAAAATCATACGGAATTGCAAGAGACCTAGAACAGACGATCTTGAAAAAAGAACAAAATAAGAGAACTCACTTCCTGTTTTGAAAACTTACTACAAAGCAAAGGTAATCAAGACAGTCTAGTACTGGCATGAGAACAGACATACAGACCAATGCAACAGAACTGAGGGTTCAGAAATAAAGCCACATGTCTATGGCCAACTAGCTGTCAACAAGGGTGCCAAGATCATTCAATGGGGAAAGAATAGCCTTTCTAACAAACGGTGCTGGGACAACTGGATAGGCATATACAAAAAAAATGAAGCTGAACCCTTACCTCATACCATTATCATTCATTATTATATATTAATGTATTATATATAATTAGTGAATATATGTTATATTAACATATTCAAAGAATTATAGCATTATTCATAAGCCAAAAGATGGAAAGAACCCAAATGCCCACTAACGATGAGGGGATAAATAAAATGTGATATATGTATACAATAGAATATTATTCAGTCTTGGGCTTCCTGGTGGCACAGTGGTTAAGAATCCGCCTGCCAATGCAGAGGACACGGGTTCGAGCCCTGGTCCGGGAAGATCCCACATGCCAGAGCAACTAAGCCCGTGCACCACAACTACTGAGCCCATGTGCCACAACTACTGAAGCCCACACGCCTAGAGCCCGTGCTCCACAACAAGAGGAGCCACTGCAATGAGAAGCCCACGCACCACAACAAAGAGTAGTCCCCACTCGCCACAACTAGAGAAAGCCCACACACAGCAATGAAGAGCCAACGCTGCCAAAAATAAATAAATAAAATAAATTTATCTTAAAAATAAATAACCGATTAATTCGAACATGACATGAAGGAATTTTATTCTAGAAAAACTTTTAATTCACTTCTCAAGTTTACAAAAGACTGATTTCTTTCCTTCTATATTTCAAGCAAAACCAACCTATTTTCATAATACAAGTAGCAGCTTAAGGAAAAAAAAAACCTGTGTAGGAAGCTATTTACTTTGCAAGAAAATGAGACCTAAAAATCAGAATTTCCCCTGTAATTTGGAAATGTTTGGTAACAATCTCAGAATATTCTTGGTTTTAAGAACTTAGCTACTGAAGTTTTTGTTTTTATCCAACAGAAAAGAGCTCACATTCAGCTTTGTTATGATTCCTTTATTAACTAATCAAAATTAAAACACATATCTATTTCTAAATCATGAAGTAAAATATTTACATTTGGCTCCTTTAGTGAACTGCTTTACATAAATTGACTCAAGTCAATACCGGAGACATACGAAATCAGTACAGTAGGTCCTCCCGATGTGAAACCCACAGATACAGTGGGCTGACTGTACTATGCCATTTTATATAAGGAACCTGGACATCCAGGGATTTTGGCATCCACTGGAGGTCTTGGAATCAATAGCCCCCCCAATCCCACCCCCACTCTGGGATACCTAGGGACGACTGTATAAAGCCACTGTTATCTCCCACCTTCTTCAACTACCATCCCATCTTTGCAGGCATATAGGTTAATGAAATATTCCAAAACTATCCCACTGTTTTTTCTCCTTTACTTTCATCTCCTAGGAAAAGTATGACCCACCACTAAGTCAGTATAAGTAGAAGCCTGTTATTCCTCCAAATCAAACACTGTTTAATGTGATTTTCAATTGACAGAATAAGATTATTTACATCAGGAATCCTATATGGAAACTTTATGAATGAAAATTAATAAAGACATTTAGATTAGAAACCACTAACTAGGTGTGTAGCCTGAGGTCCTCCTTACCATTCTGTGGCTTCAGTATCTTACCCACAAAGGAGGAAATTCTATTAGTTCAGAGATTACAAATATACAACACATGTGGGCTGCTACTCGCCCTCTGAACAGCCACTACTAATTGATAAGAGATCAAATAAGAAATGGCACCTAAGGTGAAACTTGCTAGACAAGTGATCTAAGCTTCCTTCCCCTTCTAACATTCTGTCTGTGACCTACTTGGAATCAAATACATTTGCAGTGAACAGCTCAGACACAGATAGAAACAATATACACAAGCTAACTTAAGGAGTCAGAGCCTCAAAATACAGAAATTCTTTATCATCTTTAAATGTACAGACTTTCTTTTTTTAAAGAATAAGTCACAAAAAAAAAAGAATAAGTCACTATTTATACATTTCTCTATTTCAGATGTAAATTGCTGGAAAATAATCAAGTCTAAGTGGAAAAACCTTAAAATACTATATCTTTCTCAATTTCCAACTTGTGTCAAATAGTGTTCTTTATCATGAACTACATTCTTGATACTCAGGCATGCTTGAACATGCCTGAAGAAATCCCTATGGAAAGAATATTGAAAAGCTTCCTGAAAATCAACTAGGAATGTTTGTTTGCCTTATTACTTATCTCAAGTAGGATGCATATCCAGTTACAGATTTACACAGAACACGTAAAGGTGAACACCCTGACAGATGTTTAGACAATTACATAATTCTGTCAAAGTGTTATTTCTAGCACCTTCATGTGGCCTTCTGAATGTCTAAAGCCTACTCCTATAAAGCCCTTCCCCTTAAGTGCTCCACTACAAATTTCCAATTCCTCCTTCTTGGTTCCTATCAAACTCTCATTCCCTCAGCCCAACTTTCAACTGTTAGAAAACTACTCTGACTCAAGTGGGAAAAAAAAATTTTTTTTCTTGCTTTTGTTCAGGGGAGAAAGTCAAAGTCAGGGAGGGGAGGGAAATAATTGTCTGGTACCATCAAAAGGTGAAAATGTGTAGAGAAAGGGTGATTCATCAGTCAAAATAGAAAATAAGTTCTTACTATGGGCCAATTATCGTGCCAGGCATGGGAGATATGGTAACCAAGATAAAGCCCACTCCTGACAGTAAACTAGCCAGGAAAAATAAGTAACTAAAGTAGTATCAATGAAACATAGGACCTGTGCCATATGGTCATAACATAGCCTTAGAAACCAAGGAAGGCTTCCTATGAAAAAAGATTAGCCAACAGTACAGCAACATTTGAGAGATAACACGACATACTCGAGGAACTGCAAAAACTATAGTATACCTGACATACAGAGACAAGGGATGAGGCTCAGAGATCATGGAAGACCATGGAAGTCACTTTAAGGAACTGAACCTTATCTCAAAAAGTAAGTCTCTGAAGGAGACTTATTTGAGGAGCATAAGTATACCTTTACAGAAGTCTCTATCAGCCTACTTCACCCACTGTTGTAAAGGCGACTGAGAAGGGGAAGGAAATAACAAAAAGCGAGAGACTGAACGGTGCTTCAGAGACTTTAGAGTATACTCAGACATCTTAGGTTAGAGCTACAATGCTTGGAAGACAGGTGCTCAATCATATGCCTCAATATGTACTACATGCAAAAAGGAATTATGGAGATGAAGAAGAATCAAGAGCTCAAACAAACTTACATTACTGTCTTAACTGAGAAGTCTTATCAAGAACTGTATTTTCGTAAAATTAAAGATACAGCTCTTACTGTTTCTTGTCTATTATTTTTAAACAATATTGGTTGGTAAGTTTTGTTTTTAACTCAGTTCAATTTAAAAGACACTATTCACCTTGTTATACATATATCTAAGCATGAAGTCCAGTAGAAATGATTTCCCTTTACGAAAAGCTCCTGCCACGGATACCACTACTATGTTAAGATCTCGTATGTGCTCCTGTAGCAATATCTGCTCCAAAGCTTCTTCATCAAGCTCAAAGTTATGGTCATCTTCATGTGCAAGAACAATCTGTACTGGACATGGTTTCTTCATAACCTCATCAGAGTTTACTAGGTCATCATCTTCATAATTCTCACCTAGAGTTAAAAAAGAGAGAAACAGGTTACCTTAATTCCTGCATTCTAAACTTTTCCTAAAGGATCACAACTAAAGCAAAATTTCAAATAACTTCTCCGCCATTATAGGTCATTTGGAAATAGTTACAAAAAGTGATGCTCAAACACACACTGGATTTCTCACTCCCTCTATAATAGGACCAAGAATACCAGTCAGTTTCTTACTATATAGAGAGATAAGCAGGAATACTAAGTAAGGCCTCTATCTCAATCAGGTCTTAACAGCTAAACGTGCGCAACAGCTGTTCTGAACACTGTGTGATTCTATAAACAACTTTTGCTACTGTATGCACACACAAACCAGATGCAGTGAGTGGAAAATCAATTTCACCTAATAATTCAGATTCCAATTTCCCTATAGGCATCACCTGGAAATTACTCCAAGTTACAAAGATTAAAATATACATATAAATTGTAAACATTATTTTTCATTCTGAAACTTCAAGGGTTAAGGTCCTCAGAAATTTCCAAAAATGACACATGATAAAGCTAATGGTTCCCTAATTTAATAAGAGTTACCTAAAAGGATAGCATTCCTTATTAAAACAAAGCACAGGATTAATGTTTTAGTGGAAGACATAAGAAGAACAGTCAACGAGGTGCAGAGATTCAGCTGTCTCTAGGGCCCTTTTTCACCAAACACCACAGACACCCCTTCAAAATTATATAGCTCCTAAAAAACAGCTATATAAACTCGTTTGTTCACCCAGCACACCAAAAGAAGTTAACCTTTACAGAAGGTAAATAGGTAAATAGTGATGAAGAAATAACTATAGAATAGGTAACAGGTGAGAGAGTTTTTTAAAGTTTAGGTTTGTGTTTTGTTTTTGTTTTGTTTTCTGGTTTTTGTTTGTTTGTTTGCGGTACACGGGCCTCTCACTGTTGTGGCCTCTCCTGTTGCGGAGCACAGGCTCCGGACGCGCAGGCTCAGCGGCCATGGCTCACCGGCCCAGCCACTCCGCGGCATGTGGGATCCTCCCGGACCGGGGCACGAACCCATGTCCCCTGCATCGGCAGGCGGACTCTCAACCACTGCGCCACCAGGGAAGCCCTGTTTGTTTGTTTTTAAACCCACTTAATAGCTAGTTTCAGAGACTATGTACCTTGTCTGCCTTTCTTCCCTATCAATTGCTTGATCCCACTAGCAACACTCCTGGGGATCTTATCCTCTCCCACATCAACATTTTTAAGACTCTCCCCTTGAGATTGTCTACTAAGTGCCAGTTTCCAATCTAAGGAGACATACAGTATCTACTGTGTTCAATACAATGACAGCCCCTCCTCACCGAGGAGACAGCCAGTCCACTGAGGAGTGGCACATTATTAGTGCACCAATACCTTATCCACACAAACACTATTCTCAGCACGAAGATTATATACTTACATTAATGAATTTTTAATTTCTTTACAGAAAGAAACATCTAGCTTATTTGATTTGCAAAGACTATTAGAGTCTTTACCTTCACATCACAAGGCACATTTAACTAACTGTACAAAGCAAAATCAACACTATTTCAAAAGCTGTTGCAAACAGTAACAATATAATGTAATATAAAGAGCAGTCAGTTTCAAAGGAGAATTTTTTAAAGTAAAAGCAAACAGTATTTAATTAAAAAGGATATTATCACTGCTTGTTTCAATGCTATACAGATATAGCCAGGTATGCTATTTGAATGCACAAAAAGTAAACCTTCCAGGAAAAGTACAACATAGTTAAATTCCAATTTAATATATTACCAAACAGTATGCAAATTGTGTGATTAAAACCTTCCAAACCTATTAGTGGTTAAGAATGAACCAGGAGGGGCTTCCCTGGTGGTGCAGTGGTTGAGAATCCGCCTGCCAGTGCAGGGGACATGGGTTCGATTCCCAGTCCGGGAAGATCCCGCATGCCGCAGAGCAGCTAAGCCTGTGTGCCACAACTACTAAGCCTGTGCTCTAGAGCCCACAAGCCACAACTACTGAGCCCACGTGCCACAACTACTGAAGCCCGCGGGCCTAGAGCCTGTGCTCCGCAACAAGAGAAGCCACCGCAATGAGAAGCCCGCGCGCTGCAACGAAGAGTAGCCCTCGCTCGCCGCAACCAGAGAAAAGCCCGCATGTAGCAATGAAGACCCAACGCTGCCAGAAGCAATAAATAAATAAAATAATAAAATAAATAAATTTTTTAAAAAAAGAATGAACCAAGAAGCAAAACTGCCTAGATGCGTGCCATTTAACTTCTCTATGCCTGCTTCCTCATCTGTAACATGGGGATAATAATAGCACCTACCACATTAAGTTGTCATCAGGATTAAATGATTTGAAATATGCTTGATACATCATAAGCATTACAGGTGCTTGTCATTAAGGTGACAGTAATTTTAAAATAATCCTACAGAAAAGCTTTTATTTACACCTTAAAATGCTAAAACTCTACAGTGACCTTCAATTGACCTGTGTAGCTGTGTAACAACATCACCATCTACCCATTTGCAGGCACAAACCTGAGGGCTGTCCATGATACATCCCTCCTTTTCCTTACCCCTAAATCTAACCAATAACGAAGGTCTTAAATTTGTCTTCATTCAAAATCTTCTGATACCATCCCTATTCTCATCATCACCACCATCTTATCTCACTTAAGGTGGTATCGAACTGGTCTCCCTTCTTGCCCCCTCCTCCAAACCAATCCTCACAGAGTAGAAACTGAATAATACGGTTAAATGTAAATGTGATTAAGTTACTCTCCTTAAAATCACTGCTACAGAGCATTAACAACTAAAATCCTACATGTGCCTCATAAAATCCTGTACTCACTGCCAAATCTCTCCTGCCCCATTTGGTGCTATTTTCCCCTGTGTAAACTACCAATAGACAAGCTAACCTTTTTTCAGATCCTTATGCTATTAAGCTCTTTCTAGACCCTTATATCACCCATGATATTTCTCTGCCTGGAATACTCTTTCCCATGTTGTTCCCCTAATTAATTCCTTAAATCTCAGTTTAAACGTCATGTTCTCAGGAATATCTTCCCCCAAGGTTCCTAACCAAATTCAGTCCTCCTACACTCCCCCGATTTTAATCCACCCATCATTTGAATATTTATGTAAGTACTTATTTATTACATGTCTCCCCGCCTAGACTGCCAATCCTCTGCTTAAAACCCTCAATTAGTTCCCCACCATAACCAGAAAATAGAGGGGAAAAAAAAAAATCTTCTAAATCCCTTACCATAGTCTCCCCAGTTCTGTGTGATCTGGCCCCTGCAATCTGCCCTTCTTGCTGTTCCTTGAACAGGCCAAACCTGTTTCCCACCCCAGAATCTTTATCCTGTGTTCTCCCCTGTCTGGAACGCTCTGTCCCTAGAAATTTACGTGGCTTGCTTCTCCATCATCTAGGTCTCAGTGCGAATGTTATCTCCTCCATGTGGCTTTCCTCAACCACTCAGTCTAAATTACAGACCCCTCTCCATCACTTTAACAAAACAGGGTTTTTTCCCACAGCCCTTTCCAGTATTTAAAATAACTTTTTTCATTTGTTTACATGTGTGCCTTATATCTCCCCCTCCATAGAAAGTATGTGCCACAAAAACAAGGATCCCAGTCACCCTACTGACCACTCTCTTAGTACTTAGAACACGCTTGGCACCTAGCAGGTGCTTAATAAATATTTCTTGAATGAATGAAATTTACATATTTTACTCAGGAGTTTTACACATGTCCCTACCTGTTTTATAAGCAAATTTGACATTCACATAATTAGTTTGGGGAAATACTTCTAGCAACTCAAGAATAGTATATTTATCACAAAATTACAATTAAAAGTATGAAGTTCTACCAAGTAACACATTTTAATTAAAAAGAACTCAAAATTAGTAAGTGCTAAAGTATCATAATGACCAAATTTGGAGATTGCTGATTTTGTTAAAACCAACAAGTAGTCTTATTCTTAATGTAAAGAAAGCATTAGTTGGTTTCTTAAAAATAAAAATAAACCATTTGGCAGGAAATCTTTGCTACCTTAAAATTTCGCCTAAATTAATTGACTACAGTGGCCAGTTTTCTTTTATTAGCACGAATAAAGATAGATACTGCAGATATACAGGCAGCATATTTGTCACTATTTCTAGTCAACAGACCTCTAAAGGGAAGTGTAGCGAATATGTTTCACAGGTATCATGGAGTACAATGACATGATTCAGCTAAATTTACTCCCCCATCATAATTTCCCTACTAAATTTGGACGAACTACAGATAAAGTACTTCATTCATCAAACACTGATATAGGCCACCATATAAAAGAGAATTATATGCAAATTTCTTTAGAATACCTATAAATATTAATACTCTGTGATCACCTACAATTGGAAGTCTTTTTAAATTTAGCACTAAGATCTTAAACTGAAGTTAAATTCTATGTAGAGAATAGTGATTTTATTTCCACTCTTTAATGCCAAGAGATTGCTGGAAAAAGAGATTTCAGCCCTCCAATAGATTTTCCTAATTCACTGTTCCAAGTCAGTTCTCCCCCAACGTGGATCTTTCAGGGTTAAAGCTGAAAGACACATACAGACAATCAACTCAAATATTTCTCCATACCTTAACACTAAGTATACTTAACATATTTACCACAAGGCCTACAAAAAGACACCGTCTTGGTAAAAAAGTGGGGAAAGAGAGATGACTAGGTGGAACACAAGAGGATTTTTAGGGCCATGAAACTATTCTCTATGATGCTAATGGTAGAGCTGTATCATCATACATTTGTCAAAACCCATAGAATATACAACCCCCAAAGTGAACCCTAATGTAAACTACAGACTTTGGGTGATAATCAGGTGTCAATGAAAGTTCACTGATTGTGACAAGTGTACCACTCTGGTGTGGGATGCTGACAGGGTGAGAGGCTGCAGGTGTGTGAGGACCGGGGGTGGGGGGGTCAGGGGTTGGGGGGTGCGCATGCGTGCGGCCAGACTCTACTTTGTGCTCAATTTTGCTGTGAACTTAAAACGGCTCTAAAAAATAAGTCTATTAAAAAAAAAGAAAAAGACATCTGTCTTTTTTTATTGCTATTTAATCATACTTTATCTTAATTCATACATTCAGCACACATTCCAACAGGAAAATTTACACTTCAGGACCAACCTAGGTATATTTGCAAACTTCAATCTGAATCATAAACTATGACAATAAAAAGGTGCTACAAATCTGCATTACAATGTTACTAACATTAGATTATATCAACCCAAAACTAAACTTGTAGAAAGAGAAACAAAAGTATTTCACTTTTATTATTCACATTCCAAATAAAAACTTGTAACAAATTTTTATGGATAGTAGCCTGGACTCAGTGCACTCAGTCTATCTATAAAAATTAGCTATTCAGTGCTTCCCTGGTGGCGCAGTGGTTGAGAGTCCGCCTGCTGATGCAGGGGACACGGGTTCGTGCCCCGGTCCGGGAAGATCCCACATGCCGCGGAGCGGCTGGGCCCATGGGCCGTGGCCGCTGAGCCTGCGCGTCCAGAGCCTGTGCCCTGCAATAGGAGAGGCCACGGAAAGGAATACCCGCCAAAACAAAAAAAAAAAAAAAAAAAAAAAAAAAAATTAGCTATTCAACAAAAGCAAAGTGATATTTTGATGTCTGGTACTTGGACCTCAACATTTATACTCCATAACAAAATGAAAATAGTATCTAAGTATTCAAAAGTTTAATCCCGCACATATTTTAAAAAGCCTTAAAAAGGTTATACCATGGTAAACCTATTTGTAGATATTTATTATAAGAAACAAAGATGCTAACACAGATATATAAGTTGGTTTATCAGTGTTATTTATGGTAGTGAAAATTAATGTTAAATGTCTTTTTTAATATTTATTTATTTATTTGGCTGTGCCGGGTCTCAGTTGTGGCATGAGGGATCTTCACTGCAGCATACGGGATCTTTTTTTTTTTTTTTTAGTTGTAGCATGTGGGATCTAGTTCCCTGACCAGGGATAGAACCCAGGGCCCCTGCATTGGGAGTGCGGAGTCTTAACCACTGGACCACCAGGGAAGTCCCTAATGTTAAACTTCTTAAAACTGGAAATTGGCCTAATGTATTTTTTTTAATAAATTTATTTATTTTTGGCTGCATTGGGTCTTCACTGATGAGCGCAGGCTTTCTCTAGTTGCAGTGAGCAGGGGCTACTCTTCATTGCGGTGTGTGGGCTTCTCATTGTGTTAGCTTCTCTTGTTGCAGAGCATGGGCTCTAGGTGTGCGGGATTCAGTAGCTGTGGCCCACGGGCTCAGTAGTTGTGGCCCACGGGCTCTAGAGCGCAGGCTCAGTAGTTGTGGCGCATGGGCTTAGTTGCTCCGCGGCATGAGGAAACTTGCCGGAGCACGGCTCAAACCCATGTCCCCTGCATTGGCAGGCGGATTCTTAACCACTGCACCACCAGGGAAGTCCCGGCCTAATATCTTAACTACATGTTGACATATTATGCAGCTTTAAACCACATACACACATTTTAAAAATCAAAGATAGTCTTCAACTCAGTATAAAATAAGTGGGGAAAAGGCAAATCACAAAGTAGTACAAATCTTCCCCAATTCTGTTTTGCCTTGTTTTTAAAAACACAGGTACACTTGGGAGTTGGGGGGGAGAGAGAAACAACATTTGAGGCTTGTTCTTCCAGTCATTAGAGTAACTGCTACCAGACTGGTCCTCTGCCACAAACTATAAATCTAAACAAAATATACGAGGCACCTTTTTTCAAGCACTGGACAACAGGCAGAAGAGAGTAATCCTTGAGAAAAGGTCACACACACACACGCCTCCCATCCACTGCCACACTCTGCTAAGAACAATTTCCTAAACAGCGTGGGGAACCAAAGCACAAGCAAAGATCTGAGTTCAGGACTACTAAAAGCAGTTGGAAGCTGTGCAGCAGAACAGAGAAAAAGGAACTATGCAGAGGTAGAGCCCAGAAGTCCTTGGCCAAGGGCGATAAGCTTCACAGGTGCAGAGGAACACACTATGCAAGGCTTACCAAAAAGCAGCAACTACAGGGTTGTAAGAGGAACAGAGATACCAGAAGTCAAACAGTACTGGGACACTGTGGCATTTTGGCCCAGCCATGATGAATAGATGAACACTTCAGGCATCAAGCTGAAACACCAGAAAGGCCACATCTACAAATCAAAGACGATGTTCTAGAGTAAGGCCTACTGAAGATCCACCCAAACAAAGCCTAATACTAAGACTTGAAAAGAGGGGCGACAGTTTGGAGATTTAGTGCCCCCCCAAGTTAGGAGGATTGCCTCTAAGCTTCCCACAGATCCACACTAAAAAGTATAAAGCCAAGCCTCCAAAAGCTCAAGAGCAATTAGTAACTGAACTGCAAGTAACAACAAAAACTAGATAACAGAATCCAGAATCTCCACACTGTGTAACATAAAGTATATGAACAGAAATTATTAGAAATGCAAAGAAAGAAGAAAATGTGGCCCACAGTAAAGAAAAAAAAGCAGTTGATAGGGCTTCCCTGGTGGCACAGTGGTTGAGAGTCCGCCTGCCGATGCAGGGGACACGGGTTCATGCCCAGGTCCGGGAAGATCCCACATGCCGCGGAGCAGCTGGGCCCGTGAGCCATGGCTGCTGAGCCTGCGCATCCGGAGCCTGTGCTCCGCAACGGGAGAGGCCACAACAGTGAGAGGCCCACATACCACAAAAAAAAAAAAAAAGCAGTTGATAGAAAGCAATCCTGGGACCTCCCTGGTGGTGCGTCGTTAAGAATCCGCCTGCCAACGCAGGGTACAAGGGTTCAATCCCTGATCTGGGAAGATCCCACATTCTGCAGAGCAACTAAGCCCATGCACCACAACTACTGAGCCTGAGCTCTAGAGCCCGCAAGCCACAACTACTGAGCCTGCGTGCCACAACTACTGAAGCCCACGTGCCTAGAGCTTGTGTTCCACAACAAGAGAAGCCACTGCAATGAGAAGCTCACGCACCAAAGAGTTGCCCCCACTCACCACAACTACAGAAAGCCTGCGCACAGCAACGAATACACACACAGCCATAAATAAATATATAGATAGATAGATAAATAAATAAATAAATGCAATCCTGCAATGGCCCAGATGTTCAACTTAGCAGATAAAAGCTTTTAAGAAGACATTATAAATATGTTCAAGGATTTAAAGGAAAATAAGTTCTTAATAAGTGAATACTTAGGAAGCCTCAGCCAATAAACGGACTACTAAAAAACAAATGAATATTCTAGAACTGAAAAGTACAATAATTAAAATGAAATATTCACTGGATAGACTTAACAGCAGATTGTAAACAGCAGAACAAAGGGTCAGTGAACTTGAAATCAGACCAAAGTTCTCTAATTCAAAGAAGAAAAAGAAAAAAGAATGAAGAAAAACTAACAGAGTCTCAGGGACCTGTAGAGCTACATCCAATATGCAGTTAGAGTCCCAGAAGGAGAACAAAGAGAAAAAATACTGAAAAAATATTTGAAGATATAATAGTCAAAATGTTACTAAATTTGATGACAGAGACTTACAGATCCAAGAAGCTCAGCAAACCTCAAGTAGGGTAAACACAAAGAAAACCACATCAGTCAGACTGCTAAAAACCAAAGGTAAAGGGAAAATTTTTAAAGAAGTGGTGTGGTGGGGACTTCCCTGGTGGCACAGTGGTTAAGAATCCACCTGCCAATGCAGGAGACATGGGTTTGAGCCCTGGTCTGGGAAGATCCCACATGCCGCGAAGCAACTAAGTCCATGCACCACAACTACTGAGGCTGCGCTCTAGAGCCTGCGAGCCACAACTACTGAGCCTGCATGCTGCAACTACTGAAGCCCGCGCACCTAGAGCCCGTGCTCCGCAACAAGAGAAGCCACCACAATGAGAAGCCCGTGCACCACAGCAAAGAGTAGCCCCCACTCGCTGCAACTAGAGAAAGCTCAGGCACAGCAACGAAGACCCAATGCAGCCAAAAATAAATAAATAAATTTATATTTTTTTAAAAAAATGGTGTGGTGGAGGGAATAATTCAAATGACTGCTTCTCATCAGAAGCAATGGAAGCCAGAAGACAATAAAATGATATCCTTAGAGTGCTTAAAGAAAAAAAAGAATGTCAACTCAGACTTGTATATTCAGTGAAAGTATTATTGAAAAATGAAAGCAAAATAAAGACAATGAGCAAAAGAGCTAAGCAAATTTGTCACCAGCAGATGTGTACTACATGAGATGCTAAATGATGTTCTTCATTCTTCAGGCTGAAAAGAAATGATACCAAATGGAAAGCCTCTTCATTCCCTCCTATAGTATGCAAAGTAGTAAATAAATGGGTACAAAAATAAAAGACTGGTTGTTTCCCCCAAGTAATTTCCTTAAAAGATAACTGATCATTTAGAAGAAAAATAATAGATTGTAAGGTGGGGTTTTTAAAAATTAAGACAAATGTTGTGGGACAAGTAATTAAATTCATTCTAAGGTTATTATGATTTTGAAGTGGAAAGTGGTAAAAACACTGATTCTAAATGGACTTTGATACATTAAAGATACATACTGTTAGCTCTAGAACAATAACTAAAAAAATAAAGAGGTATAGCTAAATAAGCCAATGAGGAACCAAAATGAAATATTAAAAAATATCCAATTAACCCAAAGAAAAAACAAGACAAAAGGAACAAATGGAAAAAAAATAGGAAGATGGCAAACTTAAACCCAACTAAATCAATGATTACATTAAATGTAAATACACTAAACATTCAAAAAAGACAGAGATTGTCAGACTGGATAACAGAAGCAAAACTATGTATTGGGGCTTCCCTGGTGGCGCAGGGGTTGAGAGTCCACCTGCTGATGCAGGGGACGTGGGTTCGTGCCCCGGTCCGAGAGGATCCCACATGCCGCGGAGTGGCTGGGCCCGTGAGCCGTGGCCGCTGGGCCTGCGCTTCGCTGCGGGAGAGGCCACAGCGGTGAGAGGCCTGCGTACCGCAAAAAAACAA